>NC_044323.1:143930645-144233676 GCF_007399415.2 Gopherus evgoodei
TAAAAACGTAGAAACTCCAATATTATTTAAATGCAGCTGAATAGATCTAAGTTGGTTGTGGTCAAGTGTTTGTTGCCTCAGTGGAGATAATTAGAATTTTTAAAAAAAAAGGTCACCCAAAGGCAGCTATTACCAGACACAGTTTAGTGAGAAGAATACAGAGCAATCAAGGTGCTTTATTGAGTATTTTGTAGCTACAAGTGTCCTACTAAAGAAGCTGTCCCCATCCTGGTATGAGTAAAAAAGAGTAAATCTTTCACCTTATTATGCAGTCAGATGGAACAGGAATAAAACAAAACAAAACAAAACCTACATAATGATTGTGAAGTGATCATACATATTTTGTTCTGAAACTCCTGGTGATTGTAGAGAGGTTCAGGATTCAAAGAATCCAAAAAGAGTGGGAAACTGGTTCACTATTTCTGACAGTCTTCAAGAGGATCACTGAACATTGCAAATTGCATGCTGTGTTAAATGACATCTTTCATGACAGGTCTCCCTGTAGCCTACATGAGGCAATAGACATTCTCCCTAATGCTAAGCATAGTTTCACTTATCAGAAAGCTGTGGGAGAGAAAAAATCCATTTCCTATTGAAAGAGCATAGTCCCAGATGCTGAATGCGTCTATGAAAACGCATAAGATAACAGACACATTTTCAAGCACAATGTCATGTATTTAGGGATGTTAAGAATGCAGCAAGACAGGTTATTCAGGAGGAATGTGCTGGTTCAAAGACTTGATATGCAAGCAGTGTGCTGAAAGGGACACATTAAGAAAACACCTACATCCAGAAGAAAATGTCAACAGGAAAAACCAGCACAAGTAAATAAAAATAAAAACTAATGAGGCATAGCAAGGAAAAAGTCTTGCACTCTTTAGAGCAGGACCAGGAAGAACAGAGAACAACTCGAGAGAAATAACCTTGCATATCCTCACTGTGGCAGGGCCTACACAATAATAGTGGATGAGTCCACTCTTGTATGGACTCTCACGCTGGTGGAACTGAGTACAGAGGCTGCAGTAAGGCTGGTAGTAGGTCTCCTGTATCATACAAAACTCTATACAGAAACCAGTCAGACACTAACTGGGATCATGCTGACACTAGCCTTATTCCAGAAGGCTACAAATCAGATATTGAATGAATGGTTTGCCAGGGTCACAATGATATTTACAGAATAGAGTATTGACTCTGCGAAAAAGGACGTGGTAGAGGAATAGGAACATTTATGTGAAAATGTTCATGAAATGTGTCCCTTTTTTTGCTGAAAGTTTCAATTTTTTTGACCAGCTCTCATATAAAATTGCTTTTGGTCCTCTGGATTGGATCACAACATTGAAGACAAGGCAAATGTTAGTTCTGCATGTCAGTAAAAGAGAATATAGAATCAGAAGATTATGGTTGGAAGAGACCTCAGGAGGTCATCTAGTCCAATCCCCTGCTCAAAGCAGGACCAACACCAACTAAATCATAATGGAACTGGAATCTGTATCCATGGGCATAACTGGGATGGGAATCTTGCTTATGGTTATCAAGTTGTTTGTTTTTCTTCCTTCATCATATAATCCAACCTCCACTGAACTGAAGGATGTAGGTTTTCTCTTCTAAATCTCATTTTGAATTTACTATTTTAAGTTATGTTCCCATATTCACTTTTCTCTTTATTTACTCTCTTCCCTTCTCTTATTTTCCTGATTTCATGAAAGAAATCTGAAACTTGCCAACAAACTCCAGCTTTGTGTTTTTTAAAAAAGTAAACAGTGGGTACTTCACAATAAAACAGAGCAGGTCAAGTTGCTTCTGAGGCAAGGGCAATGATATGCCATAGTTCAGCTTTCATCCTCTTTGATGTTCAGTTTGTCTGGGGGCTGAGGGCTCTCCTGATTTTGACAGATATTCAGGGTACAATGTATTTTAATATCATTTAG
Organism: Gopherus evgoodei; assembly: GCF_007399415.2. Classification (NCBI taxonomy): domain Eukaryota; kingdom Metazoa; phylum Chordata; order Testudines; family Testudinidae; genus Gopherus; species Gopherus evgoodei. The sequence goes on from NC_044323.1 coordinate 143,932,574, forward strand.
CATTAAAAGATGTGAAATTTAGCATATTACAGTACTATCAAACCTCAACACAGGCCTTTTGCCAAGGATGTGATCGTGTTAAGCTTTACTGAATCACTATAATCACATTAAATTATTCTGCTTTGGAACTCTTCAGGTGCAAACAGTGTGTTGCCAAATTTACTCTCCAACTAAAATCCACATCCACAAACCAGTTTAGTGTCAAAGCAATTGAGACCCGTTCCAAATTAAATTATCTCTTTTAGTACCTATGGTTAAAATTTAAAAGTTCATTATTTTGACAATAAAAGTATGTGTGGGTGGCACAAAGTGATTTGTTACTGCTGGCTTCCTGTTAGCCATGATGTAAAAGAGGAGAATTATTATAGGTCTGTGAGTCATCCACATAGAGATGTTAGTTGAATTTGTGTTTGAAGTTGAGGTTACTCAGAGATAAGTTCTAGAGACAGAAGGAGGGAGACCCAGAACAGAGCCCTAGGGAATCATTACACAAAGTTGGAGGGTGCATTGGAGGATTCTCTGTAAGACACACTGATGAAGCAATTATAGATGTAGAAGGAGAACCAGGAGAGGAGAGAATCACTGATTTAAAAAAGAGCATGTTCAAAGGTGTTGAAGGTGGCTGACAAGTCAGGGAGGATATTTATATTTATATATTGTGTTTAGTAAGGATTTTTACACACTCTACATGCCATTCTCATAAGCAAACTAGGGAAATGTGGTCTAAATGAAATTTCTATAAGGTGAGTAAGACAACTGGTTGAAAGACCATACTCAGCATAGTTATCAATGGTTTCCTGTCAAACTCGGAGGATGTATCTAGTGGGGTCCCTCATGGTCAGTCCTGGGTCTGGTACTATTAAATATTTTCATTAATGACATTGATAATAGAGTGGAGGGTATGCTTTTGAAATTTGTGGATGATGTCAAGCTGCTTGCAAGCACTTTGAAGGACAGGATTAGAATTCAAAGTAACTGACAAATTGGAGAACTGGTCTGACATCAATAAGATGAAATTAAATAAAGATGTGAAAAGTACTCTATCTAGGAAGGAAAAAAATCAAATGAACATCTACAAAATGGGGAATAACTAGCAGGCAGAAGTATTGCTAAAAAGGGATCTGGGGGCTATAGTGGATCACAAATTGAATATGAGTTAACTATATGATGCAGCTGCAACAAAGGAGTAATATCATTCCAGGGTGTATTAAGAGGAGTGTTGCACACAAGACATAAGAGGCAATTGTTCCTGTTTATTCAAAACTGGTGAGATCTGAGCTAGAGTATTTTGTCCAGTTCTGGGCACCCCACTTCAGGAAAGCTGTGGACAAACTGGAAAGAAACCAGAGGAGAGCCAACAAAAATGATGAGGTTAAAAAAATGACCTGACCTACGTGGAAAGGTTAAAAAACTGAACATGTTTAGTCTTGGGAAAAGAAGACTGAAAGGGGATCCATTAACAGTCTTTTAATTTGTTCAGGTTATTTAAAGAAGACAGTTATCAATTGTTTTCCATGTCTGTTGAAGGTAGTTCAAGAAGTATTCAGCTTAATCTGCAGCAAAGGAGACTTAGGTTAGATATTAGGAAGTTTTCTAACACTAAGGGTATTTAAGCACCAAAATAGGCTTCCAAGGGAGGTTGTGGCATCCCTGTCAATGTCCAACCTCTTCTTAAAAACTTCCAAACACCTGTCAGGGAGGGTCTAGGTACATTTGGTCCTGCCTGAGTGAGGGGATGAGGGAATTGGACTAGACGACCTCTCAAGGTCCATTCAAGCCCAATATTTCTGTGATTCTATAAGTTGGAGTACTGTTTGACATATGGCCAGGAAGAAGTCATTAGAGACTTTAGCCAGAGTGGTTTCAATGGAGTGCAAGGGGCAGAAGCCAGATTGGACAGGCTCTATGATGGAAGTGTAGCTTTAATCAACATTTGTAAACAGTGCCTTCTAAGAGCTTAGCGATTAAAGGGAGAAGGGAGATGGGGCAATAGTTGGGGAAGTGAGTGAGGTCAAGGTAGTTTAAAAACAATAGGAGTGAATAACACATGCTTGTATTGTGAGGTAAAAGAGCCAGAAGACAGGAAGAGGAAAAGAGTGGGTATAAGGAAGATGAGGAGATGGGATGGGATGGGATGAGGGTCACTGGTGTAAGCAGAGGGGATAAGAAAGAAGACCAGAACAGATACTTGTGTCTATGACATGGGAGAAGGAAAGAATTGTAGGACAGGGAAGGGGATAGGAAGACAAGCTGAGAGGATTTTGTAGTTTTCCAATTTTCTCATGGAAAAAAAATGGCAAGATCCTATGCAGAAAGAAAGAGAAGGGAAGATGAGAGGATGGGAATGTTTGATAAACAATTTGTAATGGAGGAAATCAGCCTGGTCATGGAGTTGTCCCCCTTCCTGAACCAATGTATGCCTTATATATACACTAAAGATATTTCAATAACTTACACATAAGTTTTACACTCATAGCTTACACTGCCATTATTCACACTGAATCCTTTCAGAATTCCCTCACTTACTGGGCACCGTGTTTCAGCTTTTCCAGACCTGCTTCCAAGGAACTATTTCTTTTGGTTTTTTCTTTTCACTTCAATTGTCCATAACTGTTGATACTCCTAGCCTTTCTGATCATCTTCCCAGAAACTACTTATTTTAATCCTCTCTTCTGGGTCTTATTGCTCTCACCGCTGTGTTCCTCATTAGGTATGTCTCTTCTCCCCCTCTCACTGCCCCAGAACTCTCTGCTGGTCCTCAACTCTTAACCTCACAAGTAAAGTTTATGGATGCTTCTGCTAGCTAGTAAGACTTTCCATTATTGTCTGTTATCTTTCTCTGGCCTCACATTGCATGTAGTCTACTAAGGTTCTCTCACACTCTCCTCCCTGACCCCAAATATTGCACATAGTCTATAAAACTACAAAAGCACTTATGCTTAAAAGAAAAGAAATCATTAAGTCTGACCTTTGACTAGACCTGCAAACATTGCATATATCCCTCTTCCTCCATGGTCTCACATCTCCTGAACACTCCTACGGTCACTGAATTTTGTTTCCTCCCAATACCACTCATGATCTCAGCATTATAAACCTTGTGTGTACGTTCGAAGAGACAGATGGCAATAAAAGAGTGAGTCTTTTAGAAACTCTGGATCCAATCTTTACTCATGTACTCGTAGGCATCATGGACTGGTAATGCATCTACTGTCATTTACTACTAGACTGTTGAAATGATAAGCAGCTTTGGAATGTATGATTTTGTAATTCAGTCTAAGGTGCTAAATCCAGTCCCACTGGCAGAAGATTTGAACACCATAGCAACAGCTTTATGTACCTGTGATTTTTTATCCTCTGCTCTCCTGACACTTTCATTAAATAATCAACTTTCTATTGGTGTACTTTCCCCACTTCATTATGGCATACTGTAAGATATATACCAGTGCCTGCCTGCTATTGACAGAGGATTTCTAGCTATATTTGTTGATTTAGCTCTAATTTTTTTGCAAAACACTGCCAGATAAAGTAAGAATAACCAGGCGTGTATTTCACTGATTCTATTTTGATTAACTTCATTAACTCAATAATCTACAAAAGTCAAAAATCTTAATTGTGCAAACAATTTAAAACAAGTAGGAAAGAATTGTCTTGCTGCTAAATCACAGGACTGAGTATGATAAAAATCTATATTCTGTTCCTTGTTCTACAAGGAACAGACAGTATGTGACCTTGGAGAAATCACCTAGGCCAGAACTTTCAAACATAGTTATGAAGTGTTTTAACCTATTGTTTATTTCACTGTCTTAGATCCAGAAATTTTAGATGAAGAGTGAGAGCCTGCATCTCCTTCTCTAGAGCAAGAGAGGCTGCTGATGGATGAAGAAATAGGGAAGGAGAACAGCAAACTGTTCTCAGACTGGACTATTCCCCACAACTATAAGCTTTCAACCCTCTAGGCCAATCTCTGCACTTGACATCCCAACTAGTCTCTGGTGGAGTGTTTTGGACTTCAGAGCTATGTCCAAAGAGACATGAGAGACCGAACAGATGCTTCTAGCACAATTATTTACCTTGATATATTGCTGTAAGTTTGAATTCTGTTATTTTTGGCCTCCCACTATAGCTTCTGAAATGTAACATTAGAAATTAATAGCCTGACCATTCCCCATCCTCCTCTCATGTGACTTGTCAGAACCAAAGAAATTTACTTGCAAAGGCACAGTAGGTTTTCAAATTAGGTTATTTTGAACATTATGAACTTAAGCAACTATATTCTGAAAGTCTAAAGATTCTCTAACACCAAACTTCATTAAGCCCTTCATCTCCCTCCCTCATCTTCAAAACTTTTAGGTGGCATGTTTGTCCAGTACTAGCAACTATCTGACAAATATCTAGGGTATGATTAATTTTAATGTATTTTATTTACACACACAGCCCATAGTCCTGGAACAGAAGGGGTCTAATGTCATACAGGCAATCCCATCTGTCAAGAATCTCAGACCAAGAACAATACTTGATTCCCAGGCACCGCTCTGCTTTTTGTCAAAAACTTACTCAAATCAGAGATGAAAACTATATATATATATATATATATATTGCTGCTCACACAGCCCCCTCTCCAAAGATCATTGCTTCTACTTAGAACCTGGCATAAAAATACTACAGCATGTCTTCCCAAGACTGAACGTGGCTTGCATGCTATGAAAGAACTTGGAAGACTATAGATAGTAGCACCATCTGGTGTCACCTGCCATAATATTAAAGCAATTTAGATTAGAATGTGGACTCACTTTTTCAAATTCCATTTAATTTTTAAGACATTCTGATATTAACATCAGAAAAGAGCTAGAGAGCATGTTTCATTAGACATTTGCCCCAGTTTCATGCTAGGTTCATTGGAGTTAATCCAGTTTTACACAAGCATAATATTGAAATTGGTGCAAACAGGAACAGTAGTGATGACAAATCATTTCTTAGAGTATCTTTTTCTAAAGCTAGCCAAATAAATTATTTTTCTCAGACTGAAGCAAAATGTATTGCTGAATTGAAATTAGGGATTTTACTGTAAAAAGGAAATACTTGCACAGTCTTAACTACACCAACAAGCACTATTTGAAACAGGAAAGATAAAGGGATTTTCTTGTGTCTAGTAGTGCTCAGCCCCATCTTTGGATGCTGCTAAGCCATCCCTGCCAAGAGTGACTCTTATCCCTGGCTAAAGGTACTTCTGAAAAGCAGATAGTTTGCCTGTGGAATGCAACAGAGTAAACAAAAAAACATGTATTATCAAAAGATTCCCCAGCCCTTCCCTCTCTGCCAACACCTTGAAATGTACTCCATTTGGACACTGTCAACAAGAATGTAATGCTAATCACAAGATGTTAAATATCACAGCATGTTACAGAGCAATGACTGTTTGTGCACACATGTGCCTTGTGTGATTATAGCTCACTCCTTGAAGAATTAAGGCAGATTCATATATCTTGAAACTTAAATTAAATTAAAACAATTTGCTAAAAAAAATGGACCCCAATTCATCTGTGGTTTAACTCCACTGAAATCAAGGTACATCAGGGATAAATTGGGCCTTTTGTCTTGACTATTTTGTTTAGCAATACTGTATTAAGGTCATCAGTATTTTCAGATGTAACTGCCTACAGCTAGGCATCTAATTCAGTGGTCTTTCTGCTCGTACACACAATCAAACATGCTTCCCTTTTCTGAGGTTCAGGCTGCTTATCTTGATGACTAATTTAGGCACACATATATGGAAAGTTTTGGCCTAAATCTTTATACCTGATGCTGCAAGTTAAGGAGCGCCTCCTGTGTGGTGTGGATCTCAGATCTCACCCCTCCCAAAATTCTTAGAAGTTGATACCATACTGTTTATCTGTAATAGATCAATTTAATTTATCTAAATTGATCACATTCTTGCCACAGCTCTCTTGGCACCAACTCTGCAAGGCAGTGGATCTTTATTTAAAAAAATGTAGCAGTAATATTAACAAAATTGTCTCTTTTATGTGTAAGAATTAAGAAAGCTCTTAGTGGTAAACAAGATACAGTCCATTTCTCCATTTGTTTTATTTATTTCCCTCTCACACTTTATTTTGAATGTATTCTCTCTTGGGCTTGTTATTCCTGCTAACAGTAAATCAGGCAGTGGAGCAAAAGAATGCCTGAAAGGCTCACTGCGCCAGTCAGGCTTAAACAGCTCCATCATACCAGTGCAAAAAGGTCAGCTTCACTGTAGTGAACACAGTGGTCAGGACATCAAAACTTGACTTGTGCTTTTCCACCAAAAAAGGTTGGCCTAATCTGTCTGATTGTATTAGTCCCAATGTGGTTTAGTGCTCAGACCAAGACAATTATAGCACTCATGAAAAAAATCACTGAAAATTATATTCAACTTTTCAGGATTTCAGTCATGTTTCCTATCAGCACAAATACATCTGAAAATAAGCTAATAGTGTTGCTGTTTTCATATGCATGTTACCTCATTTAAACCTCACATTACAGAAAGAAGTCTTCATTTTTCACCTGCCTAATTGCATGAATTGAAATTCACCCTGTGCAGAGTTAGCACAAAGATATCACCCCTAAGACAGACTTAAACCTTCAGGATAGGATGCAGTGTAAAGGTCTTGTTCCGGTCCTCTCAACAGCAGTGAATTTCTCCCTAGGTAAATGGCCCTATATGCTCTCAAGGCATGTGATGTATAGTATATGACATGTAGTCCTATTAAGGAGGCTTGGACTGTGCATTTAATATGAAACACTAGGCCTGTCCTTTGAGTCAGTGAGACCATCACTGCTTTTCATATCCATCCACTCTCATTGTAGTACAAAAGTAATGAAACTTGGAATGCTAGCTGTACAGCTGATGCAATTCCTTCTGTACCTTTCCTCCGATCTTGCAGTTACATAAAATTTAGGCCAACACAAAACTGAGGAACATCCCAGATGGAGAGCTGAAGAATCACAGCACAAGCAATGAATAAAAACATTCAGTGCCATGAGTCACCAATGTACACTAAGGACAATATTTACAGATCAATCTACGGAACAGAAGTGGTAGGATTTATTAGGAGTTCATATACTGCAACACAAAATGACCATGCTGGAACCGGGCCAGAGTTCACTGCTGATAAAATAATGGGATATAAAATGTAGATAATGCAATAAATTAGGTTAAACATATAATGATTGTAGAAGCAGAGGAAATAATCTGAAAATGCAATAGCAAATGGTTTTAAAAATATTACTTTTGGTTGTGACTTGACGTTTGCTAATACAGTATTTCATACATATGAGTGTCATGCTCAGTTGGGGCAAAAAGCCAGTTGTGATTTTGTGGAATAGTGATCTTCAGCTAATCGGTATTCTGGGACATCTTGTAAAATCTCCACTTCTATTTGTGTGATTTTTCTTTTAGATTTAAGCTATCTATATTATTTTAAAAGCCCTCATTGTGTTATGATTAAATGATGTTGATTACTACACACAAAGGGCCAAGCTTTCATGTCCAGGGCATAAGTCTTCTGCTGGCTACATTTTCATGACTGCCATTATGAGCCCAATTTATCTGCATCAATTAATACTAAGCATGTTTATTAGAGTAGTGCCTAACGGCCAATGGGGCTGCAATGTGCTAGGCACTGCACAAGTTTTACACCATTGATTTCAAGAGTTTATCACCATTTGTGGGGTGTAGGGAAGTTTCATGCCCACAATTTGTAAACCACCTACTAGCTACTTATTCAGATACCTGGCAACTTCTAATAAGAAAGATGGTGGAATTAATAATTTCTCTCTCAGACATTTTGTATTAAGATTTAGAAGGTTAATATGGATTTACTGTAAGAGTCTTAACACAATTATTATATAATGATCAATATTTTACCCAGAGGGTAACACTCAATGGCTTCAAATATAGTACACTAAGAGCTAAATACACAAGAGGTGCCCTCTTGTCTATTGGAATTCACAACTCCAGGTTAGGCACCCAGTCTCCCTGTCCATTGTATTAGGAGAATTAGGTACCCAAGAAGGAATTCACAGTAGCCAGCTCACTGAGCAGGGAGCTGCCTAAGGTATCCAAGAAATGCTGAGGAGAGGCGTAAGGCTTAGAGCCTGCCCCTCAAGGGGAGTTAGGTGCCTCTCTGGATTCAGGATCCAGAACTCTGATCCCTCCCATGTAGTTAGGAACCTAAACCAGGGCAGTCCTTTATCCAAAAAACAAACTAACACACACATGCTGAAGTGAAAAACTCAATATTTCAGTGGTTAACGCACTCACCCACAACATAAAAGAAACAGGTACAAATCCCTTGTTTGCCTGAATCAGAGTATACATTTGAATGCAGGACTCATCTTCCGAGTGAGTGCCCTAAGCAGTAGACTAGTAAGTCAGTCACATCCCCTTGCTGGGCCAAGGAATGTTTTGTATAATGTTGAACAGCTTCAAGAGGAGACTGAGATATATAATCCAGAGGCTAAGTCACTCATGAGGGAAACCTGGGTTCAAGTCTTTGCTCTGAATCAGGCAGTGTGGGGATTTTAACTTAGGTGAGTGCTGTAACCACTGGGCAGGTGGACCTAAGGGGAGTAGCTCCTTGCTGCCTTTTGTGCAGGTTAATTGTGTTCAGAGCACACCTAACAGATCAGGTCTTACTGGGGTAATAGGCAGGCAAATGTCTAACTTTGTGAACCTCCCCATTATATAGATCAGGGGTTCCCACACTTGGTTCATGGCTTGTTCAGGATAAGCCCCTGGCAGGCCATGAGACGCTTTGTTTACCTGAGTGTCCACAGGTACAGCAGCTCGTAGCTCCCAGTGGCCATGGTTCACTGTTCCCAGCCAACGGGAGCTGCGTGAAGCAGTGCGGGCCGAGCCACTGCTTCTCTCAGCTCCCATTGGCCAGGAACAGCAAACCACAGCCACTGGGAGCTGCGAGAGGCTGTACCTGCAGATGCTCAGGTAAACAAAGCATCTCGTGGCCTGCCAGGGGCTCACCCTGAACAAGCCATGAACCAAGTGTGGGAACCCCTGATATAGATGCATGAGGCAAGGATTGGGGTTAGTTTCAAGGGCTTTTCCTTCTCCATTGTAGTCTATGTGCTAGAGCTACCCAGAGTTAAAATCCCTTTCCTCTCCACATACAAAAGTTTGACTAAATAAATATTAAGACTGCCATATCAATCTGGATCAAGTATGAACTGATCTGAACTTCTGCTACAAATGATAGTCGGGCCCACTCCAAAAGGCTTTAACTAATCCAGATGTACATTTTCCAAGATAAAGTCACTCTTCTCCTAAAATGTGATATGAGCAAAACCTTTAAGCTTCAAATGACAGTTTAAAAATGTTTTCAGTTTCACATGTATGGAAATTATACAGCTAAGAACCTATCATCACTCATTGTAATGAGTCTGCATGTCTCCATCCACCACAGAAGTGAGTCTAAAGACTAGAAATGTTTCTTAAAAGCTAAGCTACTTATTATACCAACAGAACAAAAGTTTATAGACAATCTCCAGGTCCCCAGAGGGATCAAATATTGTTCCTCAATATCTTCTTCCATATACCAATAACAGGCTTATTCAAATAGAAAAGCCCTTCTAGGTTCCTACTGTTACTGGAGGGTGGTGATAAATTAAACAGTAATAAGTCAACAGGACCAGATGGTATTTACCCAGGAGTTCTGAAGAAACTCAATGTGAAATGGCAGAATTGCTAACAGTAGTATGTAACCTATCATTTAAATCAGTATCTGTACCAGATGACTGGAGGATAGCTAATGTGACACCTTTTTTTTTTTTAAAAAAAGGCTCCAGAGGAGATCCCAGAAATTACAGGTCAATAGGCCTAACTTTAGTACTGGGCAAGTTGGTTGAAACTATAGTAAAGAACAGAATTATCAGACATGTAGATGAAAACTATTAATTGGGGAAGAGTCAACATGGTTTATGTAAAGGGAAATCATGCCTCACCAATCTACCATAATTCTTTGAGGATGTCAGCAAGCATGTCGACAAGGGGGATCCAGTGGATATAGTATATTTAGATTTTCAGAAAGCCTTTGACAAAGTCCCTCACCAAAGGCTCTTAAGCAAAGTAAGCTATCATGGGATAAGAGAGAAGGTCCTCTCCTGGATCAGGAACTGCTTAAAAGGTGGAAAACAAAGGGCAGGAATGAATAATTAATTTTCAGAATGGAGAGAGGTATATAGTGGTACCCCCAAGGGTCTGTACTGGGATCAGTGCTGTTCAACATATTCATAAATGATCTGGAGCAAGGGATAAACAGTGAAGTGGTAAAATTTGCAGATGATACAAAATTGTTCAGGATAGTTAAGTCCAAAGCTAACTGCTAAGAGTTACAAAGCAATCTCACAAAATGGGGTTACTGGGCAACAAAGTAGAAGATGAAATTCAATGTTGATAAATGCAAAGCAATGCATATGGGAAAACATAATCCCAGCTACATATATAAAATAATGGGATCTAAATTAGCTGTTTCCAGTCAAGAAAGAGAGCTAAGAGTCATTGTGGATAGTTCTCTGAAAACATCCATTTAATGTGCAGCAGCAGTCAAAAAAGTGAACAGAATGTTGGGAATAATTCAGAAAGGGATAAGACAGAAAATATCATAGTGCCTCTATATAAATCAATGGTATGCCCACATCTTGAGTACTGCATGCAGCTCTGGTCACCCCAATCTCAAAAAAACACCACCACCACCAACAAAAAACATTGGAATTCAAAAAGGTACAGAAAAGGGCAACAATAATGATTAGGAGTATAGAACATCTTCTATATGAGGAGAGATGAATAAGACTGGGAATTTTCAGTTTAGAAAAGAGATGACTAAGGGGAGATATGCCAGAGGTCTATAAAATCCTGATGGGTGTGGAGAAAGTAAATAAAGAAGTGTTATTTACTCCTTCTCATAGCCCAAGAATTAGGGGTCACCAAATGAAATTAATAGACAGCAGGTGTAAAACAAACAAAAGGAAGTATTTCTTCACATAATGCCAAGTCAACCTGTGGAACTCCTTGCCAGAGGATGTTGTGAAGGCCAAGACTATAACAGAGTCCAAAAAGGAACTAGATAAGTTCATGGAGCTTAGGTCCATCAATAGCTATTAACCAGGATGAGCCAGGATGGTGTTCCTAGCCTCTGTTGCCAGAAGCTGGGAATGGGCAAGAGGGGATGGATCACTTGATTATTATCTGCTCTGTTCATTTTCTCTGGGACACCTGGCATTGGCCACTGTCAGGAGACAGGATACTGGGCAAGATGGACATTTGGTCTGACCCAGCATGGTAATTCTTTGTTATATTCTCATGTTTGACTCCTCAATTTGTTACCCTGAAAACAGAATCTAGGTACCCCCAGAATAGCTTATCTATTGCCTGCTCCTGGGTTTGCCAAAGTTTCTCTAAAAGCAGCCCACTTGTCTTAGATGTTATAACTAAACTGTTCTGCTCAGTTATGTGTCTCCAGGGTGACTATGGAGTATCTTAGAAGATAGAGATACAGCCCTCTGATAAATGATTGACACAGTTGTTGGTAACAGTTCTTAGATGTTTTCTCTCTGGTTTCTCCTACTCTTGATCTTCTCCCTCTTTTAATGGAACAGATGGATGGACAGTTTGGGCAAGATGGAAACAAACAGATCCTGATGTCTTCTATGTTTCTCCTCATATTCTCTTCTGACAGACTGGATTGGCATGTTGTTTTGCTTGCTTTTGATAATATCTTTCTGTTAGAACTCTCCAGATTCTATACCACTTGCAAAATTTGTTTCCAACATATCTAGCTTCTTGATCAACAATTACCTCATTACTAGCCATTTAGCAACATACTTTATAACGAAACCAGTTTCATGATCAACAACTGCCTCATCGCTGGTGTTCTCATACCACTTTGCAACATTGTCTCTAATGTTCCTAGCATGTGGAAAGCCTCATATTCAATAATTAACTCATCACTGCTTTCCTTGCCAATTTCAGTATTATGTTACCTAGAGTTTTCATCTAATGGTGGAGTCACTTTTGCTTATTCAAAATGGAGGCCAGGGATACAAGATGAAGTTGGGGACTTCAAAAAGGGGTTCCTAGGACATCTCTACTTGTAGCTCCACATCAGTTTCTTCACCTAAAGCTCTGTAGACATCACCTCCTATCCCAGCATTTTCCTTCTAAAACTGAGACATGAAGAGCCTGCATTAAATAGAGCCAGACTCCACTCTTACCTAACATGCTTTACTAAAAATTTGAACAAGCTGGCTTCCTTATTCTCACTTTCCAGGGGAACAAGCCAATACCAGCTTCTAAGTCCATCTACCAGATGAGGACAAAACATTAAAAAAGCTAATTTCCATTTTTGTTTTCTGAAAGTCAGGCTATTCTAGTCAGGGAGCACTGGAGAAAAATGGGGAACCCTGCATTACTTTTTCCTGAGTCTTCAAACTCCAAAGAAGCAGACATGAAAAATAACTCAAGCTTGTTACAAGCCATGGCCTTTTTCTCGTTGAGGCTCTTTCTTGATCCCCAGGGACATCTTGCTCTGTCACTGTACCAGATACATATCCCAGTGTGAGAATGCTGATGCTGGTCATCCCATTTACTGTAAAGAGGATTCAAAAAGGCAGAAATATCAATTAGTATTATACATTATTTTTTAAATCACAGCATGACTTGTTGCTATTGGACTTCAGGAGCTGGCTGAGAGTGACAGACTCATTAACCTTTTATCAGCTGGAAGGAGACAAAGTCCTATCTTGTTTGGTAAATGATGCATGTATTTTAACTGTGGCTGGATAAAAGAGTCAAATAAATGAGAAATACTCAAAGTAGGAGTCCACACTCATTCATATTCAAGATATTCAGATGCTGCTGTAATGACGGCAGGATATATACATGTGAAAAATCTGTATGTGCTGCTATTGCAATGTGTTTGTACTAATTTGCCTCTGTTTTACACTACTTAATACCTATCCCCAACACTGTCAATCTCTAAATAATTATTAGAATTAGGCTTCATCATCCAGCTGCAGAATATTTGAATATTACTTCAGACTGATCTGTTTACTTGCTTATCCTTGTCCCTATTTTATCTACATATAATTCCATGTGTTTATTCAGTATGTCCTGTAATCAGTTAAATTGAAACTCTCTGAACTATTATACTGAGTCATTTTTTGTATTTGTAGACATAACTAAAGCGAACACTTAGCCCCAAGCAAGAATAAACCCTTATTTCATCCCTTTCCTTACATTTTCTAAGATTCATCCATTCTAAAAAAAAAAATAATCAGACTTTGACATTTCCCACTCTATGCTCCAATTCAGCATAGCACTGAAACTAGACATGTACTCTGAATTGGGACCTTAAAGCCTTTAGGCTTAAACCTTAGCTATTGGAGAATATCACAAACTCTTTATAGTAGAAGTTTGTTATGGTTCTTTGTCTTTGTGAAGGGGTCCCCTCACCATTAGGGGAATCTCCTTCTGGACACATCTGGGGATTAGCTCTGCCCAGGTCTGACAACTTCTTCCTGACATTGTGGTCTCTTTCTTTCTCCAGGACTCAGGGTGCTTTTCTTTTTTGTGACTCAGCCCTCCAACAAAGTCACTACAGTCGTCCCCACCTCAAGTAACACAGTCTCTTCAGACCAGTTGATGTTGCAAATGCTCTGGTGCTACTTTCCAGCAGCTGGTAGGGGCACGCAGGCCTGCCCTTGACACTGGGTTCCAGCTCAGGGACCCTATAACAAGCAGTCAACATCTGCACTGTCCTACCACTTACTGCTGTTTCCCTGAGCTTCATCCTACTTAGCCATCTCAGGCTTCTTTTCACCACAACACTGCTGGGGTTGATTCATCTTCTAGTGTTAGAACCCCAGGGCATAGTCTCCCTCCTAGGTTTTCCCCTCCATCCCAGAGAGTGACTGCTGACTCACTCTCTACCTACTTCTACTGCAATCTTCCTGGCTTTATATCCCAGCTACTTTGACTCATCTATGACTCAGCTGAGCCTTTTATTCAGGTAAGCCTGGGTCTACCTCCAGGTGCAGCCACACACCCTAACTGCCCCCTCCAGCCCACATTAACTCCTTCAGGGCCTGTGTGCAGTACATACCCCATCACAGTCTTCCTAACTTTAAAATTTTCCTGAGTTTTAATTAGATTAGAAACCTGGGCGAACTAGACAACCTTTTTTCAAAAACAAACAAAAACAAAAAATCCCAGCAGGTTCTCTCATCAGGCCTGGTTTGAGAGTTTGCCCAGCTCTGGCTAAAAGATATTAAAACATAACAATGGCTATACTGGATCAGATCAATGGGCCATCTAGTCCAGTATGCTGTCTACCAACAGTGGCAAGTACCAGATGCTTCATAGAGAATAAACAGAATAGGGCATTTATGGGGTGATCCATCCCCTCTTGTCCAATTCTTTTCTGATAGTCAAAGTTGTAGGGATACCCAGGGCATGGGGTTGCATCCCTGAGCACCTCCATTAAATTATCTAATTCCTCTTTAAATTCAGTTATACTTTTGGACTTCACAGTATCCTCTGGCAACAACTTCCACAGGCTGACTGTGTGTAGTGTGAAAGAGTACTTCCTTTTGTTTATCTTAAACCACCTGCCCATTAATTTCTTTGGGTGGCCTCTGGTTTTTGTGTTATGTGAAGGGGTAAAATAGCACTTGCCTATTCACTTTCTCCACACCATTCATGATTTTAAAGACCACTATCATATCCTCTTAGTCATCTCTTTTCTAAGCCGAAAAGTCTCATTTTTTTTAAATCGTTCCTCATATGGAAGCTGTTCCATAGCCCATATCATTTTTGTTGCCCTTCTCTGTACCTTTTCCAAATCTAATGTATCTTCCTTGAGATGTGCTGACCAGAACTGTATTCAGTTTTCATGTGTGGGTGTACCATGGGTTTATATTGTGGCATTATGATTTTATCTGTCTTGTTATTTATCCTTTTCCTAATGGTTCCCAACATTCTGGTGTTTTTTTTTCAATTAGATTAGAAATTCCATGCTTGAATACTAGAGTGTAGCAGTAGGTATATGCCACAGACTACCTGACTGTGATGGCGACTGTGAAATGCTCAGGGAGATTAGAGAGGATACAAAAACAGAAAGCCCAATAAAAATGGGGGGGTATTTAAATTATTCCCATATTGACTGGGACAAGATGCAGAGATAAAATGTCTAGACACCATACATGGTTGCTTCTTGGAGCAGCTAGTCCTGGAACCTACAAAGGGAGAGGCAATTCTTGATTTAGTCATAAGTGGAGTACAGGATCTAGTACAAGAGGTAAATAGAGCTGAACTGCTTGGTAATAGCTACCATACTGCAATTAAATTTAATATCATTGTAAGGGGAGACATGCCAAAGAAACCCCCTACTGCAGCATTTAACTTTAAAAAGAGGAACTGCACAAAAATGAGGAAGCTAGTTAAATGGAATTTAAAAGAAAGTCACAAGAGTGAAATGCCTGCAAGCTTCATGGAAGGTATTTTAAAACATCATTATAAAGCTCAAACTCAATAGATGCCACAATTAAAACAAACAAACAAACAGGATGAATAAAATGCCACCTAAACTGCCAAAGTAAAAGAGACAAGGCATCTTTTGAAAATTTGAAGTCAAATCCTACTAATGAAATATAGAAAGGATCATAAACTCTGGCAAGTCTAGTGTAAAGCAGTAATTAGGCAGGCCAAAAAAGAATTAGAAGATTAACTAGCAAAAGACACAAAACGAAAACAACTTTTTTTTTTTCAAGTACATCAAGTACAGGAAGCCTGCTAACCAATCAGCTGGGATACTGGACAATCAGCATGCTAAAGGAGCTTTTCAAGGAATGCAAGGCCATTGCAGAGAAACTAAATGAATTCCTTGCATCAGTCTCAAGGATATGAAGGACATTCCACACTAGAGACATTGTTTTTAGGTAACAAATATGGGAATCTATCCCAGATTGAGGTGTCAACAGAGGTGGTTTTGGAACAGATTAATACATTAAACAGTAATAAGTCATCAGGACCAGATGATATGCATGCAAGAGTTCTCAAGGAGCTAAAATATGAATTGCAGAACTACTAACTGGGATGTGAGCTACTGCTTACATTAGTCTCTGTACCAGATGACTGTAGGATAGCTAATATAATTCTGATTTTTAAAAATGGCTCAAGAGGTGATCCTGGCAATAACAGGCTAATAACCCTGACTTCTGTAACAAGCAAATTGGTAATAAAGAACAGAATTGTCCGACACGCAAATGAACACAATATGTTGGGGAAGAGTCAATATGGCATGTGGAAAGGGAAATCATGCATTACCAATCTATAACAATTTGTTGTATGCCCACAAGCATGTGGATTACAGTGTTCCAGTTGATATAGTGTACTTGGACTTTCAAAATGCCTTTGACAAGGCCTCACATCATAGTTTCTTAAGCAATAGTAAGCAGTCATGGAATAATGAGGGAAGGTCCTCTAATTCTGAAAGTAGGAAACAAGGGTTAGGACTAAATGGTCAGTTTCCATAGTGGAGAAGATTCCCCAAGAATCTACTGGAACTGATGCTATTTAAAATATTTATAAATTATCTGGAAAGTGGAGTAAACAGGGAGGTGCCAAAGTTTGCAGATGACACAAAATTACTCAAAATAGTTAAATCGAAAGCTGATTGCTAAGAGTTACAAAGGAATGCCACAAAACTGGATGATAGACAACAAAATGGCAGATATATTTAATGACATTAAGTGCAAAGTGATCCATATTGGAAAAATAATCGCAACTATACATATAAATGATAGATTCTAAATTAGCTATTACTACTCAAGAAAAAGATTTTGGAAGCATTGTGGATAGTTCTCTAAAAACTTCTCCTCAGTGCAAGCAGCAATTGAAAAAAGCTAACAGAATGTTGGGAACCATAGGAAAAGAATAATAATAAGACAGATAATATCATAATGCCACAATATAAACTCATGGTACACCCACAGTGTGAAACTGAATGCAGTTGTGGTCAGCACATCACAAGGAAGATACATTAGATTTGGAAAGGTACAGAGAAAGGCAACAAAATGATTTGGGCTATGGAACAGCTTCTATATGAGGAGCGATTAAAAAAAAGAGACTTTTCAGCTTAGAAAGAGATGGCTAAGGGGATCCTCAGGGAGGAAAAGGCCATGGCTTGTAACAAGCTTGAGTTATTTTTGCGTTTGCTGGGATAGGAGGTGATGTGCCACATGCGGCCCACGAGTTGCCCACCACTAACCTGGAGTATCCCTTTTAATAAATCCTGAGCTTAGGGGATGTCTCTGTCTAAACCAAGTGGCTTTTCCTCAGACGCTAGTTTAAAAACTCCTCTATATCCTTTTCAGTTTTATATACCAGCAATCCAGTTCCATTATTGTTTAGGTGGAACCTTTTCAATATAGGCTCCCTCTTTGCAAAAAGGGTTCCCATTTCCTACTAAATGTAAATACCTCCTCAGAACATCATCTTCTTATCCAATAAGACCCTGCAGTGTACATAGACTCACAGCCAAATAGGCTGCTTAGCTCAGCACACAAGATGCCAAACAGAACATACTATACACTTCAAGGAAGCAAGCACAAAGCAAACAACCAATCATGCAACAAACAGACAACAAATTCATCCCAAGAGTCACATAGTCACTCCTTCACCTGGACCACTCCCTCTCAAAATTCCTGTATTTGCTGCTCTGTTCACTAGGTCATCACTAAAAGCCCTGGGTACAAAGCATGACATCAGAAAGAGTATCTCCATTAACAGCCCATTTCTGCCCTAGTTCCATGGCTACAGTGAGACCCCTAGCAGTAGAACTAGTGGAGTTCTGCTGTGAAACTTAGAGTAGGAATTAGGAAGGTACACAGGAGGTACACACCAGGGAAAATTCACTCCTGTGCAGAGGGCCAGCACAAGCCTAAGTCAACATTTAAATCCCATTTACATCTTCAGTACAGGGTTTAAAAACTAGTTAAGTGTAGCGTAAGCTGTGCTGACCCCCTATACTCAGACCCCGAGTATTGTGAAGGTTCTTGGTCCTGGAGATCAGACAAGCTAGGGGTGAGGACAGAGGCTTTGAAGCTGCTCCAAAGGGAGCTAGTGGACACAAAAGACTTAACTGGTTTCAAGTTTGAATTTGATACGTTTATGGAGGGGATGGCCTGATGAAACTGCCTAGAATAGCATGTAGCCATCTGCAAATGCTAGTAGCAAATATCCGTAATTGCCCATGGTGAGACACTAGATGCAGAGGTCTTAGATTTGCTACAGAGAATTCCTTCCCAGGTGCCTTGCTGATGGGTCTTGCCCACATGCTCAAGGTCTAAATGATCGCCATATTTGGGGTTGGAAGGAATTTTCCCCCAGGTCAGATTGGTGGAGTCCCTGGTTGTGTTTTTTTGTTGTTTTTTTCCCTTCCCTCTGCACAGGTCATGGGTCACCTGCAGGTTTAGACTACCACAAATGGTGGATTCCTCTGTAACTTAAAGTCTTTAAAATCATGATCTAAGGACTTCAGTAACTCAGCCAGAGGTTATGGGTCTATTACAGATAGTGGTGTGGGCAAGGTCTATGGCCTACAATATGTAGGAGATCAAACTAGATGATCACGATGGTGCCTTCTGGCCTTAAAGTTCATGAGTCTATGCAAACTCCTCCATTTCCCCATCATACTCTAGTGCAAGTTGGCGTGTTAAGGCCTACAGAATAGTAGCAGCAGTGGCCAGACAGCTGCCTAGCTTGGGGAGGAAGGATACATTTCCCAGACCTCAGCATCTATGAGGGTTTGCCCCTAAAATATCTAATATAAATAGGTAATGATGATCTGTCTTCAAATACCTCTTGACTTGAGGCCATTTTCAAACATAGGAGCCTAAGGTTACGTATTTAATATTAGGCATCTCCGGATGCTAATTTTAGATAACCCCCAAATGGATTTGTCAAATGATCTCTTCTTGGTTTTTCTGATAGACAGTTTGAAATTTAGGCCCTAAATGATTGCATGCAACCTGGACTGAAAGAATATAGTCTCCAAATTATGAATGTAATCCATTAGAAATCAAAGCCACTTTGAGAAAATGAAAGCCCGGAAAACAAGCTAGCTGAAAAGATATACTCAATCTGTAAAGCAACTGTTTATTATATTGTGTTCTGTGCCTCACAGTTTTATGCTATTTAATTTGTATTCTAGCAGCATTTTTCATGCAGTCTATAATGATTTTGTTACATATTTGGCTGCTAAAACATTGCATTATGCTTTCAATTATTTATGTTTTGTAAGCAAATAGCACTGTCTTTTCAATTCTCGTGAACTAACCACATCAGTTGAATTGAACTGCTTACAAAAGGGATTTTGTTAATAAATTCATGAGGGTTATCAGGGTTGCCCTTATCATCGAGGAAATGGAAAGGAGAGAAGGCTAGTATTGTAGCTACAGAACCTGTTTAGCTTCTAAAAGGACGCTTGTGAAGTTTCCCAAAACACAAAAACTAAAAGTCTCAAAAAATCATATTCAAAGTAAAACAACACAATTTTTCATATTTAGCTAAATTTCTATCAGATAAGATTATACTAGATAACATGTTGGATCAGTTATGTATAATATATAAACATATATGGCCTGATCCTAGAACTCTGCATTTGAACATGCATGGAAGTCAGAGAGAGTTCTGCTTGTAGAGCACTTGCAGGATTAGGTCTGTTACAAAATTGTGCTTGTTTTCCTAAGCCCCTACTTACAGTGTTAAATTCTGTAGTAAAACACTTTCTGCACCACTGACACTCTATAGTGAGGTTATACAGGGGAATCACAGGCAGATTCTGCTCCATATTGAATCATGCAGTGGTTAAAAGCACTGTAGTGTCCTTAATAACTGATGCATGTCTATATGCCCATGAATTGTCTGGAGCAGCAAAATAATGTCAGGAGTATTGTAGACCCAGACCCTGATCCCAGTTCACGTGGTAGATTCCACCTCTTCAGTCCACCCTTACATTTCTTGCATAAAGCCTGATTATTCAGAGATCACAGAGGAGGCATAGTTCACCCTGTCATTGGAAGCAACATAAATACTTGAAAAGGGGGTGGGGAATACAGAAGGGACCATCCCCTCCTCTCCCCAATAGATGTATTTCTCCAGATGTTGCTGGGAGTGGCAGATTCACTGAAGGGAGAACAGAGCACTACTAAAATTTAATTACTCCTGTAGAGTGTTCAAGTAGCAACAGTTAATAATGTTTGAGCAATTCCAGTCTAAGAAACCTTTTCTCTTCTCGCTATATGTGCACAACTCTCATTGACATTAATGGGAGATACATGTATGCATGCAGTAGAGATCAGAATTTCTGCTGAGTTAAAGTCAAATATGAAAATGCACTCTGGCCTGACACTTGGTATTCAAATAGGAATGGCAAACCCAAACCCCGAAGAGGAATAAAAGAGCTGTTTTAGTAAAGAGTTAGTCACTTGAATAGCTATGCTAAATAAGATACAACCAGGACTGCAATTATTATGGTTCCTTTCTGGCTAAACCCACATTTGGGAGTTTTCCAGGGAAGCAGCATTGCCTACGGGTGACTTTCAACTTGGCCATTTATGTAGCTGGAAATTTTCTGTTTAAAAACATTTTATTTTAATCAAAGCAAGGGTTTTTACACAGTCAGCATAAATCCTTATGCATCAAGGGAGGATTCACTCATATAGAGCTCAACAGAAAATTGTGAAGAGGATACTTTGCAAAGTATCCATTATTGATTTATTTAAAATTTATGGCAATTTAACTTAACAAGGAAGAAAGTGCCAGTCATATGCATTTGTAATACCAGGAACTATATTATATTTTAACATTAACTTACCATACAATAAAATGTTCCTGACTTAGGAACATCACCCTTATTTCCATATAGTCAATGAAATGAGCATTAACAGATAATTAGCCTGAAGAGTCAGCAGAACTTCAGAGAGAATTCATGCTTGTTGCCAGATGCTTCCGGAGGTACTCAAGCTTGAGTATGGATGAAATTTCATCAGCAACAGAAAGAAGAAGCTGGTCCACCTAATGCCAAAAACCTAAGGTGAAATCCAGATTCCATTGAAGTCTATGATACAGCTCATATTCACTTTAGTGGGATGATGGTTTCACCCCTAGTGTTTGAACTGATAGCTCTGCAAGAGAAGGGGACCTAAAGTGTAGGAAATACAATTTCACACTATGGGCCTAATGCCAGAGTTCTCGGTCATTAAAAATTCTGATCTCTTTCAACTAGATTCTCTGGTATGGTCCGACTACTTCATGCCACTCAGATAGCACAAAATAGCCCATTGCCGGCTGTAAATGGCTAGTGGAGAGTCGCTCATGCCTAAGGGAACTGATTGCTGATGTAAACATGGTGGAGGCAGCTCCTGTGCCAAGGGGGCATTCCAGGCAAGGAGTTTGTGACAGTCATGAGATCATGGCAAAAGTGACGCCAGAGCCAGGTTCGCACAGGATTGGGAAAGCAGTTCTCATCTCTCTCTTCCACCCAGTGAAATTGTACATAGATGAGAAATATACCCACCAGTTTAGGGCCTGATCCTGAGATCAACATTCAAGCAAAACTCCTATAGTGTTCAATAGAAATTTTGTTTGAGTAAAGCCTTCAGCGTTGGACTCAGGGTCCCCATGTCTGTCTGTCTTTTTTGTCAGACCACATTCATATCCTTTGCCTTTATGGTAGTGTTACCCAAGCTTTACTTTATTTTATAGATAAAAATAAACAGACAAAAGAGTAAGCAGATGTATCAAATTAAGTAAGGGTGAAATCCATCCCTGTGTATACAAGAGAGTCTAGCTCAGATACCAGTTTAACCCTTAGATAAACAACACTGAGTATTATTACCAATGTAACAAATTAAGAAAGAAATTATGCCTGATAAACTACATCTCAGTTTATTTCTGTCTTTATTTATGCATTCAATAGACTCATTAAAGTCTATGGTAGGAGCTAATGTACATCTAGCAGAGAATTGACTTGTTTTTTCATAGCACTTTGAAAATGTATACTTAGTGTAGCTACTTAAATATGACTGGATCCAATTATCTAACTTAAGTGCATTAAAGATACTCGAGAGAGTAAGGGTAAATTTTTCAAAATGCCTAGATGACATAGGTGCTTTTGAAAATGTCACCCAATATCTGAATTTAGACAACTAAATCCCCATATAGGCAACTAGGTGCTGATTTAGCTTTTTAAAATTGCATCAGTGTAACTGAAAGGAGAATTTGGCATGCCCTATTGTAGCCATACAGGGACTGCAGTATGTGATCTGAATGCATGAAATAGCTTCATATTAATGATAATATTTATGATTACACCTGCTTATATGATTGCCTACACCATAGCATCTGGACACACTTAAATTTGGGTCAATGAACAGTTTCATAAAAGAGGAGCAGTTATAATATTACTCCTGCAGTACATGCCTTTAAAGCAGAGCAAATGGACGGGCAGCTGTATTCCCAGACTTTCACATTAATTTGAAGGTCAGTCTGGGCAATGAAAGCACATCTACCAGTTCTATGTGAATGTAGTTTGAGTTGTGATATATTATTGCTCTGTGCAGTACAATAAGAAAAACAGAAAGGAATGTTACAACTGATTGAAGTTGACCAGCATTATTTCCTTTGTTCTTGTGATTTCATCTGATAGTTATTTAAATGACTTGAGGTGAAACTGAATTATTCTAATTCACTTCAAATCACACTCAACAGCAGCTCAACAAATATATTGACT
The DNA here is from genome assembly GCF_007399415.2 of Gopherus evgoodei. Taxonomy (NCBI): domain Eukaryota; kingdom Metazoa; phylum Chordata; order Testudines; family Testudinidae; genus Gopherus; species Gopherus evgoodei. The sequence continues at coordinate 143,955,415 of NC_044323.1, forward strand.
ACATTATAGTTTAGCATTTTGTCATGAGGAATTTTTTGGCTAGAGAAACATTGTGGCTTTTGCCTAAATCTAAGACAATAGAGTTTCACAGATTAGTCCTGCTTCTGAAAAGAAAGAGAAAAGTTTTCTTTAATCTTCCTGCAACAAACTCCTCATGACAGTTGACAGGTCTTTATTTCTTCAAATCAAAAATATATAGAGAGGAAAGTATCTGTATATAATGAGTTACCATCCAGGGGAGCTTGCAATACCTCAATCCTACAATTAACCCCCAAAGCAAATGCTTTTATGGAGGTTTAAAGCTTCATGAAATATAATTATTGTGACCTCATTTTCAGCACAGAAGAGAATGGTGGTTAAAAATTGCATATAATGACTTGGGGGATGATGGGAGAATTACAGAGCCACCAAAACTGTTAACTTGAAGACATTTTATGATTTCAATAACTTGTTGCTTGATTTGAACAATATCAGTAAAGAATAGTTTCATGTTTAAAAAGGGACACACATGTACACAGACATCCAGCACTTTAGGCTGCTTCAGGCTGAAGGACACTATAATTGTATATTACAGAAATTAAAGATGGAAAAACCTGTTTGATTATTTAGTGCCTGATCCTGTGAGGCACTGAGATGTGCTGAAAACTGCCATTGCTCAGATCCTCTTAAGATCAGGCTGAAGGTGGACCCTAAATAATATAGTTATCATAATCACATTTGATAAGCTTTTTACTTCTTAGATTTCCTGCAAATGAAGAACACAAGTGGGTGCCTGAGTGTAGCTTTACCTGGCTCAATATTTACCTCTTGCCTCAACAAATCTTGATGGTTCACCTTTTACAAAGTCAATAACTACTTAATAGTCTATTAACAGACTGTGAAAATAACTCTGTGCTGCTGCCATAGCACTGTAATTAACCGAAGATGGTGCACCTGATTCTTCTTTCACTTATGCCAGCATAAAATAGGAGTAATACTACTGCTGGCAGGGGAGTTACAGCTTTAGAACATCTGTGTGATAAGAGAAGTGGACACTTAAAACTTATTCCTAAGATTTCTGAGCAGAAATACAAACCTTTTCTCAAATTTTAGTTTAATATTTAGTTCAACTCTCTGGACCAAATTTGAAAGGATTGTCAGCCAGTAGAGCTGGCTCCTAGCATGGCCTGCCTACTGGTTTAGGGACAATGATGAAGATAGTAAGAGGACTATGTGGACAGGGCTGGTGCTACCATTTAGGCGCACTAGGCGGTTGCCTAGGGTGCCAAGATTTGGGGGCGCCAAAAAGTGGCGTCCCCCATTTTTTTTAATTGTTTGAGCGGCTGCTGCCCTGGGAGGGAGAGGGAGTCTGAGCTGCCGCTGGCAGCCCAGGGGTTCCCCTGGGTCAGCGCACCACCAGCAGCCCGGGGGTTCCACCACGCAGTCACTGCTTCACTTCTCCTGTCTCCCAGGCTTGCAGTGCCAATCAGCTGTTTGGCGCTGCAAGTCTGGGAGGAGAATTAGAGTGGGGCAGCGTGCTCGGAGAGGACGCGGAGCAGATGTGAGCTAGGGTGGGGAGGTACAGCACGGCTCCCCAGGTCAGGGGACTGGGAGCTGCCGTTGGGGCGGGGGTGGGGAGCTTCTGCAGGGCTGGGGCAGCGCAAAGTGGAAGTTTCGCCTACGGTGCGAAACTTCCTTGCACTGGCCCTGTATGTGGAGCTCTATGCAGATTAACAGTCACTATATGGTTCCTTAAGAAACCCAAATTCTCAAAATGGTCTTCAATCTATGTAAATCAGTTGACTTAAGTAACCATAACCCCCTGCCATAAATTAGAGAAGCCTGGGGCTGCTTTAACTTACATCAGGTGCAGGCCTAGACCAGTTTGAGAATCAGGGTCCATAACCAGCACTTGGACAGGCCCTTCACAGAGCAAGAATATGCCCCTATTTTTAAACCACTTTTGCTCAGAATCCTCTCAGACATAGCTGTAATACCACAGAGGAATAAGACTTTCAAATTATCCACTTTATTAGTGATTAGATTCTCCCAACCTGCAATACTCTCACTTTACTAAACAGAGTGTGTAATTGGTGAATCCAGGAGCAGTGGGACACATGTGCCACACCCCTTTTACCCTAGGTTGGTGGAGGGGAGAGGGGAATTGAGGAAACTCAGCTCCTGTTGACATAGGCCCTTGGCATGACATTACGCAGTAAGGGGTATGCCTCCAAGTGTCAAACACCATAGGGCTCTCTTCATCTCATCTCTCCAGCATGGATGACAGGATTTGGCTGCAATTTGGCTTCCTGCCAGATCCCTGGTCAAGTCTGGCATGTAGAGAGGGTGTTACCCTTACACCCATGCTCAGGTTTGTAGAATCCAAGGCTGCTGTTGCCCAGTTGAAAGCCACACCCGAACAACCCTGCCACATACCTCAGGGAATGATGATAAATTAACAGAGTTGCAGCCTCTACATTAAACTGTTCTCTGGTGTGCATGTCTTATTGTTTCTGTGTCTGCATCAATCAGCTGTGGCTACTAACAATACCAACTGAGAGAGTCAGAAAAAAAAAGAACTCCCCCAACAAGATCCAAACACTCTGACTCTTGGAGATGTTCAAAAGTCAAGATCCAGCTCTAAATTTCATACATGTCCCCAAACTTTCTAATGGTCCTAATTAAAAGATTTTATACACATAATGCTGAACTGTATGGACCAGATCCTAAAATGGTATTAATCAGCATAATTATTTACTAAAATAGAACTACTAATTTACACCATCTGAGGATCTGGGCTGCATTGAAACACTTAATTTGCAGATACAGATTGTCCCAGTCTACTTAATTTTTAAAATAAGCAAAGGAATATCAAGGCACTGTGTAAAGAATAAACACTGCCTGTGTTATGTCAATAATCATAATTTCTAATGCAGGACTGGCCTAAATGCTGTGAAGAAAATAAAATGGCAGTATTTTTAGTGTTTAAGTGATAATACCTTAGTGCCTATATCTATACCCTGAGACTCTTTTCTTCACATTGTGACTCCAATCATAGCATCACTAACATATTTGCTATGGGCACGTGCGCAGTGGTCAAGTTAAAGTTAAGCCCAATGTTAAATTGGACATGTGGAAAGTCTGAGGTTGGAGGTAAGATTTACTTTACAAGGTTAAATGAATACAGGGTGTGACTTCTGTTTTTTCTTGATGGAAATGCAGAGGATGTCAGATTTGTTTATGCAATGTTGTGACTGCATGGGTACACTGCTAAACTTTCCCTTGACACGTAGTACCTTTAAATGGTTTGTCAGTGAATGTTGCATGCAGGCAACTTACCTGTATGTTTGTAGCACAGATGGCTCAATACTGATATCCTGCATACATGCCTCCCTTTCACAATTGAAACATTGTTCTTATGTAATTACCTTTCATTTGTAAAAGTAGGAGAGCAGATGCAGGATCACAATTTATTGTAACAAAGAATGTAAGTTGGCATTTTGCCCAGTCTTCATCTACTAAGTCTGAATACTTTTCCCTCTAGAGTCTGTAAAGTAAAGGAAAAGAGGAGGGGAAGGAAAGTCACTCAGCCAGTGCCCTCATTGCTTATAGCATTCTTTTTATTGCAGAGGTTGCTGTGAAGTCATCAATAATATTTACAAAAATGTTTCTTTAAAAGGGGATGGAGGAGATCAAAACAGTAAAACAGTTAAAAGCTATAGAAGAATCCATTTTAAAAGGTTCTTTTTGATCCATTTAATTAGAATTCCTAATTAATAACAAGCACAATTTTAATAAAATTTGTTATCCAGAGATCTGCAGGGCCTATTGTGTTAGTGGAGAAGCCCATGAATTTGGCAGGGACTCCTATCTGCACTAGGCTAGGGATAGAGTGTGCAGCTTGCCAAGTTCCATCTGCCAAGGTAGTGGCAATGTACCAGGCCTGGTGACACACATTATGTAGATGCAGTTAAGGGGAAAGGCGCTGGTGAGACCCCACCTGGAATACTGTGTGCAGTTCTGGTCTCCCAGGTTTAAGAAGGATGAATTCAAACTGGAACTGGTTCAGAGACGGGCTACTAGGATGATCCGAAGAATGGAAAACCTGTCATATGAAAGGAGACTCAAAGAGCTTGGCTTGTTTAGTCTAGCCAAAAGAAGGCTGAAGGGGGATATGCTTGCTCTTTATAAATATATCAGAGGGATTAATATTAGGGAGGGAGAGGAATTATTTAAGCTTAGTACCAATGTAGATACAAGAATGAATGGGTATAAACTGGACACTAGGAAGTTTAGATTTGAAATTAGACGAAGGTTTCTAACCATTAGAGGAGTGAAGTTCTGGAACAGCCTTCCAAGGGGAGTAGTGGGGGCAAAAGATATATCTGGCTTTAAGATTAAGCTTGATAAATTTATGGAAGGGATGGTATGATGGGAGAGCCAAATTTTGGCAATTGATCTTTGATTATCAGCAGATAAATATGCCCACTGGTCGGTGATGGGATGTTGGATGGGATGGGATCTGATTTACTGCAGAGAATTCTTTTCTGAGTGCTGGCTGGTGAGTCTTGCCCACATGCTCAGGGTTTAGCTGATCGCCATATTTGGGATTGGGAAGGAATTTTCCTCCAGGGCAGATTGACAGAGGCCCTGGAGGTTTTTCGCCTTCCCCTGCAGCGTGAGGCATGGGTCACTTGCTGGTGGATTCTCTGCAGCTTGAGGTCTTCAAACCACAATTTGAAGACTTCAGTAACTCAGGCATAGGTTAGGGGTTTGTTATAGAACTGGATGGGTAGGGTTCTGTGGCCTCCTTTGTGCAGGGGGTCGGACTAGATGATCACACTGGTCCCTTCTGACCCTAGAATCTATGAATCTATGAAAGCAAACAGCCAGTTGCAGGCAGTGGTATAACAAATGAGACTTTATGTGGGTATGGCAGCTGATTAGGCTAAGAAAACTGACATTAGGGTATTTAACAGAACCAACATGAGACCTAGACACACAGAAGCTAAGCTAAATCGCTTGAATCCCCTTTAAGTGGAATTACCATTTTTATTAAGTTGTAGTTATTGCTACTAAGTATCACTGGTTTAAATCTGTTCCCTGGGAGATGTTCTGATCAAATAGATTTCCAGAGTAAGTATGTCTCAATTAAGTATAGAAGACCTTTAGAAGCAACTTTAAGAGGCTATTTTTAAAAAAAAAAAAGTATGCAGCAATTTAGACACATAAAACCCATTGGCAATAAATCTGGCTGTGGGTCAATGATTACTTTTAACATCTTAGAATACTAAATTAGCATTTATGTATGAATAATATTTAAATATATTCACAGTGTCCAGCTCCATACCTTAGTGTGACTTATTAGTCTTCCCTGATTTTGATTACCTAGCTATTTCTCAAAGTTTCCTTTTGGAATGGAACTTATTGCATGTACAACCTGACCTCAGCTGATCTTCTGCAAAAGAATCATACAGAGCTCCAAATCGCTTGAGTTGTTGTTGGTACCCACCTCTACTTGATTTCTGTTCATGTTCAAGCTGAGAGCTGTTTTGGAAGCCAGCCAAGTAGAATCTGCTTTGAACTGCAACCCTGTTACATGTATTTCCAAGAAGAATCTGCTGTCATGCCACCTGGAGTGGAATACAGCTAAGAGTGCCAATCTTGGATCAGACTGCCAGAATACAGGGCATGTACCCCAACCTGGTGGGTAAACTCTATCATAAGACTTTACTGAGCCAGTAACAAAATGTGTGCTTCCAAAATACTATGCTAGTTATTATGAAGCCACAGACAGGCCCCTTCAGGCCCTCTAGTCCCTCATGCATCACCCAGACAAACCAGACTTCTGTAATAAATGATTAATAAAACCAAAAGTCAATATATTAAGTTATCCCAGTTCAAAAATAATAATAAAATAATAATAAAAAAGACACTGACACCAGGTCAAAATATAATTCAGATCTTACCCAAAAAACACACTGATAGCCAATCCTTTAGTAAATTAAAAACTAAAGGTTTATTAATATATAAAAAAGGGAGCGTTATTAAAAGGTTAAAATGAATCATATACATTAGTTGATTTCAGTGTCTATAGATGAGGATAATAGCAGTGATGTGAAATCTGACTTTTTGTAGTAAGTCTTTCTGGTTGATCCCAAATATTGGGGTCTTCAATCCATTGTTCAAAGCTCTCCTTTTGTTAGAAATCATTGTCCAGAGATGTGGAGCAGGAAAAAGACGAGAGACGCCACCATATCCAGCTTATACCCCCCAGTCCATGAGCATGGAAAGTTACTGTCTCAAACATGGAGTCGGGGATCACATGTTCTATATGCCCTGCTGAGTCATGAGGCCTCCATTGTCTCTGTGCTCTCTGAGGCATCCTTGGGAGAGGCCAATTGGAAGAGTTGATTCTCCTTAATGGCCTGTCAACCATGGCTGTCTAGTTTTGATGTAAATCTGTCTTGTGGGTGTTACCCAGGCACACAGTGTATTTGAGATTCAAACACATAGCAAAGATTCATGACTTCGTATACAATGATAATACATGAAAATAAACAGGATAGCATTGTTCAACAGATAACTTTTCCAATGATACCTTACAAGGCATACTTTGCATAAGATTTATCAAGATTGTGCAACAGTGATGATAAATCATTGGTGATACATTAGTGTAAACATGGTCATCTTTCTGCTTCTACAGCATCACTTCTGCTCCCATATTTGGCTATTGGAAAGCATAAAATAATTTCCCCCAACTTCATTTTCATATGATTGCCATATGGGACAGCAGAACTGGGCAATCTGTGACAAAAATGTTGGCAGCTTTTGGCAGTCAGGGCATTCCATGGCTTCTATTAAAATGGAAACACGTTACCTGCTATCTGAGAAACACTAGGGTACTCCCTTAACACAGCAACAAACATACACCTTGAACATTAAGCATGGTCTAGCTTTTAACATTCTCTATGTTGCAAGTAAGATCTCGTTGAGTCATATATTTAAGTTAGGCACTTTAGAACAGTTCTATCAGATCTGGCTAAGGTGAACTGCTATGTGCCATTTCTATGAGTTTCCCTTAGAACTCTTAAACAGTTGACTGCTGTTTGTTTCTCAGTTCATCGGGAGTATCCACTGAAGCAGCCATTCCTGGCCTACCCAATGAAATAAAGTATAATCACCACCACACTGAATCTGTCAACAAATGCTGGTTATCCTTCCTGACTGAGCTTTTTGTTGATCAAATAACCATTTCCTGTAATAAGGGAGCAGAGTGTAAACATACTCTTCACTAATTTGCCTATGTTTGAGCATCTGATTCTTTAGCAAAATGAATGAGAAATGCTGATGAGCTCTGTGACTGCACAGTTTGGTTCCAATTACATTTTTAATGAAACAGAAGCCAAACCCAACTGTGACTGATGGCACAGTTTTGATTCAGTAGTGCCCCTCTTATGTCATCTCATTTGGCTAGGTTTCTGCCACTGAGCAGCAGAACTGATAACTGACAAGATATCACCACATTGGGGAGGAAGGGGGCGTGAGCAGAGCAGACTGCTTTCCAGAACCATTGCTTGATTTTTTTATATTTTATTTTTAAGGTGCTGTTGACAGCTTGACAATCAATCTCATCTTGAATTTTCAAGTTCATATAATCTATTGTCATAATGGATATCCCAGGGTAATTGTATGGCAAGGGAAGGAAAGTGTGCTTGCACCACTGAACACAATGCTTTAAACTGATAGAAAATGTTTGAAGACATTGAATTTCTCTGTGGGAGCAAACAAGAGTCTGTTTCCTGCCTCTAGTAGATGCCATGGCAGACAGTTGCACTAAAAACACCCAGTAAAACTATGCTCACTGATTAAAAAGGAACACAGCAGAGGGAGAAAACCCTAATCTTAGAAACACTTGTAACCATGTTACAATTGTAGTACTAAAGATGCTGTTACTAACACAGAATGACTGCCCGGATGTAACTGGCAAGCTGATTGCCACATTAGAAACCATGGTGATCCAACCCAAGGTTACTAACCTATGTGGCCAGTGAAATGAGATGAGGGATAATATCCCCAAAGTCCAGGAGCTGCTCTGTTTAGTCCTTGTTCAGTGACAGTTTTTAAAGTTGGAAAGTTAGCAAGACATCGGAGCTGGAAAAACATGCTTTAAACCAACGAAAGGCTACAGAACAAAGTCTCAAAAGTAGGGGCCAGGGTCCTCAGCTGGTGTAAACTGTTGACTTCATTAGTCTTACACCACTCTACACCAGCTGAGAATCTGGCTGTAGGTGCCTAAAATTAGACTCCTAAATTAATACTAAAGCACTTAGATAAGTGCTCTAATTGTCAAAATTTCTGAGCACAGAGTGAAGCAAAAGGAACCTGCTGAGTGCATTTGAAATCAGGCCACTAATTTTGGCAGCTTAATTTTAGTCACTGAGTGTGGAAAAAATGGCCTAGATTCCATGGTTCAGCATTTGTGTGAGCCCAGAGAGTTTCAAAAATGCCAGACCTTAAGATCACAACATCCTGATGTATAGAAAAGCTAATTTACTTTGAGATAGCCTTTTAAAGTTTTTTTCTGTTATTTCAGACACTCATAGGATGGAACTAAAGAATCTGTGTTTGAAAGAGAGAGGATATAAAATCAAAAATCTACAAACACGTTTAAAGTTCGAAAAAATGTCCTGAAAAAAAAACAACTTATCCTTATAAAATGTGGCATAAACAAGTTCTGTGATAGGGTGGGGTGGTTTAATGGTTTTATTGATGTTCACTAGCAGCAAAGCTCTCAAACTCATGCCAATATCATCTATCAGATAAGCAAAAAAGTTGGAAACTGAAAACACTTTTTAGATCATCCAGTCCATCTCCCTCCAAATTAGTATTTCCTAATGGTACATTTTCCTAGTGTTTTCTGCCACAATTGAGCTCAAAATAGCCCTGCAAATTCCCTGGGAGAACGTTCCACATCCCAGTACATCTCCCTGCTAGTACATTTGACAATTTTCCTCATAGTCTATCTACTGTCCTCCTTATTAATTTAATCCTATTATTCCTAGCTATTCCTCCAACTACCTCCCTCAGGGAACTGATCAGGATCCCTGGGAGAATCATATGAGGGGGAAAAGGAGTCCAGGATAGCTGGCTGTATTTTAAAAAATCCTTATTGATGTTGCAGGAACAAACCATCCTGATGTTAGAAAGAATAGTAAATACGGTAGACGAACAGCTTGGCTTAACAGTGAAATCCTGCTGATCTTAAACACACAAAAAAGAAGCTTACAAGAAGTGGAAGATTGGACAAATGACTAGGAAGAAGTATAAAAAATATTGCTCAGGCATGCAGGAGTGAAATCAGGAAGGCCAAATCACACTTGGAGTTGCAGCCAGCAAGAGATGTTAAGAGTAACAAGAAGGGTTTCTTCAGGTATGTTAGCAACAAGAAGGTCAATAAAAGTGTTAGCCCCTTACTGATGAGGGAGGCAACCTAGTGACAGAGGATGTGGAAAAAGCTAATGTACTCAATGCTTTTTTTGCTTCTGTCTTCATAAACAAGGTCAGCTCCCAGACTGCTGCACTGGGCACACAGCACGGAGAGGAGGGACCAGCCCTCTGTGGAAAAAAAAGTGGTTCAGTACGATTTAGAAAAGCTGGACAAGCACAAGTCCCTGGGGCTGGATGCGCAGCATCCGAGCATACTAAAGATGTTGGTGGATGTGATTGCAGAACCATTGGCCATTATCTCTGAAAACTCATGGCCATTGGGGGAGGTCTTGGACGACTAGAAAAAGGCTAATGTAGTGCTAATCTTTAAAAAAAAAAGGGAAGAAGGAGGATCCAGGGAACTACAGGCCCATCAGCCTCACCTCAGTCCCTGGAAAAATCATGGAGCGGGTCCTCAAGGAATTGATTCTGAAGCACTTAGAGGAGAGAAAGTGATCAGGATCAGTCAGCATGGATTCACCAAGGGCAAGTCATGTCTGACTAACCTAATGTCCTATGACAAGAAAACTGGCTCTGTGGATGAGGAGAAAGCAGTGGACATGTTATTCCTTGACTTTAGCAAAGGTTTTGATACGGTCTCTCACAGTGTTCTTGCTGTCAAGTAAAGAAGTATGGGCTGGATGAATGGACTATAAGGTGGATAGAAAGCTGGCTAGATTGTCAGGCTCAGTGGGTAGTGATCAATGGCTTTGGGCCCAAAAGGAAATCTGATGAGGTTCAACACGAACAAGTGCAGAATCTGCACTTAGGACCGAAGAATACCATGCACTGCTACAGATAGGGACTGAATGGCTTGGCAGCAGTTCTGCAGAAAAAAACCTAGGGGTTACAGTAGATGAGAAGCTGGATTATGAGTCGACAGTGTGCCCTGTTGCCAAGAAAGCTAATGGCATTTTGGGCTGTATAAGTAGGGACATTGCCAGCAGATCGAGGGACGTGATCATTCCCTCTATTCAACATTGGTGAGGCCTCAATCTGGAGTACTGTGTCCAATTTTGGGCCCCACACTACAAGAACGGATGTGGAAAATTGAAAAGAGTCCAGTGGGAGGGCAACAAAAATGATTAGGGGGCTGGAGTACATGACTTATGAAGAGAGGCTGAGTGAACTGGGATTGTTTGATCTGCAGAAGAGAAGAATGAGGGGGGATTTGATAGCTGCTTTCAACTTCCTGAATGGGCGTTCCAAAGAGGATGGATCTAGACTTCTCAGTGGTAGCAGATGACAGAACAAGGATCAATGGTCTCAAGTTGCAGTGGGGGAGATTTAGGTTGGATATTAGGAAAAAACTTTCACTAGGAGGGTGGTGAAGCACTGGAATGGGTTACCTAGGGAGGTGGTGGAATCTCCTTCCTTAGATGTTTTTAAGGTCAGGCTTGACAAAGCCCTGGCTGGGATGATTTAGTTGGGGATTGGTGCTGCTTTGAACAGGGGGTTGGACTAGATGATCTCCTGAGGTCCCTTCTAACCCTGACATTCTATGATTATAAATAATTCCCTTAATTCCTTGGAGTTAATGCCTTCAACTTTGTGAAAAGAATTGTTATATTCCCCTTAGTATGCATAGCCACAGTATTCTCTTATAAAACCTTTCTTCAAAACCGATCCTTCCAGCTCTCTAGATGGTTTTTGTTGTTATCTATAATCTTTAATATACACCTGGACAGGGTCGTGCCCAGAAACTAATCACAATTACATCAGAAATAATGCATCAGTGTACAAGCTTTGGTTTTCCCCCTCCCCCTGCCTTACATAATACAGTTACTTTCAGTCATGTCAACTTACAGGCTAAGGCACTACACAGCTATGAGTAAGTGTAGCAAAGTCTGGGACAAAAAGAGGGATTTCTCTATTTTTTCTCTTGCAAGCTACCTATAGCCTATAGGACCTCTCAGCCAGGATTCATTTCATATAATAGTTTTCTTAGCCAAGCCAATATGAATTTTTCAAGACAGACTTTGAGAGACATAGTACCAAATGCTAAAATACAGATATTGCATCTACTGCATATCTTTCATCCACTAATCTTGAAATGGAATCAAGTTTGGCTGGGAATGTTCATAATCATTCCCATGTCAAACCCTGCCTCATCACATCTGCATTGTCACTCCTATGGCAGTACTCTTATGGCCATCTTTACAAAGGCCTTCCCCATTCTAAGTTGAATACGACTTTTAACATTCTTCAGCCATTGTTACCTGGCCTTTGATTTGCCCCTTATGAAACAGCAACAGCTGCTTCTTTCTTATACTTCCTTCCATTGCCCTTGCTGACCAAATTTTAATTGACCCTTAATGTGCCCCTGAAATCTATTACCCTTATACTGCTTTGAACAGATATTTAGGAGGTTGAATTAAAACAATTGTAATCATCTATTCCAGATTATCATGTTATGCTCATAGTCTCCATCAATTTCAAGCAATCATAATAAAAATACTTGAGATGGCTTTGCCTCAGGTTGAAGTCCCTTCTCTGTGGATCATAGAGTTACCTTTTCTGATATTCAGAAATTTGATATTGCCTTTTTTTCATTCTTTGTACTTGTGAGAGATTTTATCTTTCCATGTAGCTACTGTGTAATAATGTCCTGGAGACTTGGTATCCTGCCTTCCAAGCACATGCTCTAATAATGTGACACTGTGCTCCCTAAAAGGAGCTGTCAGGAGAGTGAAAAAAAGAGAAAATAAGAAAAAAAGTCACACCCTCATCCTCTCCAACAAGCAGGACATAGGGAAGGAGAAGAAAGTGTCCTTTCAGCAGCCAAGAAGAATATACTAGGTTTGACCAGATCACCTTCCCAAAAGCTCATAGAGTGAAGACTCAGAGGGAAAAGTCTCTCCTTCTGTTAGGCAGGGAGAGATATTACCAGTGATATCTAACACTATGTTGTGACACTACATAAACCTGTGATGTCTTGAAATAATGTCACACCACTATTGTCATAACTGATTCTCAAGATGTAATGACATAATGGTCCAATCAGCTACCTGGAATCTGAGCATTGATTTAAATGTTTCCCTCTGTCTAAGCAGGTAGGGAAGTGCACTGCTGCCGTCCACAATCATCCCACATAGGCCACTCATTGGGTGCCCTGCACAGAACTGGCTCTGCAAGTAGTTGGAGGCAGGGCTGGAGCACAAAATGTTGGCTCCTTCTTTCTACACAATCCCCTGCAGAGCCCATGTATGGTCAGGCAGACATCTAAGTAAGAGTTAGTGCTGCTCTAAGAAGCCTTACTTTCCCTTTCTGCAAGGAGACTAAGCCAATGAAAATGTGGATCACGTTGGAGCCAGGTTGCTGAATTGGATCTGAGTCAGGAGAAGTCTATGCATATGGAGTTTGGATCCATCACTTCCTATACTCTCTGCAAGTCCCAAACTTCCACTTCCTTAGGGGACAATTTTCAGGGAAGACTATGAAGGAAATGAAAGAGTTCCTGCTCTCCTGGCCCCCTCCCACAGATTTCTCTTTAGAGGGATCAATATGATCTAAGATTTTTTTTTCCGTCTTTTGACTTCAGTAGCAGCTGTTGAAAGCTGAGAACAACTGGACTCTAGAGGCCAGAGCAAAGGACTAACTAATAATTGCACTTGTTTCTAATCAAAGATCATTTCTGTCCATGTAACCTTGAGCAACTTACACAACTTTTGTTCCTCCTCCTGCTCAAATATAAAGTTAAGTCAAAGCAGGACCTCAGTGAAAAACAGATGCTGCTGCTGAGTTGAATTTTCCTGGGTAAATAAATTACAAAATAAAATAATAACTAATTACTAGCAGTTGGTCCATAGTAATTAGGAAGTTATACCTATTATTACTGGATATAAACAAAATCAATTTTCATTAAGGATGTTCATGCCATCAAGCAACAGTAGCAAAGTCTTGGCAGGGACCAAATGAGTCTCTGTACATTATTTCCCAAATTAAGCAGAGACTTTTTTTTCATTCTTCATTTTCATGTGTGTTGTGGAGCAATCAAATCCCATTGTGAAAAAGATGCAATCTGGAGCTTAAAACCAGCTCTGAAAATGTACCCTTTACAGTCATTGTTTCCTGTAGATATGCAGTGGGAAATATTTTCTGAGCAATGAATAACCAGAGGAAGATTTTGGTGTCAGTTGCATTGTTGTAAATTTAGAATAACTCCATTGAGCTCAATGGAGCTAACTGCATCATTAGAGTAACTTGATTTACACCATGATGCTTTGTATTTGGATTTTTTGTTGCTGTGGAGAGGGATTTTTGATTTGGCATAAATGCTAATTTTTCATCATTATGAAAAGACCATGACTGACAGAAACACATGTTTCCATACTTATGAAGTACAGCAATAATAAATCAACAAAACATACACTAAAATAACATGACCCTAATTCTGATTTTTTTTCTTGCTTGAAAATTGCAGAAAACTTTGGCATTCCAAACACATCAATGTTTTTGGAAGTATGCTGTCATACGTGGTACTGAAAATATTTTTTGAGGCTGCTTAAAACATGCATCCAGTCTGAACAGACACTACTACAATGGATGTTCTAGAAACACCAAGGCGAGGGAGACGGATAGTGGCCATGAGCTATGATTAGCTCTATCTAATGTCTTGCTATTATGCAGCATTTCCTTTGTTTGCATTGACAAATCCATTGTTCTTGCTTTCATAACATTAGCTATATTGCTTTAGTGTCAGTCATGATTCTTGTAAAGGCTTCCACTGTATCTTGACCTTTACTTGATAGAAGAGAATGGAACTAGTTTTCTATCTGGGTCATGAGGCAATTATATAGAGAATCCCAACTGTTGTCTTGACACCACAGAGCTCAGTCACCGTCCTGCTTAAAAGTAATTACCTTTTCTATTAATCTTTGTGCTATGCTCCATACTCTTCAGCATCCCCAGTGCCTTTTGTTTCACTAAAGGGTTTTCCTTCTAAGACCACAGATTGATTCTTTCTAGCTGTATTTCAATTGCTTTAGCTGTAAGGAAGGGAGGATGGGAGTTAGAGTGTATGACTGCTAAGCCATGAGACAAAGACATGGCATCACAGAGTTCAAAATGTAGGATTAACTCATTTTAATGCAGCTTATTCACTGTATTGTAATTGTATAATGAGGTACAATGATACAAAGCAATGTAACAAGTTGTCTACTTGATTCCAAATCCAAAATAGCACTAATAGGAAAAAAAACATAAGAGAAATGAAACATTCAAAATGTAAATATGTCCATTCATCTGCTATTCAGATGAATCCGGGTCTTGAAACTTTGGTGTATATGGGGTGTAGCCAGCTTGGCTACATCTCATCAACCAGCTTGTTGACTAGCTGGTACATCTCAACTTTTCTGGAAACAAGATTGGAAGACTATGGCAATTAGAGTTAGGAGCCTAGATGCTCTTAAAAATACAACTATCTACATCTTTAGGTGCTTAAATACATTTAAACATCTGGTCCCTTGTGTGCAGAGTGCATTTTATCCCTCATCTGAGAGGACATGTATGGGAACTGGAGCAGCCAGGAAATGTCTGGATTCCTTTCTCCAGGACTTAGAAAGGACAAGGGGTCATTGCATTGGAAGGTAGCATCCAGGGGCGGGAGGTTTGTATGATTTTGATGGTGCCCAAAACAGGTCCAACCCCTCTTCCCTCCACCCACACACACCCCTGCCTTTTAAGCTGATATATATATTTAAAATAATATAAAAATGGATTGGAAACAGTAAGTATTTAACAGTTTCCCTATATTGCACAATATCACTATTGTAAGAAATAATTATTTAACTAAGAATATCAACTTTATTAATACTCTTTTGAATGTGGAAACAACCAAACATTCTTGGATTAATAACCCTCAGAAGCAAATACTTTCTAAAATGTGATGCTCTTCAACTAATTATATACTTTAAAGAGTATAAAATAATCAAATATTGTGCTAAATACGATCATACCCCAAGCTAACTGCCAAATTTAAGTTGCGTGTTTTTTCCCTCAGGCACTCGTATAGCATACGGCAGTGTTCCCTCTATTTTTTCCCACTCCTGTCTGGAATGAATCTTGTTATGTGCACCAATATGGAGGTGATGTGTGACAAATCACCTCCATATTGATGCACATAACAAAATTAATGGGGTGGGGCTGAGGGGTTTAGAATGTGGTGAGGGGCTCAGGATTGGAGTGCAGAAGGTTGAGAGCTTGGGCTGGGGATGAGGGGTTTGGGGATAGAAGGAGGACTCATGGCTAGGGTAAAGGGTTGAAGTGTGGGGGGATGAGGGCTCTGTCTGGAGATGAGGGGTTTGAGGTGTGGGAGGGGCTCATGACTAGGACAGAGGGTTGGAGTGTGGGCTCTGGGTGAGGCGAGGCTGGGGATGAGGAGTTTGGGGTGAAGGGAGGCTGCCCTGGGGCTGGGGCCAGAGAGAAGGACTCCAAAGTCCCTCTAGCCCTTTCCCCCCTGGAAGCACACTGACCTGGCATCGCACGGCATGTGTTCCTAAGGACTGGGCCCCTCTCAAGTCCAGGAAGTCCCCTTGCCTCCCCTGTGGTAGGTGCTGGAGGGGAGAAGGGCTGCTATTATGTGTGACCCTCCTCCCTCTGCAGGTGGTGGCTGTGCCACTGCCTCAGCCTGCCACCAGCACTGCTCCCTTTCGTAGGGGTCAGTGTCCGGTAAGGGAGCACAGCATGGAGTGGCAGGGCAGCCGCCTACTGCCCAGGACATAGGCAGGGATGCTCTGGGGGATGCAGCAGGGGAGGCGTGCAGGGCAGCAGGCAGGCCTGGGGGAGAGACCCAGCCCCAAACATTGGTGGGGCTGGGCCCCCAGGTCCTGAATTTACTGGAGCACAGATATCACTGGACCATATAAAACTCACTGCCCCTGGTAGCATCTCCTTCCAGGCTTTTCATAGATCAATGATTACTGAGTTTATAGGAGTGTAATTTCCTTCCATTGTTTTTAGGGGATAGGTAGAAGAGACCAGTGGAATGAGAAGCCAGGCCTTATGGCCTAATATTCGTCATGTTAGGCAAAATAGTCATATCTCTCAATTCTAATAAACCTCATGGACTTTTTAGGCAATCTTTGCTACTTTTGGTATTGTATATTTGGGTAATGAAATTTTGGGCCCTTGGTCTTTCAGCATAAACTTAATTTTCTCTCAGATAATACTGTTCCCAAACAGACAGATAATAATTTACCTAATTACCTTGTCAGCAGTAGCTTTTCTGTGTTTAGAAGCCAGAAATGAATAAATTGCAAGAAGCAAGTAGGCATATGCCAGATGAACACAGAGGTATTTTGATATCTCTCAGCCCCTTCCACTATCAAATCAACACAGGCAAAGCCATGCTCATTACAAAGCCATGCTCATGGTAGGGTTTGCCATGAGTTTTTCTGCCATGTTTGCCTTCGGATGTTTGTACTTACTTCAAAATGTTCTAATGCTGAGCCTATGAACAAAAATACCCACAACACTTTTAACAAAGGGGAAAAGTTATTTATCAGAAAGCAGTTTAATGTGTAATACCTGAGGAAGTGAGACATGGGGGATAGTGAAAAATGCAAGAAATATTATACAAAATACACTAAAATAAAAAGAAACAAAAAACCTAATTCATAGGTAAAAATTGTGGAAGTGAAGTTTTGGGAACACAGAATCAGTATTGACTGTCACTTTCAGAAAGCTGATTTTTGTTTTTCATCATTTAACTGAAAGTGTAAAAGATTTAGTGTTGTCAGAAAGATGTAAATATTTTAAGTATGTGGCAGATCAGCACAGAAGGAGCCACAGCTAACCAAGTGAGATACAGCCTCAAGATATTTTTAAAATGCTAATCTCTGGTTTAAAGAACCTGATTTATATGTATTTCAAAAGAGTGTGAGCCCAATGTGACGTCATGATTGTGAGCCTGAATGGAACAATTATTTGGATAGATTATTGTCGGTAAAAATGTAAGTTACTACTGCAGGGGACCACTGTATAGTAATTCAAACTTGTCAGCTTTCAGCATCAAGAAATTTGAAATCTTCAAACCTGTTGCAAACAACTATATAGAACTGAGAGGCAGAGAAGCATGCAGTATCACTACCAAATAGCAGAAGACAGTGCTTGAAGCTATGGGCCAGAGTATCAACTGTGTCCAGATACCACTAGATGGAGCTAAGAATGAGGGACTAAAAGAGAGATGCTTGTAGCTCCCTCATTCTGGAGCTGATCCTGTGCTGTCTCTGACATCAGTGTATATTAGAGCAGCCTGGGAACTGCTCTATGCTGCACCAGCTGGCTGTGGCCAGATGGCCAGAGTATAGTGTGCTCTGGCCACTCTCTCTCCCTCTTCGGTACACCTCTGAGTGCCAGCTGACAAGGAATTACAGAAATCTCATGAGTCTGGTTTGTATACTCTAGTTCAAAGGATATCAAGTGAGGTCTCAAATGAAAGCCTGGTCATTAATATCACTGTGAAATATATGTACAGATACTACGTATGGATTATGTATATATACTGAAAATATGTTTCTAAAGTCTAAATCAAGGTGTTAGTCACCAGCAAAGATGAAAAACAGGTTTCTTTCATACAGGAGATAAGAAATGTATATATCTATGTTGGGATGTAGGCTAACACAGCCCCCATTTATATACAAAGTCAAATGTTAATGAAGAAATGTAAAGTCAACAAGGAAGGAGCACACAGGAAAAACAAGCCATGGATGGTTATCCTGTTTACCAGCAAGGACAATGAGCTTTGCAGTTATATCTAGGAGGCAAAGAAGACACCATCTCATCCAGCACATAGGAAATAAACATACAGCGTATTTGCATTAATGAAAACAGGATCACAGCCAAACTTAGTGGACAATGCTGCAGAGGTCTTTGGTTAAGATGAACTTTAGACAGGAGGTTAACCTGTTAGTTACGTTTAGTTTCTAGAAATTGTGTTATGATTTCATTTTACATGTAACCAGTATTCTTACTCACTATCACTTTAATATTAAACCTTTGATAAGAAACTTATTCTTGTTTTCACTCTAAATCAGGGACCAGCAACCTTTGGCATGTGGCCAGTTTGTTTACCTGCTGTGTCTGCAGGTTCGGATGAACGTGGCTCCCACTGGCCATGGTTCACCGCTCCAGGCCAATGAGGGCTGTGGAAAATGGCGTGGGTGGAGGGATGTGCTGTCCGCTGCTTCCCACAACCCCCATTGGCCTGGAGCGGTGAACCACAGCCAGTGGGAGCCACCATCGGCCAAACCTGCAGACACGGCAGGTAAACAAACTGTCACCGCCCACTAGGGTGCTTACCCTAGTGGGCTGCTTGCCAAAGTTGCCAATCCCTGCTCTAAATATATCTAAGTGCCATGATATTAAGCTAAATGCTGATCTTGAGTTGAGTCTTACAAGCCTGCATGTTTTGTTCCTTTGGGAACAGTAGAGCTGGTTGTTCTGTGAGTAGCTAGTGTCAGAGACTGGATATTACATATCACAGGGGAATGCTTCAAAGAGACTCAGGAACTGGCTATTGTTAACCTGCAAGGCAAAGACAGGGTTAGCATATCCTAAAGAAGAAGAAGCAGGCTGATGGTGTTAGGAAGTGAAACCCAACTAAATATACTGGAGGCAAGAGGTAATAAGGTGACTAGATAACCTGAGAACCATCACATACACGAGGAACTCCAAAAGGTGGTGCAGGATTTAGCAATACACGAGTGGGGCAAAGGAAATGGAGTAGGCCAAAGTATTTCTTTCTATGAGAGACATGAGATATAGACTCATAGATTTTGAGGTCAGAAGGGACCATTATGATCATCTAGTCTGACCTCCTGCACAATGCAGGCCACAGAATCTCACCCATCCACTTCAATAACAAACTCCTAACCTATGTCTGAGTTATTGAAGTCACCAAATTGTGGTTCGAAGACCTCAAGCTGCAGAGAATCCCCCAGCAAGTGACCTGTGCCCCACGCTGCAGAGGAAGGTGAAAAACCTCCAGGGCCTCTGCCAATCTGCCCTAGAGAAAAATTCCTTCCGGACCCAAAATATGGTGATCAGTTAAACCCTGAGCATGTGGGCAAGACTCACCAGCCAGCACCCAGGAAAGAATTCTCTGTAGTAATTCAGATCCCATCCCATCTAACATTCCATCACAGACCACTAGGCATACTTACCTGCTGATAATCAAAGACCAATTGCCAAATTAATTGCCAAAATTAGGCTCTCTCATCATACTATCCCCTCCATAAACTTATCAAGCTTAATCTTAAAGCCAGATATGTCTTTTGCCCCCACTATTCCCCTTGGAAGGCTGTTCCAGAACTTCACTCCTCTAATGGTTAGAAACCTTCGTCTAATTTCAAATCTAAACTTCCTAGCATATACAACAACTATAGGGACACACAGCAACACACAGTGAGGTGAAACATCCCAGGACTGTGCTTGATGAGATAAATCATCGATACAATATGCTACCTACAGTATGAGCAATGGTAACCAATGTTAGCAAATGTCTAGTAAGAGAAAGACACAAAGGTTGATCCTTTGATGTTAATGCAAACTTGTCTGAGGTCTGTTTCTATGAACCAGACATAAGCCAGAATTTTACTGACTGCATAAACTAAGTTCCCAAATTCCCCTGAAGCAGAGAGGTGCTGACAACTATGTTTTCAGTTCTTTAGACAAAAATGAAAGGCTACAAATTGTATCACAAAGTAAAAGTCTTCTCTCTAGGCTGGATTAGTTGAAGGATTTCTGCTTATAAGTAGTATTGTAAACATCCCTTAGGAGAGAACTGGTGACAATCCAAGTTCATTTAAACAGATAAATATACTCCTGATTGGTTAGACTAATGATCCGATCAGCCTCAGCACAACAACCAGGAAGAGAAATCAAAGGGACTTTCCACTACTTTAAATTATGTTGTGTGCAGCTAAGTTGTGGTGGGGATTCTAAGCTCCTTTATGCTGCTCTAAATTTTGCTGGCTGGAAGAATCACACAGGAACCATTTTGCTAGTTGAGGGTCAGTCAAAGCACCTTACGCTCCATCATGACCTACACTGGCAATAGGGAATCATTGGCTGTTTCTTTGAGACTTGAGCAATGTCAAGAGTGACTTGGACAAAAATATCTTAAGCATCAGAAAGCATGGTTGCTACAATATAAACAAGTACTCAAAGAGACACAAAACATGTTGTCCTGAGTAAATGACATTCTTATGGCGTTCACCCAGGCACAAATATAGCTATTAATATGCAACATTTTATTCCATGTGTTTATGTTAAGATAGCATTTTTAGATGCAAGAACAATCACTGTGTCTTTGGAAATGCACACTATGAATGCATAAATACTACATTTTCCATATGCAATTTGCATGCACAAATGCAGGATTCAGCATGGCACATGCTGCTCGTTCATGGCTACACAGGCAACTTATTGTGCCTATGTCTCCATTTTTGGTTCGTAGGGACAATTCTCTCCCCAACTGAGCATAGCTCCAATGAAATTAAAGGGAACTTTATGCATTCATAAAAAGGCAAATTTAACAGTTACTTTGAAGATGCTACCAGAGTTTTCTAGTACAGGTGTGGTGAGTTTGCTACTACACAAACTCTGAAATTACTAGTGATACCATCTTAGTCTTGTGATGGGGAGTATATCTGTCATGCATATATATATAATGAAAAATGTTATAATGAAGTTAAACATGTATATAAAAAATGAAATATGTTGAATAAGATCAACATTAAATGTACCACATTGCCAGCCAGCCACAGGTATTCTCAGCACCACAGAGGTTGCAGGACCAGCTGTTCTAAACTGAATGAATCAGAACGCAGGCACGGTACTTTGCAGTTACATAGTAATTAAATGCTTTACATTACACACCAGTCATAGTGAGTGAAATTAGCTCTTATTTCTGAAAATTTCTTCATTATGGGAAGTGCTCGAACAGGCACAAGGCTCCAGCAGAGATGGGAATCTTACAGGAGCATGAAATTCACACAATTTGCTCTTGCTAGTTTTTTGGTTCTTGAGAAAAAAAAACACGCTGTGATTAAGCCTCCTGAAAATTTAATCTGGAAATTGTTCACTCTCTTTGAAAGTAGAAAGCGTCTCACACCTGTATCTAAATATTTGACAAATCTTATGTTAATTTATTTTAGTTGTATTATATTTCTAAACCAAATGGATTCCTCTGTTTCGGGACTTTAAAAAGTAAATACAGAGACAAAGTTGTTTCAAAAAAGTTTGGCTGGGAACTCTTGAAGAACTCTGATCGTGACCGCATTTATACAGGCCTCAGTGCAGCAAAGCACTGTGCTAAATGCTTTGCTGAAATCAAAAATACAATTACTATCTTGGCCATAAGAAAATGTCTTTCCTTTTAAGACAGCTCCCTCCCGACCATAACACATGCAATACACTCTTATCTCCTGGAGATAGCCTCGCCTACCTGTTAAATGGGATCAGGTCTCCTTACTGCAGCTTTTTCTGATTTTGGATTGAAGTCCAGTTTTTCCGAAGTTTTTCTCTACCTTGACTGTTTTGTTGTTTCCTTTCCTATGATGTTTTTCCTGCACTCGGACCCCTAGATGTTCCTTTCCCTCTTTCTCTTCCCCTCAGTTCAAATCTGGCACACAATCTGCTGGGATGGGGTGGGAGAGAGGGGGACGGTGTGAAGGTTCCCAGTATTGTGGTAAAAGAAAGAAAGTCTTTTCCTTACTGTAGAGGAGTTTTGCTTTTACTCCCCTCTCTGGTGGTCAGCTCCTGTAATTTTTGAACCCATGTCATGCTATGTTGCAGGAAGGAATAGGAATCATGTTGTTAGAGATGAAAATGACTTATTACTAATCAGGAAGTGACAAAGATAATCACACTACTTCCATCCATATTAACTATTCAAGTACATCCACCTCCTTCTGAAATGATTCCACAATCTAATATTGTGCTGCCAGGAATGAAGATTCTCCACTGGTTAGAGCAGCAAACTGGAACGTGGGAGATGTGGAAGAATAGGGATTCCTGCTCTGCCACTGACCTCCTGTGAGGTCACTAAGGCAGGTCACTTAGTCTCTCTGTCCGCAGTTTTTCATCTGAAAAATGATATAGTGCACTTTCCTAGCTCCTGGGTCTGTTGTAAGGATAAAATAACTGAAGCCTACAAGTACTTTAAATAGGAAGTTTTCCCTATGCTATACTTAATTTTTTTTCCTTTTCTTATATAAAGAATGTTTGTTAGAATATTTGTTTAAGCGTATCTGTAGTCACCCACAAACCATATAGAGAGACAATGAGACTGACTGTGAATGCAGACCAGTTAGGATATAGGGTAACCCTACTCACTTAAGTGCAGTTACACTGATCTATACCAGTGTGAGATCAGAACCACATACATTATGTCTATTTCTATCTATAATAAATGACACTGTTCATCAAAGATTTCAAGCCTAGCAAAAAGACCTCTGAAACCCAAGGTCATTTGTCTGTTGGACTTGTGATGAAGAACATGTCCTGTATAGCACCAGTAATTCTCCATGCTGTCACAGAATATCAAATTGCTCCAAGATCAAGAGCCAAAAGAGAGCCTGAAATCATAAAATAATGTTTAGAAAGGAATCAGTCTTGTCACTCTCTCTCTCTCTGAACAGGGAGAGATTTTGTCTGAGCAGTTTGTTTATCTTGTGTACAAACCCACAAAATAAATGTAAGAGGTAAGAGAGACCAAGGAAAGGAGAGAAGAGGATTTAGATTGACCTTGAAATGGTCCTAAGTGGAGCTACTTTTCCTCTACATTAGTAGTTAACTAATATTCAATTAATGTCAATTAAGCTTTTATCTTCTTTGCAAGGGAGCATTTTTTTTCAAGTTACCACCATGTATTTCATACCTGTTACAATTATGGATCAAATTGCAACAAGCTTGCTCACACTGAAAGAACAGACTCAAAGAGTAGTTATCAATAGTTCACTGTCAAACTGAAAGAGTGCATCTAGAGGGGTCCATTGGGGTCACTCCTTGATCTGATAATATTCAATATCTTCATTAATGACTTGGACAATGGAATGGAGAGTATGCTTATAAAATGTGCAGGTGACACCAAGTTGAGAGGGGTTGCAACCATTCTGGAGGACAGGATTAGAATTCAAAACAATCTCAACGAATTGGAGAACTGGTCTGAATTCAGTAAGATGAAAATCAGTAAAGAAAAGTGCAAAGTACTTCATTTGGGAAGAGAAAAATCAAAAGCACAACTACAAAATAAGGAATAACTGTTTAGGTGGTAATATTGATGAAAAGGATCTGGGGTTTATAGTGAACAATTCAACGAATTGAATATGAGTCAACAATGTGATGTGGTTGCAAAACAGGTTCATTTCATTCTGGAATGTATTACTAGATGTGTTTTATGTAAGACAATGGAGATAACTGTCCACTCTACTTGGCACTGGTAAGGCCTCAGCCAATTCTGGATGCCAGGAGAGAGCAACCAAAATGACTAAAAGTTTAAGAAAACCTCACCTATAAGGAGGGCATTAACAACTGGGCATTTTTAATCTTAATCTTATTTTCTCAAGGGAGGGACCTGATAGCAGTCCTTAATATGTTAAAGGCTGTTATAAAGAGGACTGTGATCAGTTGTTCTCCATGTCCACTAACAGTAGGACAAGCAGTAATGGACTTTGTCTGCAGCAAGAAAGGGTTAGGTTAGATATTAGGAAAAACTTTCTAACTATAAGAATAGTTAAGTTCTGGAACAGGCTCCCAAGGGAGACTGTGGAATCCCCATCACTGGAGAGTTTTAAGAACAGGCTGGACAAGCACCTATCAGGGATGGTCTAGATTTGCTAGGTCCTGCCTCAGCATAGGGGGCTGGATTTGATGACTTCTCAAGATCCCTTCCAGCGCTACTTTTTATGAGTCCATATAACCTGAACCTTAGTCCAGGAGTAATTCCATTGACTTTAATGTGACTGCTCCAAGAAAGATTTTATTAAGTGCTGGCATTATTCAGAAAGTCATTAATCAGTGTTAGCCTATTTACTTTAAGTATTCACTAATATAATTCTCAGTGTTGAAAATATGAAGAAACTCAAAAATAATTAGTGGTCACTTGCTCATAAACTTTTCTGGAATAGTAGATAACTCAGCAACAAAAACCTCACTTCCAGTTTTCCATCTATTCAGTTTACTGAATATTCCCAGCTGAGCAGAGAGAGTGGGGGGGGTTTTGTAACTTGCTGCAGGAATGGACCAGCAACAAATTAGTATCTCCGGAGGAAAGGGCAAGCAGGAGAGGGAATCTTGTTTCAGGGGTGGCTGAGGCAGAATGCCTCCTAGGACTACAGCTGGGATTGTGCAATTTATGTACCACCCCTAACTCAGGGCTATGATGAAAGGCCAAATCTAGCTTGAAGTCAGTGGAAGTTTAGCAGTTGCTTTCAGTGGGACCAGAATGATTCAGAGGTGTCCTATTTCATTTTCATCTTTTTTTTTAAGCACCGAAGATTTTTATAGAACTTACATAAAACATATTAATAAGATTTTCATAGAATATCTCTATCATATACCACTTCCCAATACATAAAATATCTAAAATACAAAGCCCAGTAATATGCTTTTTAAAGTTATTTAAAGAATTTCAGCTATAAAGAAATGGAACAATCCAATTTTATGGGCATGCAATACATCCTTTTAAAGGTATAAATCTCAAGGACAGAGGGATTTCATTGATTTGCATGTAATTGGAAAGAATCATTTCAATAATGCAGGATACTTTTAATTGCTTTTATTAAGATAATTATAAATGTTTTCATGTCAACATTAATTTTATTTGTTCTGCTTATTGATCTATAAATTAATAAAGGCATGTTCAATATTTATTTCTGTCATGATCCCCCTGCCAAACTATTCCTGAGTATGCATTTATTTACTATGTGTATTGTGGTGCTGCTTAGATGTCCCAAATGGGATACATTTTTCTGGGCAGTATACAAATGCAGAGGAAGATGCTGTCTGTCATCCAAAGATCTTAGTATATATCTTGAAAGGATAATGTGTGAGACTTCATAAATGAAAAATTTTAAGACTTTTTTTTTTTTTTTTTAACTCCAGTACATGACTCCTTTTCACTAAGTTTCAGAGTGGTAGCTGTGTTAGTCTGTATCAGCAAAAAGAATGAGGAGTACTTGTGGCAGCTTATGCTCAAATAAATTTGTTAGTCTCTAAGGTGCCACAAGTACTCCTCGTTCTTTTCACTAAGGTATACTTTCTCCCTCCCTTCTCCAACTTGTGTATAGAAATACACAAGTTCTAACAGATGTATTATTACAAAAATGTCTGTTTATATGGGATATAGTTAATGCATAAAAGGAAACTTTAACAGAAGGAAAACAGATACATATTAGTAGGATATTATTCTGTATCCCCAAAAAGTACATGTAAATCAATTCCTTTATAGTGACTGGTTTCAATTTAGATTGTTCACATTTCACACTTAACTAGTTTCAGCTATGGTTTTTGATGATCACATATGAAGCAGAGAACTTAGGGTTTTGAATCAGACAATTAAAGATCATTATAACACAATACTTCATGTCCATACTGTTGAAAAATATCCATGTATGGGAATGTGTACTTATAGGGAAAGACAAACTTGGCTTGATTTACTTTTGAATCTTCTTGAGCTAGGATTTTAAAAATCTGTCTCAACTTGAATGTCATCTCTTTCAATCTACATTTCTATAAACAAGTACAAGAGATGATGGAAATAAAGATCAAAATTTTCAAAAGTGCCTATGTTTCATTTTAAAAAGGGACATACACATTCAATGAGATTCAGGATCCTAGGTCACTTTGGTGTTTTCGAAAAGTTACCACAAATCTTAATTTAAATAAAATCCACTAGTTGTCAACTGGTTTGCACCACTGGGGCAGCACCAACCACTCAAACAATATCAAACATTTTGTCCACTATATATATATATATATATATATATAAAAAAATATCTGCCTGTAGCAACTCACCTCCTGCGTGCATAGCTAGGGTGCCCAGGGAGGTTCCTTTTAATTAGAAGTGGGGGGGGGTTGTTTTTGTTTTTTTACATTGAATGATTCTTTACAGAGTCTTATGTGTTTAATTTAGGTTGAGGTGCATTCGTCCTCATAGATTCTTTCTTACCCCCTCAGGACTTGGTTCTGAATTCCTGATGCCGACAGCTCTCCTATTGACTTCATAAGGAAATTTTCTTATGAAGACTGTACAGGTCCTATGTGTCCTCAGCTTGACTAGAAGACTGACTGCCTTTTCCCTTGGTGTCTGGCACTACACACAAGGCCTACGCAAGACATTACAAAAATATACAAAGCAACCAAACTTGAAAAATTTAACTTACTGCACCATTTTGAGATGGATTGCTTCCCTCTCTGTTTAGGCCACACATCAGCAGCATATTTATCTCTGATAACAGAGTTCCCTCTTCCCAAGTACTCCCACCATCTAAACTCTTGTATTGATGCATGAGCGTCTAGCAAATCTCAACCCTTATACAGTATTCACTATACAACTATTAAAACCATATCTTCTTGTTATATTAATTGGAAACTTCCCTTGAAATTCCATCCTGAATTTAGAGTTCCTATTTCACTTTTGTTTTCAGTTGCCACAGAAAAGATATTTAACAAAATATTTCACACAATTTGATCAATAAATGGGCAGCTGTCCAAGGTCCATTTAGCCCAGAGTGAGACTTCTAAACAGAAAAGAAAACATGCAATTCCTTGACTATCAGAGGTATATGTCAATACCTTACTTGTAGGTGTCATTGTTTCCTTTAAAATGCGGCAGAAACAACATTTCTTTGGTATTAAAATGTCTAAATTTAGAAAGTTATGCAAATATAATGAAGAGAAAAGTGAGGTTTAGTTACTGCACTTGTTCATATATGTTTTATATCACCAGGATTAGGAAAGGAGGTGGGGAAGGCTATGATTCTCTCAGTTTTGGGTCCAAAGGAGAAGAAAAGAGTAGCCATTAAGTAACAAATATGCCTTCAATCCAGATAGAGGAGGAAATGGAGCAAGTGTGATGCGTTCTCTTCTATGGCTGTGCTTATTCCACCTGTTTGAGGATGGAGCCATGCCTGGGGGACCGCAGTGAATGAAAATGGCCACTATGTGTAGCTTATTATTCTTAGATCCTCCCAGATTTCAGAGAATAAATCCATGTAAGGGCTAGAGGTAACTAGTTCTCACAATTCCAGCTGTGGCTTCTGCTCTGTACTTGGGGGTAGAGGATATAAAACTGCAATATAGCTCCGAAAGGAACAGTAACAACACAAGGGAACAAAGATTTTAAAGTTAGCATTTTGGGGCAGATCCTTAATGCAGACGCTCTGATATATGTGGGAATGGTCTTGGATTTCCCAGTTGTTACATGTGTTCCATACAATTTGGGGATACTCCCCTCCCCCCAGCCAACAGCTTCTTTGAGAGTAATTAACCATTTTCCCCACAGAGTAAAATAAATCCAGTTATCTATGGCTGCAATGTTGCAGATATTTTAACGTAAAGTCTAATTTACAAAGGTATGAGCACCTGCAGCTCCCGTTGACTTCAAATGAAGATTGATATGCATAAGCACCTTAGAAAAACAGGCCCATACAGTTTGTTCTGCTCCCTCCCCCACCCCCCCACACTGTTGGATTTTATTGCCTGAAAGAGGACAGAATAGGCCCTAACAAGGCAGTTATCTGCAGCTTGTATTTGAAAAATGGCCACAAACACTGTCAAGGAGAAGCTGGGAATTGTCTGTTACAGCTATCCCCCATTCCATTTTGTTTCTTACAGCTGTCCCCATACTCCATTTTGGTTTTGTTCTCTTCCTGTGGCCGCCCCTCCCTGGCTGTTAAGTTGTTTACCAAGGCCACTGCCCTTCTCAAAGGGAGGGCCCCTTAAGTTGTTTACCAGGAGCCATTGCCCTTCTCAAAGGGATGGCCACTTGTGCTGCGTGCTAAATGGGACCACTGCCCTGTTCAAAGGGTTAGTCCTGTTATCACCTCATTGAACCTGGGCTTGGTGTAGGGCAGGCAATGTCCAGAGCTGCAAGACCTATTGTATTTTTAAGATCCTGGGCATGAGTCATAGGCCTCATGTGCTTTTGAGTCACCTATTGCACAGGACTCTGCCCAGGCATGTCTCTGTGCTCACCTGCAGTTTTCCCCCCATGCCTCCTCCCCTGTGACAGAGGGAGCCTATCAGGATCACTGGCGGGAAACTGCCTAAATTTGCCTTTAAAAACAGACATTTTTTAAACAAACATCAGAAAGGTTCCTGCATTGCTGCCTGGTCTGATCAGCCAGGGGTTTTGGGGGGTCCTTTCTCCGTTCATTTTATTTTTGAGCATACCCCCAGTTTTTAAAACCCCCCCCCGCCCCACAAAGAACAAATTGCTGCCTGAGAGAGCTCCTGATTATCAAGACCGTACCGAGCCCTCCTTGCTTCTTCTGATGTTGCTGCTGCTTCTGCCTTTGCTGCTGCCTTGGGGACTGGTAAGAACCCCTCTGTAAAGCTTTCCATACTTTTATTTTATTACTTTAGCTGCTGGCTCTGTTTCCCAGCACACAGACTCAAGCTAAACCTTGGTCTGTGTCTTAAAACCTCTCTTAAACTCCGGGGCGCTTTGCTGCTAAAAATAAGCCGCTGCTAAGCTCTGCTCCCTGCTTTCAGTTGTATCCACTGCTGCAGCCACCATCCCTTGGTTTCCTTGGGAGCTGTATCCTGGGCACATACCACTCTGCCCTATGTGACTTCCCCATAGCATAAGGTCCACCATAGGTTTTGCTTTTTAGTTTAAGAAGTCATAGTTTGCTAAGATTGTTTTACTTATCACCCATATTGTATTATTGCACTGTGACTCACATTTTACTTGTGGTTATAACACCCCATGAGTTGCCACCATTTTTCTAATATACTTTGTATACCATTTTTATATAGAAGCTACCATTTTATTTTGCATTCCACACTGTATCTAGAGTTGCTCCTATATAAAGTTGAGTTGCTTATTGACTGTACTGTATCCCATTGTGCTGAACCCCACTTACTGTACCCCACTGTTAAAACTCCCTACACTGTTCAATTAGAACCCCCCCCTTATCATTGTCTATTGTAAACACCTTATACACCCCATCCCACTGCATTTCATTGTTAAATTCCCACCACTTCCTTTTTCCTTTAATAAAAAAATTAATTGGCACCCCACCTGTGTGGTAATTGCTCCCCAAGATCCCATATACCTGCAGGCAGGGACAGGAATGTTTTAGTAAAGCTGCTCCTGCCACATTACTCATTGTTCCAACCAAAATGGAAACATTTCCATCTCTAATTTGTGGAGATGAGATCTCCACAATAGATTGTAGCAATCTGTGACTCGCCATTTACAGTGGTGAGAGACTAACCCTTATGCAGCCAAGGTCTTCACTGGTGGCAGATTACACTGCTCTACAGCCAAAATGCTTCTGAAATAAATGTAGTCCATCTTTACTAATTCTGGATCACTGAGAACTAAAATGATGCTTAAAATTGTTGATTGGCTCTAGTTTTCAAGATATGCTATTGGGTCAGTATATACGACCCTTGACTTGGGAATGGCAGAGGATAAGTGAGTTATAAAGGGAAGGGATCTCAATTTAAACCAGAAATGACTAAAATACATCTTTGAGTGGATCTGTGAATAAATCTATGACTGGGTTTGGACAGTACTTGCTTTTGAGGCAAAACAATGAATGATGCAATTGGAAGCTGGTATTGCGTCATACATGATATGAATTGCATCATGTTATTCCTAGAAGTCATGGATGATGCAATCATAACGAAGCTTCCATCACTCTGCTGAACAAATTTCCCTATATGAGCTCTAGAAATCATACAGTGTTGTGCTCTTATTTGTCAGTGTTGGCTAAACAGAAGTGTCCCTTTGCAAAATCAAAGTGAGTAGAGAAGCCTCGTACTTGTGTGAACAGTACAGATAACTTCTGCTATGTTGTGGTGAAGTGACTTTGCATCACAAAAGTGCAGTATAATCACCTTTATTTTGGCTGCAAAATTGGAGATCAGGACAAGAGGTGGGCCCCACACATGTGCTGCAACACTTGTGCAACAAATCTTCGCCACTGGTTGAACAGGAAAAGGAAATCTATGCCTTTTGCAGTGCCAATGATTTGGAGAGAGTCAACAGATCATACCAGCAATTTTTACTTCTGCATGGTGCCTCCAGTTGGGAAAGGTGTGTCAAAGAAGAAAAAGTGGACTGTGCATTATCCAAACATTCATCAGCTATACGCCCAGTACCCCACGGAGAAGGACTGCCGGTTCCTGATGCACCAGAATCATTCTCACTTGAGTCAGATGAGGAAGGGGATGAAACTTCTGGTCCTGAACCATCAATGTCACAGGACCCACATTTTCTCCCATCCTCCTCCTCTGAACCACACCTCATAACACAAGGTGAACTGACTGACCTCATCAGGGATTTGGAACTACCCAAGAGTAAGGCAGAGCTGTTGGGCTCCAGACTACAGCAGTGGAATCTCCTGGCAGGCTATCAGGGCAAATGGAGCCCATCAATGCTTGCAGACTATTGCTGGACAGTGACAAGAGATGCTCCATTTAATGAATACAAGAGACAAGCCAAGAAGCACGAGTAGACACTGAATAGGACTAAACTATGTACATAAAAGGCAAAAAACTATTGTTTCATAACAAATTTTATTTATATAACCCTTTTGCTGATTTTTAAAGTGTTACATAAACAGGACAGGTGAAATATTATCCTGTAAAGCAACCATAAACACAAGAGCCAGGTTTACAATTTATGATTAAAACTCTACTATCTACACAATATACATAGACATAAAATGTAAAAACTTAAATATCTTAGAGACAGTAACCAGTTTTGTCATATTTGAATTCAGCACATCAAAATACATAATAAGTAGCACATTTTATCTCTGAAGCAGATGACTTCAGAAAAATTGTAGACCAGTGTTACCCTACATGTGCCCACTGTGGTTTTTCTTGCACCTTCCCCTGAAGCCTCTAGTGTTGGCCACTGTCAGAAGCAAAGTACTGGATGAGGTTGACCATGAATTTGACCTAGCATGTTCCTAGAACCTTTAATCCAAATATCTCCAAAGCTTTGAGGAAATACATATCTAGCCTGAGATATATTTTTTTGGCATGGGCTGATCTCTCGCAAAAAGTGTGGGCTCACCATGCATTTTCCTCCTTAGAGCACTTCCTTAGCGCACTCTTTAGAAAACCTGGCATATTTCTCTTCCACAATTTTTCCAGTTTTATAAAAATGCAGACTTTCAATCTAAGAGTTGTGCTGTTAATAATGTACATATTTATCTCAGACTGGAATAAGCACTCGTCTGTGAATGGAGTGACTGCCCAGTCCTGATCCTTGAAGCCATGTACCTATCCCCATATAAAAAAGTCTTTGCTAACAAAGATGCTCATAAAAAACAGTCTCAAGGTTTAAAGTTAATCTTTTCTCTGAGCTTCCCAGGGCACTCTGTTTTATCCATTTTGTCTTTCAGATTGTATGCTTTACAGGGCAGGGACTGTCTTCTTTGTGTCTGAGCACTTGGTCATGCTTAAGACATAAATAATTAGTGAATACTTAGTGCCAGTTATTTTCTGTACATATTATAGGATCATATTCCTTAATTATACCATTGTTTGGGGTTTTGTTTTGTTTTTTAAATTTTTTGATTCATACCCTCTGCTGCAGCACAACCAACAGATTTTTACCTGTATAACTCCTACTGTAGGACCACTTTGGTGTCACAGAACAGTTTAGTAGTTCCTACACTGTGATCCCCCTGCTGCCAACACTGGAGCCACTGTCAGACAGTATATCTAAATACAAACAAACATTCTAAATTCTGTGCTCTTAAGAGTCTCACTTGGGGCCAGATCCTATCTTGAAGACACTATACAATTCCTTTTGTCATCTCATTTCAAGTAAGACCTAATGTGAATAGTTACGGACCAAAGAAGGTCCACAAAAGTAGTCAGACTTTGTCTACATGGGGAAGTTAATGCATAGTAAGCTAGGGTGTGAATTTAAAGATCCATGTGCACTTGGGCAGTTTAACCTATTGTACTTCCAAAGACATTTTTCTGTCTACACAAGCCCAAAGAAGGAGAATTTCAGTATGAGAATGTATTTAGAGTGATTGCTTAAGATGAATAATCTTAAAATATTATCTATTTTAAAAATAAATCTAGAGGACAGCCAGAGTATGTAAACTAATGCATGGTATAGAGATGACCATCTGGGTATTACTTTCATAATCCATTTTGAGGTAATGACAGGATGGCCAATTAGTAACATTTAAAAGGCACTCTTTTAAACTGAAAAGGAGGAATATTTTTCAAATACTTTAAATTGAATTTAGGTTTTCCTTGGAAATCTCTATCCAAGCCTAATCCTGCTAAGTTTATGTGATCTGATAAGCCCAAAGTAGTATAGCTGCAGGGGCAACCTTTGTACTGTCTTCTTTGTCTCCTTTCTTCCTCCACAAGAGTACACATTAAAAAACAAAAAACTTTATTAGCTGAAAGGGAAATTTAACATGGAGGGTGTTTGTTTCTAAAATACATTCTGTCCTTCAGGGTTAGCCTTGTTTACTATGATTTTTCCAACTGTTGGGCTTACTTTGGGAAGCATTATATTGTCATTATCAGTTGTACAACAGTAAAGCTATTGCAGCCTGCTTGCAGATGAATTATGGCTTTCACTTTGAGGTATTGGAGAGGATTTCTGAAGTGTTGTGTAAGAAATCAGGAGATTTAAAATCCAAAGTGCAAGAGAACCATCTTCTTATAATTCAGTATTGTGTACGCTGTCAAGTAGAATTGGCCAGAATTTTACACAGGCAGACCCTGACTTGCCCGGAATAAACTCTACAGAGCTGAACAGAGAGGAATTTACTTCTCTGCAGCCCTCAAACAACTAGTTTTACATGGAAAGATATGATCTGGCCAAAAATGTTATGAGAAACTGTGGTTTTATTCTTACTACTCATGTACAAGTGATTATAAAACACTTTGTGACACGAAACATCATGAAGACTAATACTGTACACTTTTTGGTATCATCATATCAGGCTATTATGACTTTTGGGTGTGAATTTTCATACCTTTATACTTGTTCATAAGTAGTATCGACTGATGTTTTGTATGAATGTCAATTCATCTTTTCTGTACAGTGTAACAGATGAGGCAACAAAATTTACTGCAATGTACTGTGGAGCTAGGAGATACAGAAGGTGCATGTAAACCTCACTCTTAGGTGATCAGTTCATTTTTCCAGTTTTAGGAGGCAATTAATGCACTAATGATTCAGGCCCTTTCCTTTTAATACAATATGAACTGAAGCAAACAGAGCTGTAAGACTAAAGAGAAACCAGATGCCAACAGTTAGCCTAATACCTGAGATTTTTCTCCAAGGTTTGACATATACTTCCACTATTATGGCAATTCCTTTTGGCCTTGTCCAATTGCTCTCTATGGGTGGCATTGTAATATAATGTTCATCTAAGGCATGTTACTTGGGATCATTCTGTTCCTGTACAGTGGAAATAACTGATGTGCTGTACTTCTGCAGTTTTACAGTGCGTCTCCCTGCAGGCTATCCTGAAACAGTGCAGATTACCTTGATATTTCTGAAAAGTATCTTAGTGCTGGACAACACTTTCCAGTAGTCTCCACCAGGCTATTCATTGGGCATGCTGAGAAAAATCAATCCTACTATTGACATTGTCCTTTTTCACTACCCTGAAAGGAAAAATATATATAATATAGTTGCATGTTGAAAGGTAAAGCTGAATGGGAAAAGGTAACATGCTGAAATGGAAATCGTCTACCACTGAATCACTTTGGATGTTATAAAGGGAAAGGGATAGCAGATGGGGAGATTCGTCCTGAAATCAGTATTTAGTTATACATTGGCATTGAGCCTAAAGCCACTTCCCGTTGATTTACGGGCACACATCTGAGGCATAAAGCTGGGTGAAGAGCACAAAAGTATACTAGTAAATTGTTTACTGAATCCAACTTGAGATGTGATCATTCCATGTTCAAAACATTCAGATGACCACTTTGGGCACACAACCATTTGAGGTAGATTTTATTCATGTGAATATATGTACATGTGTATGAAAAAATCTGTGCACAAAACAGGACATTCATTATTTACTCATTTATTTCTATTGTGGCTTTGAGCGGGGTCTCATGTAAGACTAACACACACACACACACAATATGAAAGTGACAGTCCCTGTCCAGGAAAGCTTACATTCTGAACACTGGAAGTGATTGTCTGGCTACCCCTGTGTTTATCAGCTTTGTGTATGTGGGAGTGAAGGAACCAAGAATAGGACAGGAGAATGACATGGTCAAGAATTTTTCCAAAGCAATTACATGGTGGTTGACTCTTACCAAGATCTCCTAGGTGCTTATGTGGCCCTTATGACCATAGTATCAGAGTACATCACAATATTTAATGTATTTATCCTTACAACCCTCATGTGGCAGGGCAGTGTTATTATCCCCATTTTAGAAATGGAAACTGTGGCAGAGTGACACTAAAGGCTTTCTACACAGGGACACTCAGGAAAATTAATCTTAATTAAACCACATTAAATCCTTATATGGATGCTGTTATTCAAAATTTAAGTGTCCTCAATTTGGTTTTGTTTAATTCACTTTGGAAGAGAATTAAGCTAAACTGAGGGTATGTACTACAGCAAGTACAGCAGCACACCTACAGCCCTTCAGCTTTGCTTCTCCAGCACTGTAGAACATAGACTGAAGGGATTTTTCTGTTGCTGTAAATAATCCCCTTCTCCAAGAGAAGTTAGCTAGGTTAATGAAGAATTCTTTCATCAATCTAGCAGCATCTACAATAGGGGTTAAGATGACCTAATTATGTTGCAAGGGTGCAAAATATTTCACAGCCTTGAGTGATATAACTACATCGATCACATTCTTAGGTGTAGACCAGGCCTACATTAAGGTAATTTTAATATTGAATTAGAGTGCTCACCGGGACATTTGATGTCCTCATGTGAATAAGCCCTAAACCCAGGTTTGTAAAACTATTTAGCCATTGCTGTGTTGAGTTTTTAGGCTCCTAAATTAGTTAGATGTTGCAAAACTGATTTTCTAAACACATTTAAGCACTTATGTCTAAATTCCATTGACAGATTCCTAAATGCCTAACTCCCTTTCGGTAATGAGATTTAGGCTCCTAAATCAGAAATGCCTAAAGGACTTTCTAAATCCAGGTCTAACTGACTTGCCCAAGAGCACACAGAGTCTGATTAAGCTGTGAATTAAACCCAGGTCTCTAGGATCCTAACCATGGGACCATTCATCCTCTCTACTCTACTTCCTCTTTGTTTGGCATGGAAAGCAATGAGAAGGGTAAAGAGACAGTGTAGAGATCACACTGGCACCCCCCTTTTGCCCCCCGTTATCACATATAGCACTGCAGGTGAGGCCCTTCCTCAATTTCCTTTCACTTAGGGTATAAAAATGTCCAAGCAGGTATTTCTAGTATTAAAGGGCACCCTCTTTGGAGGCTCTCATTTATTTAACAGAAAAATGAGAATTGTTAGGGTTCCCCAGAGGTCTTTTCATTTGGTTCCCCAATAATTTAGTTACTTCAATGTTTTTATTTGGCATACAACAGTGCTATGCTGAGTTGATTAGCCTTATATGAAGAGGTGGATGCAGGATACATCACAGATCCAAAGTTACAATCACATATATACACACACACGTACATATACATACACAAAAATCATTGCATTAGACATTTTAGAACTAGCTTGGTTACTTTATAGGAACTAATTCGTGTACAGCATGCTCTATCTACGCATTGTCCATGTACGACTTACTCTTTACCTCATCTTTACATTTGATTAGTTTATCTATTACTATCTTGTCCATTGTAAATGATTCCCTGGGTGTTCCCCCTTTTCTTAGCTAGTACAGACATTCTGTATCTTACCTTACTGAGCCATTTTCATATCGTAGCCTAGACACGGTTTGTAACCTGTTAATTCATTTACCTCCCTAATCCTGTCTCCCACAAAATAAGGCCCCATCCATGTTTAGTTACTCATGTCAAGCCAGGTCTACAAAACCAAAACATAAATAAAAGATTCAGCTGTCTACTCAACTGGAAACTCTCTGCCCCCAAGACTGATGTCTTGTCCCTCTAGCTCCAGAACACACTCAGGCTGAACTCTCTGCTTGTAGCATAGGCCTCTTCTGGGCATTTGGTGGGATGTCACTCACATCCCAACAGTGGGTCACTCTTCGCTGACTTAGTCTCTAGTAGCTTGCCAGGAGATCCCACACCCAGATCATTCTCTCTTCTAGACTGCTCCAGTCCCTTGCCTGGGAGCACTTTCTCTCTGGACCTGTTCCTTCTCTTGGTGAGACTCTGTTCTCCAGGGATACACCACTGGGAATAACTTTCTAACTAGCTATGCTAAGGACTTTCTCTCCTCTTGAGTTTCCTTTATTCTGGGGATACCTGACTGAGCTCTTATAAGACATTATTAGGCCCAGTACTCCTTATCTAATTAACTGCCACCCAGCTACTTAGGCAATTAACTATGCACAAGTGGATCTGGATTGGCTCATTCTCCTTAAAGGCTTTTCTCACAGATAGGCTGGGCACTTGACCCTCTCAGGGAACAGCACCCACAAGCAGTAATGAGGAAAAACAGTTTCATAGTTTTTTGTATCTGTATGGAGAATCTCGACTGAAATGTAGCCTCTGCCTTTGTATCCAGAAAGAATGGATCTGAGCTAGACCCCAAGCCTGTCCCTTTGACATCTCATGGATGTCTAGCCATCAGCACAAGTTCAACATGACTAAAACAGAGCTCTCAATCTCTCCATACACACACATGCTCCTTCTCCAATAACTGATTTCTGGATCACTGTGGACAGGGAGCTTGGAAGCCCTGGGATCTCTAATACCAAAAAAATCTGTAGGGTAAGGTTGCCTCGGAGCTGAGACTCCTGGGGTTCCTGGCATTCAACTCCCCAGCAACCTCCCAGGTGAACTGGAATGAAACCAAGCAGATTTCTGACAAAAACTTTCCTGTGTTTTGTCAGAAGTTCGTTGAAACTGATGTTTTTTGTGAAACATATCTATGAATCAACATTTTCTGATGAAAACCTGCTTCACTGGAAAAGTCCTAGTCAGTTTCTGTTAGAAGGAGGAATTAATTTGGTAAAATTCCATTTTAAGGGGATGGTCTGTATCTTAGGATCCCCTTGTTTTATGACCCAAAAGTTGGACTACTAATCCTAATCTGCATGCCCAGGAAGCACAGAAAATTTCAAGAAAAACTGAATAAGCATGTAGATTTTAAGAACAGAAAAAAAGCTCACTCTTAATGACAGCAGTGTACCAGCTCTGCTATAATATTTACTCTGAAAAAATATTTGAGGAAAAACAATCTGAGCAAAACTGCTGATGGCTTGTGAATTCCATTCAGATTCAAATGTAAATTTGTTTATGCTTTGAGACAAGTAGTTCATGCAGCACTATTAGTAAGGCATATTTTGAGATTAAATCAGTTCTTGTAGATGTATTGTTCTGAAGGGAACAAAATGTAAGAAATCTATGTTAATGACTGTAGAAATTATCTTTTAATTATTTCTAAGACAGCAAAAAGAGATGGACTTTTCACATAGATATTGACTTGCTCATTTTGTATCTTTCCTTAAAAAGCTTTTTCAAATAAGTTTTTAAATGGCCAAACCTATCATTGTTTCTTAGTAATGAGCCACCACTCAGATAATGGCAAGCACTCAACATCATATTGATGAATGCTTTCTATACATCTATTTGTACTTTGCTGAGTATAAATTTTTATGGTCCTGTGCCATTTGTGGTACTCAAAGAGTTTTAAAATTAGTACCATGTCATTTTATTTTTGGAACATGAATTACTGAAAATATTGTGTTCAGAGAATTTTGCATTAAGATTATTTTTGGGTCCAAACTCTGCAAAGCACTTACAGAAGTGCTTAAATTTCATTAATGTAAAAATAAGATGGAACACAGGCTTAGGCGTTTTGCTAAATACAGATGAAATTTGGTTGATACACAGAACCTAAGGTCTTTCTTAGCATTCAACATCTTGGGAAAATACATATAGGAGAAGAAAACTAGAAATATGAGAACAAAGCTGATTATTTATTGAGAAGAAGAAACTCCCCCTCCACTGTGGTTTGTCTTTGTCTCTTAAACAGATCATGCCTATAAAAGTCAGTGTTCTTTTTTATTTCTGTTTTTAGGGGATTTCTCATTGTGCAGTGCTTGCAGAGATAAGGACAGCTAATCCATCTAGCTGTCTCCCTATTGACTTTCCTCCTTAAATATAAATCAAAGAGGAAAGATGCACTAAATTTTCATAATTAAGCACCCACTGAAGTCAATACATTTTCCTATTGACTTCAGTGGGTGCTGGACCTAACACCTCACATGTCACAATACAACAGCAGCTCTTAATATAAACTAATTATGCACTGGTCAACTTCAGTGCTTAAATATGTTGAAGGTTGTATAGCTATGTAAGGGATGTGTTGCCTCGCACCTGCAGACTTCTCCTTGAGGTTATTTCCTTCTGGGTTGAAGGCTGACAACATAAATCCTAATGGGTGGTGACATAAACTCTACTGCACTCATAAATGCTTCAGATAAGCTAACATTGTACAATAGTAGTATCCTAGTTATCCATATCTATGGTGAAATAATTACTTTGAGTTCTAGTGATAGATGAGCTTTGATCATAATTTCTACAACTCTGTTAAGCCAAGTTGTTTATCAGTTACAGGAATAGTGTCCTTAATGCTAACCAGAGTAATAATGATGTCTGCAGTAGTCCTATAATATAGTTTTAGCACTACCTCTTTACACTTTGGATATAGGTAATATATGGTGTGGCAAAGTACCTGTTTCTCCTCTGCTGGCTCAGTCCTCTTTTTCCCTGGAGACACAGGCTTGGGCAGAGTAAAGTCCTTCCCAGTCACACAGGGTCTGGCTGATCCTTTTCTCAGTCAGTCCCTTGCTCTGTTTTTCTCCCTTTCTGGGAAGAGTGCAAGTCTTCCTGGCTGGAAAAATTCAGAGTCTTGCTACACCTACTCACTGACAGCTTCTCTCACTCCTCATCCTCTGCTTCCCTGCCAGGGAGGGTTTAAAAAGGTCTCCAGCAATTTGGGCCAGCTGAACCTAATTAGTTCCCTGGCAACCCCTGTTCCAGCTGAACCTTATTCCTCCATGGCTATCTCCCCTCAATGAATAGGGAGAGGCCTTTTAGCCCCTCTGGGACTAATTACTATCCATCCTTTGGTAGCTATTTGTCCTGGGTTTGCCACAATGGATAGAAACCAAATGATTTATCCCATACCTGTGAAGTCACTAGCTATCTGTGAAATGTTCCTTAGCAATCTATATAGAGCAATTTCATAGTGTACTACTCTGACTTAAGACTAAGACTTCGTTAAAATCTGCTACTTTAAAACAAGAAACTTCACTGCAATCAACACATTACAACCCAGAAAGAGTCTTAAATACAGTTTCTGAGTTATTTATAGCTTTGTAGATTTTTTCCTACCCTTGTTCAAAAAAGTCACCATAAGAGTCACCAATGTTTGTATTGATGAATTGAAACTTTATATACTTACTCATTTCACCAGCCAAAACTCTCCAGGGTGCAGCAGCACTCTGGCCACACCCCCACTTTTACATATAGTTTCAACATTCCCATACTGAAAAAGATAGCACAGCTAATTCCCAACTATGCAGACCCTTTATGGCCCCTTTGCACCACCAG
This sequence comes from Gopherus evgoodei, assembly GCF_007399415.2. Taxonomy (NCBI): domain Eukaryota; kingdom Metazoa; phylum Chordata; order Testudines; family Testudinidae; genus Gopherus; species Gopherus evgoodei. The sequence goes on from NC_044323.1 coordinate 143,995,808, forward strand.
AGTGGTCCTTTGCCTACAGTAGGGCTGCTATCACATTATTACACTCACAATATCCATAATTGCCATTTAAGGACCACTTCTGAATATGCCTGGTGATGGCACTGACTTATGTTGTCATATGTTCTGTTATTAGCCAGGATGGATGTATAGGTTCGGTTAAAATAAGAATAACCCCAAACCTTCGCCATTCCTCAATCCAAACCCTACACCCTTGGAGATGAAGGAAAGTTCACTTAGGAACCAAGGATTTTTGAAATCCTAATATGACCCTGAGACAATCCACACTGGTGAGTTTTATTTTAGGTAACTGTTATCCCACTAAAACACTAGAGTTTCTTCTTCTGAGTTCAGCTCAGTGGCCTGCATCCCTAGTTTACCACAGAAGGACCAAATCAGCATGCTGCTTTGCCATTTAGGAGCTTACACTCCAGATTGCTCTTTTGGTGGTATCCCTTTTTCCAACACTGTTGAACCATGGAAGAATGGATGAATTGTCTAATCTAAATGGACAGATAAAACACTATGCTCCTCTCCACTGCCCTCTCTCTTAGGGTCAAGAAGAACACAAAGACTGAGAAATCCTAAATTCTAAGTGAATCCAAGGTCAACTTTACCACCTGATGGACTGGGAGTGTTATGATCTTCAAGAACTATCTTGGGAACTAGAAGGGAATGTCCATACTCCAGAGCTTGTACCCTCCTTTCATTAAAAGAACACAGAAAAGCCATGTCCTATGGCACCCTCATAGAGGGGACATATTGTCAGGAAGCAAGCTGCAGCAGAGTCAGTCTCCTAGCAACATACTAGACAAGCTGGTCCTAGCAGGAGCTGCTTCACTGAGTGCACTTCCCAACTGTTGGAGGGGTGGAGCTCACTACTACTTGACTCAGCAACAGCCAGAACTTACTGGTTGCTCAATGTCTTCCATGCCCACAGCTGCAGTTGATCCTGCTCCTGCACTACCTGCTTTTGTATCTGCTTCAGTCCCAGCCCTTTTCCATTCTTGACACCCCAGGATCTGCTTCCAGATCATGTCTCCAGATCACCCATTGACTTTCGAATTAAGCTTCTGATCCCTGTCTCTGCTCTTGACTACATCCTCAGGTATCCTGTGGTCCTGATCCTTGATTTTAGCTTGTTTCTACTGTAACCCCCAGGCTGGCTACTCCCATGGCTCTGACCGTTAGTCCTGACTGCCCATTTCCCAGTCATACACTGGCAATCAGTCTGTAAATATCCCTGTTTAAAACAATGTCTGAAATGCACTGATCACTATTACAAGTATCCTGTGCACAAGAAATTATACATATTTGCAAATTACTCACAGATTTTAGCCAGCTGAAGATATACCACGCTGCTAAATTTAGGCCTTTAGGTCTTGATCATTAGGTGTCCTTTATTTCTGAAGGAGAAGGAGTTCCTTTTCAGCTACATTTTTAAGACTGGTTCTTTAATGCCAGTTTCCCTGGCTGGAAAAATGCAATTTGCTGACACTTCAGTAACAATATATTTATATTGCCTAATGCTATTTTCTTCTTCTGTATGCATGCAATAGCATTAGAAATCCTACAGTGATCACATAAGCTGTACTCTGCAGTTGAGGGTTTTTTCAATGTATTTTATAGCTGGCAGTATAGCAATGAGAGAGAAAATATGCTGGTGGGGTAAATCACAAAGTGTTATCAGTGCTGCTCTGCCCTGCTGGTAATGCTCTTAACAATAAAGAGTTTCTGCAACGCTATTCCACTATTTCACATACCTGAGAGCCATAATTTTTTTCTCCTACTCAATATATGGGAGACTGCGGCTGCCTATCCACCATTTTGTTTTTATAGAATATTATTTTTCATCTTCATCATACCAAAAAAAGAGGTAAAGCCAATGGATCTGAACTCACTAATTTTTGCAGTTATGCTTTTCTCTTCCTTCCCACTGCCAGCTGTCCACTCAGATTCATTGCGCCTGCTCTCAGCTCACCTTGTGCCATGTTAGACTTTGCTGGCAGTTCCTGCAACCTCTTAGATCCTTTTACTACACTCCCACAGGGAAGCTTGCTATTGTTCCTGAGAGTCCCAGCCCCCTTTTGATCATTCCTTTGCATTTTGATGGGTCACTCTTTTCCTCTCTGTTTTATGTTCCTTGGAGTTATTTTGATGCTTTCTCCAGCCCTCCTAATGTTCTTAATGATTCCATAGAGATTCTCGAAGTAGTAAATTGTTGTGATAGTGGGATTTAGCCACAAGACTCCATTTTGATGTCAATGGGAACCAGTGGTGTTGCTGTACTTACATGCACTGTTCCAAAATTTTACCCTTTTTCCTGTTTCTACTTGTCAGATGTGTGCCTACTAACACCTCAAGATTCCAAGTCAATGTCTCGCCATCGTTCAGGACTTTTCACATGTTCTCTTTAATATCTTGGTATTAAGCTTCCTGAAGGTACATTTGATAGTTCAAGCCTCTTCTGCTCCATAATGCTTTCTCTCAGATCCCACTGTAGCTTGTATTCTATAGCATCTATACATTCTTTGCATTCCCATCTTCCAAATTCTTCTTACAGTTTATGTGTGTCCTCTTCGATCGCCATTTTATTCTTCCCCTGGCTTAGCATATCCATAGCCCACCCTACATCCATCAGTAGTCATGGTTCTAGCCAACTTTTGCTTGTAAGATAACTCTCCTTTAAAAGGTATAAATTATGTTAGTTCCATATTAAGGAGAAGGTTTCATTGAATATAAAAATGATCTAAAAAAAAACAGGCATACTTTTTGTCTCCTAATTCAGGCATTGTTAAACTAGCATTATTTAATATAGACAAGGAAATGAATAAGACATTTCCCCTCCAATATATTTATATAAGGAAATCTCATCTCACCTAATCCACAAAATCTATAACAGCTATTTCCTGAACCAGCAAGTAATATGCTATTTATTTTCTGTTGAAATATGACATAGTATATATGAAAGAAAGATGGAGTTCTGTGTAAAGTGCTAACAGTTAGCATTATCAGTCTTTGTGTAGAAAAATACTTTTTTTTTTGGCAAAAACATATATGATTTGCATTCACTTCCCTCCCACACTTACAAAGATTGCTTTATTTTATTTCAGAAAAGATGAGATTGGGTGAAAAAGAAAATGTTCCCTCTCATCCTTATTTCTTCTGTATCTCAAAGAAAGAGAAAAAAAATTTCATCTCTTCCTTGTACTAGACTCCATGTACCAGCTAGCAGCAGAATTTCTCAGTGGCTTCTGTAAGTAGCAAAATTAGGATAATTAAGTGGCAGGGGAGAAAGCAAAAATAATTAGATTGGTAGAAAGTGCTTCAGAGAGAGGAGAGGGGCAGGGATATGAAATATTGAGTTGCCCAAGAAGCAAAAACCACTAAGATGCAAGAAATAATATGTGAGAGACAGTGTGTGGGCCTCATTCTGAGATCCAAATGGGGCTCATGAACAGCTGAGGTTGGTTACATCTGAACCTGGGTAAGAAAAATTGACCCACAAATGTGTTCTGGGGCCAATTGGCAGCGGCAGGTAAAAATCATTCTCTGCATGTGACTCAAAACAAAATAAGATAAAACTCACCTACGGACCTGTCTCCTGCTCATAGAAATCACAGAGCTGATGATTTTGGGCTCTAGGGTGTATGAGTTAGATAAATACTGAGATAGACTCAGGCCAGTTGGGTACAACAAAAGTAGTAGAAGACAGATATACTGGTCACTGGATTAGCAGTTTTCTTTTCCCTGACTGACCAGAGTCTGGCTGCTCCAGACTAATGAGAACACCTGATTCCAATTAACCTTCAAAGAGTCAGGAGAGTTCATTAAGGCCCTTTTGATACTATAAAAGGGCTCACTCCAGTAAGAACGGGGAGAGCCAGGGAGCCAGAGGAGAGGAAGTGTGGCTGAAAGGCTGGTTAATAAAGACACTTTCAAGCCATTGGTAAGGGAGCCCTAAGGTAAGGGAGAAGCAGGAGAGCTGTGGGGAAGTGGACCAGGGAAATGTAGCAACTCTGGCAGTGAAAGGTTGGCTGCCAACAGCTGCTACCTTTAGGGTCCCTGGGCTGGAACCCGGAGTAGAGGGCAGGCCCGAGTTCCCCACAACCTGCCACTACAGAAAAACCTCCTGGGAGGGGAAGATAGGCCCCTGTCAGGACAGGAGGCTAAACTGTTCTGAAATAAGCCTCTAGGGACAACAGAGACTGTGGAGTTCTCTCACCAACCTTCTTGCTGGCTTATGATGAAAAGGGCTCAGTAGACTGTAACCCTGACCCTAGAGAGAGAAGGGCTATGTGGAGGATTGCAGTGAGCCACTGAGGCTAGCATAAACCACCTAGAAGTGTGGGACCCACGGGGACAAGGTTAGAGCTCTGCCACCATACATATGACTTAATACATACCCTCAATATCTGCTACCCCCTGGCTTAAAGAGAAGCTTCAATGGCTATATAATCCATTTCCATCTGAAAGAAATACTTGAAGATCTGCTGTGACATCTTTCAGCTGAGTGGAGAAACTGTGCTTCAAGGCTGAACATTCCTTAATGTTCAGATTTAGTATTCTGTTCCCTCTTCCTTTCCCCCCCACCCTATTTCTGATTTGTAACCAAGACAATAAGCAGAAATGCTAGCTAAAATTTAAAAGAAACATCATTACATGAGATTCAAGTCCTATCTGCAGTCTAACATTTCAGGTAATATTGATCAATTTTAGAAAAACCGGTGGGGGCCTGAGTTTTGACTCAGGTACACTAGTTTTATGCAGGTGTGATTTCCTTGAATTATTACATTTATATCAAATCACTAACCCATTTGAGTTTTGTGCATCACTAGACTACTTGTGCACGTTCTTTCAATATTTTGGAAGAGGCTATGGTAATATGAGTGGCAGTGAGGCCCAGTGAATTGGTCACTGGAAAAGAGGTCAGCTGGCCTGGGTTCCAATCCCAGATCTGCCATTAACATACTGTGTAACCTTGGACAAATCATTTAACTTCTCTATGCCTATTTCCTCTCCACTTTGTTTGGTCTGTTCAGACTGCAAGCTCTCTGAGGCAGGAGCTATATCTTATTATGTGGTTATTTAGTTCCTAATATGATAGGGTTTAGTTTTGATCAGGACATCTAGGTACTACTGTGATATAACTAACTATCAATAATAATAATACTGTTAAATACAGGCTTTTTTTGTTTCTATTGGCTTAATGCCCTTAACAGTTTTCATTTGGACACATATTTCTCTACCTTTTCACATCAGATATAATCTGATAAGTAGATCATTTGCATAATTAAAAGGTCAGGCTACAAGGACACATAGCTTTACATTTCTCTTCCATTTCATTAGTCAACATAATGAATAACATGGCAAATGTCAAAGTCATTGTTCTCTTGAAACCGGGGAAAGACCCACACAACGTTACAAACTATCGACCAATATCTCTGTTTTCTGTGCCATTCAAAGTACTAGAGCAACTTGTTCTTCAGAGCACACACCCAGAAATGGAGCCGATACCTAGTGTTGAGCAAGCAGCATTTGACACAGTGTGGCACACAGGGCTCTTAGTTAAATTGTCAAGAGTGCTCCCAGCATGAGCAGTCAATGTCATTGACCTTGTCCTCAACAAAAGATTTTTTCAAGTGCACCTGGGAGACAGAGTTAGCATGTTGAAAAGACAAACCAACCATCTATTCCAAAGCTCTGTGCTGGCACTCATGCTTTTCAACCTGGACATAAATGACCTTCTGCTTAAGCAGTCCTACAGGTTCACATACACCTAGGACATTTGCTTAGGCATCCAAGCACAGTTGTACCCAGAACCTGAAGACTCCTTAACAGCTAGGCACCTTAAGATGGCCAAATAATGTAATTGGTGACATTTACAACCAACTCTTGACCAAGACATTTTTGAGTGTGTTCCATCTTTACAACACTAGAGCAGATCAAGAAGTGAATATTTTTCTCAGCAGACATTCCTTGAAATATGAATCCCACCCAGTGCACCTGGGAAAAATCCTAGACAGATCTCACATATCTTAACTTCAAGAGGAAAACTGCAATTAAGGTGAGTAGGCATAACAACTCACTTGCCCTGCCCAGGTTTCTCTGCAACATTGATGTGGCATGAAAGTCTTCAGCTGACATCAGAAACCAGGCACTTACAACTGATCCAAACATACATGTATGCAGTCTTGATTTACCAGGGTGCTCATGGGACTTTCTGAACCAATTTCAAATGTCCCAGGATCAATGTGCAGCCAGCCTTTACACCTGGAACCAACTAGAGGACCGCAAATGTGCCTGAGGACAAAGACAGACAATGTCACACATCACTGATGACTGCCTTCTGACCAAATTTGAGAGAATTAGTGTCCCCAATAATTTATCTTATTATTTATTTGTCCTGAAGTAACATCTAAAGGCCTTCAATCAAAGATCAGAGTCCTTTTGAGTTAGATGTTGTTCAAACCAGGAATGTAAAGACAAAACCTTCTCCAGAGAGCTCACAATCTAGATTATGCCAAAACTTGCAGGGACAGGAAACAAACATGGGTGTGATGGGATAGGCAGGAGGAGGGGAATAAGCATGTTATAAAATACAAAGACTTCTACTTATTGTATGTTAGCTTCCACTTCAGCAGTACCTTTCATGAAACACAGTTCTTTCGCCATATGTAACCATGAATATATACAGTACAGTGATTGCCATTTTAAAAAGTCAACATTAATTAATAATGAACTATGTCACAATATCTCAGGTACCACAGTACTCATATTTAGAAGCAAAGACACTGTGGTATGATCACTTTTGGTAAATGTTGACTTCTTTATGGAGATCACTGCATACTTATATTTTAGATTAAAATAAATGATAACCCTAAACCATACTGTTATAATTTATATCTTGGATTAAAATAAAAATAACCCTAACTAAAATAAATGTTGAAATATTGGGAATTCAATTCCAAATTTCAGCCAGCTCTAGTGGTTCAGATCAGTGTCCATCTAGTCTAATACTCTATCTCATATGGTAGCCAGTACCAGCAGCATCGAATGAAGATGCAGGAAGCCCTGCAGAGGCAGTTACAGGAATACCTGACCAAAACAAAAACTGCTTCTTAACCCCCATTAGTTAGAGACTGGATTATACCTGACACATAAGGTTTATATCCCTCCCCAAACTCTTCATTATTTCTTTTAATCCTCACCATAATTATGGATATTATTGTTACTCTTTTCCAATAGTTTTCTGAACACTGATGATATCCTGGCCTCCATAATATCTATTTTATTATTATTTAAAATGTATATTACAGTATCACCCAGAGGCAAATCAGACTGGCACTCTGTTGTGATATGTGTTGTACAGTAGCATAGTAAATGTCAAGCCTTGCTCCCAAAGAGCTCACATTCTAAATCTTGTGTCAATAGTTCCACAGCCTCATTGTACATTGTGTGGGAAAAGTATGTCTTATCAGTGTTTGCTGCCTTTCAATTTCATTGACTATCACATAGTTCTTGAAAGTTGAGAAGGTGATTATAGGTTGCCGTGCATGCTACTAGACGCCTTGTATACATGGTGTAGGCATCTAGTTACCCAATTGTGTGTATAGTATCAGGGGGTAGCTGTGTTAGTCTGTATCCACAAAAAACAACAAAAAGGAGTCTGGTGGCACCTTAAAGACTAACAGATTTATTTGGTCATTTTTTACCCACAAAAGCTTATGCCCAAATAAATCTATTAATAGTGTGTATAAATGTAGTTTGTATTTGCAAATCTGAGTAAAAAACAAAACTGTTTTGAAACAAAATACTGAAAAACCCTGCACACTTACCTCTAGCATAGGCCCCCTGAATCTCTCTCTCTCTCTCTCTCTCTCTCTCACACACACACACACACACACACACACACACACACACACACACACACACACACACACACACACACACACACACACACACACCCTGAATTATCAACAACCATTTAAACACTAATTAAAATAACATTTTAAAACACACACTTGTTTTTAAAAGCCAATTGCAGAAAGTTACCTTCCACCACAGGATAAAAGGGATGCTGGCACATGCTTAGTCTGTTTTCCTCCAGGTGTATTTGGGCCTTTGGATTAAAGAACAGGCAACATTTTTAGTTAGTATTCCTCAATTGCATCAAATCCCTATGCAATCTGTGTTATACCATGTGTGTGTGTGCATGTGTGTGTGTGTGAGTGTGTGTGTGTGTTTTCAATTTAACAGTATTAGCACAACTATAGTTAAAAAATGAGGTTTTACCTGGCCCTGGTGAAAAGCAGCTTGAAGTTGCTATTTCTATGCTGAACAGATCACACTGAATAAAGATAGGTACCATTATTTAGTAATGACATCATGGACAAAGAGTGACATTATATAATATTTATTTTCAGAGTTAAAAACAAGCAGCATACTTGCATCCAGCAGCTATTCTGTTCAAGTTTCTGTTGAAAGAGGACAGTCTCCAAAAAAACAGAGGTTTTTATACCATCCTAACTCTGTTTCAGAGTCTGTAGTTAGCAGGTTGATTCAATCATTTACAACTCTGAATTAAAAAATACTTAAGGAAATTAGCACCTCTCTCAAAGTTCCCTTTTGTGATCTGAGGAGTGTGGGAATTAAATTGTCTGCAAAACATTTTTGTTTCAATGAAAAAACAGGCCTTCTTACAGTACTAAACAGTAAATGACCATACACAACAATCCTTAGTGTTACTGATACAAATGAATGTCTTGTTTTTCTGTTTTTAAACACATTTCTTTCATGCTTAAAGTTTTTGGGTTGTTTTGAAATAACTTGGATGTATCACAACCCTATTAAAATCCCTACAAATTCCCATAGCTTTTAAATGTTTTTACAGCAAATGCTTGTTCTATAAAAGTATGGTGGAGGTTTGTGAATCCTTGAAACATTTCAGTTTTGGATTAGACCCTTGTTTGGTTTTGTAAATATATTATTGTAATGACTTTGCGTTGCTAGAAAGCTGACTCATAGCGTTCAATCAGCTCCTGGGTTATATTTAAACTGTCCAATAGCATTCTACAAACACCTTGGGTTATATTTTAACTGTCCAATAGAGTTCTACCAACTCCTGAGGTTTTATTTCATTTAATATTAATCAGAGCTCACCATCTCCATCCCCCACCACCCTTACTGTGGTTGTACACCCATCAAAATTAATTACTTATCACTAATACAACAATGAGTCTGGTGGAACCTGCATCTGTAATTTTCATTCCATGTATCTGAAGAAATGAGGCTTTTTACCCATGAAAGCTTATGTTCAAATAAATCTGTTAGACTCTAAAGTGCCATCAGACTCCTTGTTGTTTTCGTAGATATAGACTAACATGACTACCCCCTGATACTAATCACTAATATGTTTAACCCTGATGGCAACAAGGGTGGGTAATCACATCTAGACCTACAGACTCAATAAAGTCACCCTTGCTATTCAGTGGGGGTGTGGTTAAACCTTCAGCTCAACAGGGTGAGTCAGCTCTACTGTATTCAAACACGTCTCAAACATCTCTGTTTTATATAGAAGCTTTTTTTTTTGCTTTTATGTTAAACGCCATGGGGGGGCCTTGTTTCCCCACAAGATTCTACTACATAAATTTCAGCTTTTTGCTTTAAATGGGTCTCTTTTACACAAAGACACAAGAGCTAGTTTCTCACAAACTATTTTTTTTATTTAAAAGACAAACAGCCACTTGAAAACAAAGCAAGATACTCCATCAAAACTTTTAACTTACTTAAGGGCCACACAGACCTTCTAACAGAAACACACATAGTCACAAAGGCCTTTTCAATAGATATTTTTATTTACAGCTACCAAGTTTTGTATTGCATGTTTGTCCCCTCACCATTCACTAACTTAATCCTTAGATTTTTTCACAAAATCTTTTTCTTAAGTAGTGTTTTGTAACTTTTTGTGCAAACTAGATGGTCAATATAACACTGTAAGCAGACATCTTCTGGTTTGGTCATTTTCTTTAAAATGCTGTCGGGGTCTTGACCGAATTGCATAGCATTTACCAAGGTCACCCCTTGTGCTAAATTTTCTTGAGTTAGGCACAGACATTGCAAAGCATAACCTATGGCAATAACAGTATATAATAAGCTTTGCAAACATAGGCCAGCACACAGGTCCTGGAGCTTGCTGTTTATATCCTCCGAAGTCCTCACAATCTTTGAAAATCTTTTCCCTAAGGCTTTTCCCTAAGGCAGTGATTAAGGACAGCATAAACAGCAACATGTACAATAGAAAGCATGACTTTTTTTATGTTCACGATGTGGCACTGGCTCAGTTAGTTCCATGCTAATCCTCCTCCTTAACTCTACATAGCCACCATTCTCTGTGTCCTCGATTCGTTTTTGCTGTCTGATGCAATGCTATCCAGGGCCTCCGGGTCCTCTAGAAAGGCATCATTGAGCTGTCAAGAGATTTTCAGAAAAGAAACAACTGTAAGCCCCCACTGCTTGTTTTTAGATTTACGCAACCCCTGATTGGTTCCTAACCCCACTACACCCTAACCTCGGTCATTACTTTTTAATTGTTCATTTATCTGAGTGATGTAGTTTCCGTTCACCTTGTCCACCGGTAATTCTCATGAGCCACAGTCACCTTCCTCCTCTGGGGGGGTCAACATCGAGAGGCCATCATGCTTGTCTGTCTGTCTTATGAATTCTTGGGTTTCAGGATCACGTTCCAGAGTATCCATCAATGGCTGGGACAAAGCGCTTCTCATGGCTGCTCCCTCCTCCTCCTCTGAACAGTCACTGATGCAGCACTTTCTCCATGGGCAGTCAAAGGCTTTTGGAGCTAAAACAAAGTCCGAAGTTCTCCCAGGGGTAATGAAAGAGTCCATGTTTCCTCTCAGCCTAGTCTTTCCATGATTTCTAAAACACATGTTCTTGGAATGAAATTGCCTCTTCCACGTGGCTCTGGGACTTCTGAGGTGGTGCTTCACTCTGATTGGTAGAGAGTGGTGGGAGGAGTTCTTAGAGGGGTCACATGACACTCTTTGCATCTGATCATGTGTCCGTCTTGACCCCAGAAGTAATGCCCCCAGAGGATGAGTCTTAGGGTGACATGTAAGTGGGGCCTGAAGGGGAAGAGGGAGAGGCCTACGTTTTATTGATGGTAGGCTCCATCAAATCCAAAAACTTCGACACAAAAATGTGGCCCTTAAAGCCACTCTCCCCATTTTAGGTAAACCCCCTTTGAAAATTTGGCTTTACAATGTTCATACATTCCACATCGAAAAAACCCCTTTCTTCCTGTAGCAATGAAAAACTCAAACAATGTTGTTAAGTCAAAATGGAACAATAGCATGTACAAAAAGTTGTCTTGCACAAAAGAAACTCTTCTGCTTGCAGTCTCTTGGTAGAACAGGAAAGGACAAGATAGGAGAGTAATAGAAATAATTATCTATGTGAGGATCACTGTGACTAAAGTGTTTATTTACATAAGATAAACAAATGTTCCAGTGAACGTATAATTTCTGTGCTCTTGCTGAAATATGGGAGCACTTTTTAATTAATGTAATCAATGTAAGGAAGAAACTGGAAACACTTAAAAATCATTATCCAGGTTAGGTATACAAAATGAGCTTTACTAGAAATGGTACTCATCCAATATCTTCAATCCATCAGAAACACTAAAAGTAGAATATAGTGCTATAATTAACTTCATTACATCTACAGGAATCCATTAACACCATATATTCAAAGCTAATCCTGCTCTTCTCTAGTTGAAATTTCAAATTATTAATTGACTCATGTACAGTAAATGACGCACAAAAACATCAATAGTTTGGAAGTGCCAGTTTCTCAACAAGCTGCGGCCAAAGCTGCCTAATGGCTCTTGGAGCTTTAGTATATAATTAAAAGACTTCCCTCTTTGGAAATGGGCCAGAAAGAAAGCATTCAGAACATTCTACTTGCACAGAAAGGAAACAAGCTCAGGGAGGAAAGATAATACTTTGCCCTTCTATAACACCTTTTTTCCCCAAGGATCTTAAAGAAATTAATAATCCTTAATTTATTAGATTTTGCAAGAACCCTGTTTAGTAACTATTCTCCCCATTATAAGGAAGAATAAAAAGAGGTACAGTGAGTTCAAGGCCTATTTTTCAAGTGTCCACACATTTTATGTGCCTCAACTTTGGGGCATGTAACCAGATACCTATTTTGCAGAGCTGGAGAGTACCCTTCACTCCCACAGATGTTCGATGGAGTTGATGCACAGCACCTTTGAAAATCAGACCCCAGATTTATGCAGTGAGACTCCCAGGATCAGTGCACACCCATCATGAAATTGAGGAGCCAGTCACTTGGAGATGGAGCTCTGATATTAGAGATGTTTGCTTATTTTCGCATACACTCCCAATTCAAAATTTGTTTTAGTAAATATGAGCATGTTGTCCCTTTAAATAAGTTTTTCTTCTCTCTGTGGTACCCACTCATATACTCTAAAGATAAAATATATCTTCTCTCATCATTACCCATAGCATGGAGGGAAATCAGTAGCTTATTTTCAAATGTGCAATTCTACGTAAGGCTTCATTTTCTTCTTTTAGCATTATCCTTTTTGGTGGTTGTGGGAAGGTAATAGAGATTAATGAGATGATTAGGGGGTCCAGATTCTAAGATGTAATTGTTTAGGCAAAATTGCCAAATAAAAATTAAGAAGCAACTTTTCTTCAGTACTCTGGAGGCTGCAACGAAGGGCAGCTTGGTACCAGTGACCATGATAAATAAATAAACAAGCCCACAATTTCCAAGAGGTTGGTGTCTAGGCAAATAGCTAAAGATTGTGAAATTTACATGTACAATTTACTGGTTTTGCAATCTAGAATGGCGCTTTGAAGCCTTGGAGTCTCATAGCTACTTAGCAGAAATTATAGTGTGGGGGAGACAATGTTATGGGATGTATAGGAGAGGAAAGTTTTACAGTTGGATTGAGGGTGGGGGACTAAGAAGAGAGAAGGAGGGAAATGAATGAGTGTTTGGCATGATGAAGACAATGTTGAGAAAATCAGAGATAGAGAGGAAAGAATACATTGAGAGAGTAGGAGAAGAAGAGAACATAACACACAGATAGAAAGAGGAAAAACAATGGAGATAGAGAAATGATGGACACAGAAAGATGGAGGATAGATATAGAAGAACAAATAAGTGGATTTAAGGAGGATAAAGAGGAAAAAAACTAACAGACAATTGAATAGATAACTAATATTAACAATAAGTTGATATACAGCTAAATGACTGTGTGCATATACTTGGTATGAACGGGGTTTCTCCCTCTTTATGGACAGTAAACTATCCCTCTACAAATTAATTTTATCCATTGACTTATTAAGAATATTTTGAAGAGTGTGGATGGGTAGGTGGGGAGTTCTTTATTTTGCCATAAGTATGAATTAGATTTTACCTATGGCATATAATTTCATAAAACATCTATGCAAGGATACCTACAGATCAATGCCACCCTACTTAAAACGTTGTCTTTCCCCTCTGCAAAATTCTCCTTCTTTGAGCCGCCGGCATGGGTAGTATTTTCTTCCAACCAACCACACACATACTCTTCTGTGCCAAAATCCACATAAAATGGTCCATCTCATTTCTGTGGTACTTCAGTATATGTGGAAAGTGCACAGCAAATTAACTCTGGAGACAAAGTATAAGGCTATGTTCTTTTCTTATAAGTATTTTATTTATAACCTTTTAATACAGACAAATATGAACACAATCAAAATCTGGCAAAAAGAGCAAAGAAGAAAACCATCTGGGCACCAAATATAAAATCTAGCATAACAAAATACAGAAAACAAATGGAATAAGAGTAGGGAGAAAGTGAGTATCAGAGCACAGGAGGCACTGAACTTGGAGGTGTATTCAATTTTTAGAACAAAGTTTCAGTAGGACTTTCTCAGGATTTAAGGTTCAATAAAAGCAGCAAAGAATCCTGTGGCACCTTATAGACTAACAGACATTTTAGAGCATGAGCTTTCGTGGGTGAATACCCACTTCGTCAGATGCATGTCATGTATTCACCCACGAAAGCTCATGCTCCAAAACGTCTGTTAGTCTATAAGGTGCTACAGGATTCTTTGCTGCTTTTACAGATCCAGGCTAACATGGCTACCCCTCTGATACTTAAGGTTCAATAATAATGTCTTCAGTAATAATGCTACTACATATTAAATGACAGGACAAAATAAAAAATGAGAATATTGGAAGCTAAGCTCAAAAACTGTCTGCAACAGTGCTGCTTAGGCTTTGGCAGCTTTTTTGGTATGGACATTGTGACAGACCCAGGCCAGTGGGGTGCAGGAGTCTGGTAGAGGGCAAATATACTGGTCCTATTGGCATCCAGCGGGGGTGGGCGGGCGAAGCCCGCCCACTTCTAAAGGGCCTCCCCCAGCCTAAGGGGAGGACCCACAGGTCTGGGACACCAAATAATTACGGGGGACAACTAATGAAAAAAAAAAACAGGATCGGGAGTGAGGTCATAGGGCTAAACGAAGGGAACCCGATGGGGACACCGAGCAGAGAACCCCGGACAACGCCCACTGCTCCTCGAAGGCGTCAAGGGAGCCAGTGGACGCCGCCCAGAGGAACTCAGCCCGGATGCGTGAGCAGACGGAGGAACGGAAATAGGCCCTACAGTCGCAGGAAATCCCGTCGGCCAACCTCCTCTCCCTGGTGTTGTAGATGGCCAGTTTGGCCAGGGCCAAGAGGAGGTTGAGAAGGAGATCCCGCGACTTCGTGGGGCCACGGATGGGGAACGTGTAGATAAAAAGGTGAGGGGAAAAGTGCAACCAAAAACGCAGGAAAATATTCAGGAGGAGCCGGAACAGGGGCTGCAACCTGGCGCACTCCAAATAAACGTGCGCCAAGGTCTCCTTCTCCCCACAGAAAGGGCAGGTGCTAGGGACAGATGTGAACCGCGCCAAGTACACGCCCGTGCTCACGGCTCCGTGAAGGAGCCTCCAACTGATATCCCCGGCGGGCCTCGGGACCAGGGCAGAGTACAAGCTGGCCCACCGGGGCTCCTCACCCTCGAGAGGCGGCAGGAGGTCCCGTCATTTGGTATCGGGGCGGGATGCGAGGGTGAGGTAGTGAAGGGTATGGAGCACGAGCGAGTACAGATGTTTCCGTGGCGCGGTCTGGAACAAAACCGGCTGCAGATCATGCAGCCGGCTGGCAGTGAAAGGGTGAGGGGGCCGATTGGGTCCACGGGGCAGGGGCCCGATAAAAATGTCCACGGGGCCTGGGGTGGAGGGTGGGCGGGGCGTGCCCTCTCGCAGGACCCGGTCGAGGTAAGCCCGAGCAGCGGGCAGTAAAGCGGCCTTCACCTCCTGAAGTACGCGCTGGGGAGTACGAGGTCTGGAGAGCCCCATGCGCTGAGCGAGCGTCAGGGGATCCAGCCAGTCTCCCCGGTCGTAGTCCAGGAGGTCTCCGACCCTGGTGACTCCCGCCGAGACCAACCTCTGGCACACCGTGGGGGACTCCGCCACCTGCACACGAAGCTGGGGATTGTGTAGCAGGGGCTCCGCGAGGAGGTCAACCCCCACGGTGGCCGCCACGGACCTGGTTGTTGAAAAGAGCTTCCAGGTCCGGAGGAGGTCTTGGTAGAAGACCGGCAGCCCGGAGAGGTCTCGCGGAAGACCTCTCGGATGGAGGTAAAAGAGCTGCCGGTCGTATCGGAGCCCTCGAAAGCGGCGGAGGAAGGCGTGCGCCAATACGCTCCACGCCGGACTACCCGCACCAAACAGGAGCCTCTGCAGGGCCTGGAGGCGGAAGACATGGACCTGAGCGCGTAAGCACTTCAGGCCCTGCCCCCCCTCCTCCAGGGGCAGGTGGAGGACCCCTGCAGAGACCCAGTGCGTCCCTGGCCAAAAGAACTCCAGAATCACAGTCCGGAGGTTGGCCAGGAAACCCGGGGCTGGGACCAGGGTGTTGAGTCGGTACCAGAGCATGGACAGGACCAGTTGATTAAGCACCAGTGCCCTCCCCCGAAGGGAGAGTCACCGGAGTAGTCCTGTCCATTTCCGGAGCCGCTCCGTCACCCTGCCCTGCAAATCCTGCCAGTTCTCCGGCGGAGACGGATGCGTGGCAGAAAGATAAACGCCGAGATAGAGCAGCGGACCCGCGCTCCACCTGATGGCCTGAAGCGCAGGTGGGAGGGAGCTCGCCTGCCACCCGTCCCCGACCACCAGACCAGAGCTCTTGACCCAGTTGACCCGGGCGGAGGAGGCCGCCGAGTACACAGCCTGGCAAGCCTCCACCCGCGCCAAGTCGCCCGGGTCCTGGACCACGAGGAGCACATCGTCGGCGTATGCCGACAGGACCAGCCGCAGCCCCAGCTCCCGAAGCACCAACCCCGTCAACCTCTTGCGGAGGAGACAGAGGAAGGGCTCGATCGCCAGAGTGTACAGCTGGCCCGAGAGGGGGCACCCCTGCCGCACTCCCCGCCCGAAGCTGACCGGCTCGGTCAGGGTCCAGTTGAGCCTGACCAGACACTCCGCAGAAGCGTACAGCACCTGGAGAAAACCCACAAACAGGGGTCCGAAGCCGAACGCTCGCAGAGTGCCCAGGAGATACCCGTGATCCATCCGGTCGAACGCCTTCTCCTGATCCAGGGACAAGAGGGCGAACGACAGACCATCCCTACACCCCAATTCCAGAAGGTCCCGGACCAGAGACAAGTTATCAAAGATGGTGCGGCCCGGGACGGTGTAGGTCTGGTCTGGATGGACCACGTCCGCCAGCACGGACCCTAGCCGCATCGAGATGGCCTTCGCAACAATTTTGTAGTCCGTGCTGAGGAGCGAGACGGGACGCCAATTCCGTAAGTCGCGGAGGTCCCCCCTCTTCGGCAATAAGGCCAGCACGGCTCGCCTGCACGAGAGAGGGAGGACCCCGCTCTGCAAAGCCTCGGCCCAGACGGTGACCAAGTCTGGGCCGAGGACGTCCCAGAACACGCGGTAGAACTCCACGGTCAGCCCGTCCAAGCCCGGAGATTTATTGGTGGGCATGTGACGGAGGGCCTCAGAGAACTCGGCCAGAGTGAGAGGCAGCTCTAGCCGGTCCCGGTCGCCCGTGCTGACCGTCGGGAGCCCGTCCCAGAGCACTCTGCAAGCGTTAGGATCGGTCGGATCCGGGGAGAAAAGAGTGGCGTAGAAGGCCCTGGCCCTCTGGCACATCTCCGCCGGATCCGTGAGGGGGGTGCCGTCCTCCGCCAGGAGGCAGGTGACGTGCTTCTTGGCCCCCCTCCTTTTCTCCAGGGCGTAGAAGAAGCGGGAGCCGCGATCCATCTCCCGAAGGAGGTGGATGCGGGATCGAACAAAAGCACCCCGGGCTCGATGGTCTTCGAGGGCCCGGAGCTCCTCCCGCTTCTCCCGGCACGCTCCGCAGAGGGATGGATCCTCGGGGTTGACGGCCAGACGCCTCTCCAGCTCCAAGACCTCCCGCTCCAACTGCCCTATCGCCGCATCCCTCCGTCGGCTGGCACCCCGAGTGTAGTCACGGCAGAAGAGCCGGGCGCGCACCTTCCCCAGATCCCACCACCGCCGCGCCGAGGAAAAGGCGCGCCTCTGCCCTCGCCAGGCCAGCCAGAACTCCCGGAAGGACGCCACAAAGCCCGCATCCTCCAGCAAACTATTATTAAAGTGCCAATAGGCCGGCCCCGGCCTCTCCGCGCAGAGAGAGGCCGTCACGGTGGCAAGGTGGTGATCCGAAAAGGGGGCCGGCCGAACGCTGGAGGAGTGGGCCCGTGAAAGGTGGAAACGTAACAGGTAAATACGGTCCAGCCGGGAGTGGCACGACCGATGGGCCTCCACCCGGACGAAGGTGAACGTCGAGACGTCGTCTGGGTGGTGGTCGCGCCAGACGTCCACCAGGGAGTGGCGGTCGACAATCTCCCGGAGGACGTCCGCAGCTGCCGGGCACTGCTCGGTCCCCGAGCGGTCCCGTTCCTCGAGGGTGGTGTTAAAATCCCCTCCCAGGACCAGGCACTCACGAGGATCCAGGGAGCCAAGGAAGGCGGACGCCTGCTGATAAAAATGTAGCCTCTCCGGGGCCGATGTCGGGGCGTAAACGTTGACAAGATTAACCACAAGCCCCTCCACGCAGACCCGGAGGTGCAGCAGGCGACCCGGCACAGCCTTGGCGACCCCTAGCACCTCGGGCCGTAGGTCGGGGGAGAACAGGGTCGCCACTCCAGCCGCGCAGACAGAGAAGTGGCTAAAGTAGGCCCCGTCCCCCCACTCCAGCCGCCAGCTAGCTTCAGCGGCAGGATCCGTATGGGTCTCCTGCAGGAAAACCACAGAGTACCCCCCCTCCCGGAGGAAGGAGAGCACCTGGCTCCTGTGGAGACCCATCCTACAGCCTCGGGTGTTTAAGGTGGCAAGGATGATCGGCGCCATGAGGAGGGCTGGGGGTGATCCTCGCTGGCAGACACGCCCACGGCCTCCGGCAGGCCGCGCAGCAATCCGTGACCAACCCCGAAGGTGAGTAAGGAGTCACGGAAGACACGGACCCGCCGGTAGGCCGCGGCGGTCTGCTTCCCGGTCCTCTTACCCTCCCCCATGAGGGCCCTCGCGGCCCGGAGGACCTGATGGAAATCCCCCCACCGCTGGAGCGCAAGATGGACTTTGTTCCGGGAGCCACGGACGTCCTCGAGGAACTCCCGCAGCTCCTCCCTCAGCGCATGGGGGGGTGGGGTCACTGATCGATGACTGTCCCCCAGTGGGGCCCCCGTCACAGCCCCGTGGCCCACTGAGGCGGGTAGGCAGGGGGCAGATCCCCAACGTGGCAGCAGATGGACCGACGCCACACGACCCGCCCCGCTCCCAGAATCCAGAAGGGGCGGTGGAAGGGGAACAGCAGCCCCTGGGGGGTCAGGACAGGAAAGAACTAGTGAACCCGCTCCCTGGGAAGGATTGCCAGGGGCGGCACTGGCATCACAGGAAGTGGGGGGGACAAGGACAGAGCCAACAGGAGTAGGGCGGGGATCAGGGAGAGAATCCGGGAAGGAGGTAGAGGCAGGATCCGGAGCCCCCATAGGTGAGACGCCGGAAGGTGGTTCCTCCAGGCCAGGCTCAAGGATCTGGGAAGTGGGCAGGGGACCCCTAACGATGCCGGGCTCAGCCACTGTGGCACGTGCGGCAGCCTCGGCATCCAGAGAGAGATGGTGGTGAATGGGGTCCCCGCTGGGGAAGGAGGGCGGGTCCTCCACACCAAAGAGGGACACCGCCTGGGAAGCGGGGCTCGGCAGCGGGGCACTGGCCATCGCTCCATGGGGCTCGGCGGCCGTCAACAGAGTGCCACCCGCAGCCAGGTCGATAGAACATTCCAGGGGACCCTCAGAGGTGGGAGCAGAAACAGCGGGTAGGGGAAGGGAACCCAGGGACAAGGGGGATGTAGGAAGGTCACCCCGATTGAGGCCTGCCGGCAGAGGGTCGTCCTCCCCCTGCATGACCGGGGTCAAACCCAGGGCCTCGATCTCCGCGTAGATGGGAGGGAGATCACCGTCCACCACCCCAGGGCCCTCCCCGCCAGCACCCGAGGCGATACCCACCGCGGCACTCTCAGAGGCGTCAAGTGGGAAGGGGGCGAGAGAGGCTCCCTCGGGGGCTTCCACGAGAAGGGACCCCGGAGGAGGGGCGGTGTTACCTTCCGGTGCTGCCACAGCATCCCCAGCCAGCTCCACACAACGGGAGTCATCAGGGGGCAAGGCGGAAGACTCGACATCGGTGCCCCCCTTCCTGCTCTTCCGGGGGGCCTCAGAATCCGAAGTATGTAAAGAAACTCGAGCCTTCCGCTTGCCCCGCTTCCCCTGCACTAAGGACCAGCCCTCCATGGCATCATCCGGGGGCAGGCTAACAGGGGTCGGCTCGGGGGGCAAGGGCAATGGCTCAGGGACTCGAGGAGGCAGTGGTGGGACAGCAGAAACCGGGGAGGATTCCCCCTGGGACGGGCCCTCTCCCACGGCCGGCGGTAGCCCCGCCACACCCTCCTCCACAGAGGTGGACCGAGAAGGAGGAGGAGAGGCAGCTTCGGGTGCCGGGCAGCTAGGGGGACCGGCGATGACAGGGCCGGCGCCTTGCCGGGGCTCGGGGGTCCCGGACGCTCCTCCGTGCTGGGCCAAGGGACAGTCCCTCCGGACGTGCCCCATCGCCCGGCAGAGGTAGCACCGGGCCTCCCCCGTTGAGTAATGCACCCGGTAGTGGGCTCCCTGGTAAGGGACCAGAAAGGACCCCTCGAGCGCCTCTCCGCCACGCGCCGCCGGCGGCAGTTGAAGCTGCACTTGCCGGCGGAACGAGAGAACATGACGGAGGGCTGGGTCCTTGCAGCCCAAGGGGAGAGGGCTGATGACAGAGACGGGGCCTCCCAGGGCAGAAAGGGCGGGCAGCAGGGCGGCATTGGGTAGGAAGGGAGGGACGGAGGTCAAGATCAAGCGGACCCCCAGGTCTTCCAACGGCTCCAGGGGGACGAACACGCCCCCCACCGCCAGGCCCGTCTCTACCGCTTCCTGGGCGGCGGCCTCCGATGCCAGGAAGAAGACCACCTTCCCGTACATTTTGGAGGCCGCCACGATGGCCGTGGGCCCCACCACCCTGGCCAACGCCCGCACGTAGGTTTCCACGTGGGGCGAGGCGGGCACCAGGAGGCAACGGACGCCGTGCTTCCTGGTCAAAGTGGGAAAGGGGCCCCGGCCGCTGTAGATGTTGGCGGAAGCAGCGGTTGGAGGAGCAGCAGCAGGTGGGGGGGCCGCCGCCACCTGGGCATACGCCCTGGGGGCCGAGGGAGGGACATCTGCAGAGCTGGTGGAGGGAATAGCGGGGAGGGATGCCGCAGCCGGTAGCGGGGCTGCGGCAGAGGGGGCAGTCTCCGCCATGGAGGGCCTGGCCTTTCTAGCGGGGCCCTTACCCTTCTTCCCACCCCGACCCTTCCCACCGGCTGGGGGGGCTCCTCCTGAATCAGAAGGGGCGAGAGAAGTGGCAGCAACGGAGGTCTCCCCAGTACTCACCGCCGCCGGAGCCCCAGCAGGGGCGGTGGTAGGTGGATCGGCAGCGGCGGTCGAGGTAGAGGCTTGGGCAGTGGGCACGGAGGCAGGTGGAGGAGGGGTAGTGGGAGCATCGCGAGGGGTCTCCCCCACCGCATCCCCCGCCATAACGAGAGCGGGGAGGGGGACAAACAGCGAGGGGAGGGGAAGGAGAGGAGGCGGCCACCCTCCCCGCTAGGCTGCAGGCAGGGGAGGAGGGCGCCAGAAGGGGAAGGCTAAAGGGGCGTAGGGAGCAACCAAGGACTAAGGGTGGGATTGTTGCAGGGCACCAACGCAGAGGGGGGTTCCGGCTCCTCCAGTTGCACTAGGGGAGCGGGGGGGCAACGGCAGAGGGGGGAGTGCAGTGAACAAGGGGAAACCAAATGGGGAAGGGCACAAGCGCCTGAGAGGGGGCGTGGGCGCATGGGGGGGAACCGATCAGGGCTGGGGGAGCACAGGGTGGGGGGAAAGGGCGAGCTGAGATTGGGGTAGAGGGACTACGGGGACAGCTACAGGGCCGGGGCAGAACTATCAGGCAGCAGAGGGAAATAGGTGGGGTGGACAAATGTGGCAAAGGGGAGGGGGTCAGTCCAGTATGAGGGGGGAGGTGGTGCACCCACAGGCACAAGTCAATGGTTGGCTGCTGCTGCTGCAGGCCCAAATGGTGGAAGCGGGCGTGGTGAGCCAGGCGAGCAGCTCAGTCCCAGAGGCAGGAGTCCAAAGCAGAAGGAAAACAGCCAGCGGGGGTGGTGGAAGGGGCAACGATGGTGGTGGGGGCGAAGGGGGACACGGATGGACTGGGGACAGGCTCCACGCCACACCCCCGGTGCCCCAGCGGACACAGTCCAAACCCCCACCACAAGAGCACAGTTTGAAAAAGACTCAGTCCAGAAAAGCCCCCTCCACAGTGGTCTTCATACTGTCTCCAGCAGCGGGTGGTCCTCTTCTCCTTCCTCTCCTCCTCCGGGCACCAACAGCTCCCCAGCAACAGCCACAGTAGGCCCAGCAGTTCCAGGTGGTGGTGGTCTGGCGTCCAGGCAGGAGGGACCCCGCTCAGAGGGTGGTGTCCTCAGCAACAAGAGCTGGGGTCCCTTACTCCCCTCTTCTCTGGGAAGCAGGCCAGCAGCCCCCCCCCCCAAGGGGCTGTAGGTGGAATAACAGCAGTAACTGAGGTGGGGGGGGAACCACCAGCCAGCCAGCAAACAGACAGCAGAGAGAGGGGCCTGTGGTGGTGTCTAGCCCAGCCAGGGAAGCAGCAGGAGCAGAAATAGCAGCAGAAACAGCAGCAGCGAGGGCCCAGCGCCCAGCAGGAACAGCAGCAGCAGCAGCAGCAGCAGTAGCAGCCCTCTCCCTCCTTCCTCTACAGCAGAGCGGTAGAAGGAAGAATCAGTACTGGCCCCAGGAGAAGCAGACTTCTGTTCTCTGAGGGACCAGAGCAGGGGCTGCACTAGAGTAATCAGAAACCTGCTAGAACCAATTAAGACAGACAGGCTGATTAGAACACCTGCAGCCAATCAAGGCAGGCTAATCAGGGAACCTGGGTTTTAAAAGGAGCTCTTGCCAGTCAGATGGGGAGGAGCCAGAGGAGAGGAAGTGCGGGTGAGGAACTGGGAGCAAGAGACATAAGGAGCTGAGACTGAGAGGGTGTGCTGCTGGAGGACTAAGGAGTACAAACGTTATCAGACACCAGGAGGAAGGTCCTGTGGTGAGGATAAAGAAGGTGTTTGGAGGAGGCCTTGGGGAAGTAGCCCAGGGAGATGTAGCTGTCACACAGCTGTTACAAGAGGGACTATAGACAGCTGCAAATCCGTAGGGCCCTGGGCTGGAACCCGGAGTAGAGGGCGGGCCCGGGCTCCCCCCAAACCTCCCAACTCCTGATCAGACACAGAAGGAATTGATCCAGACTGTGGGGGAGATCACTGAGGTGAGCAAATCTGCCAATAAGCGGAGGAACCAGTAAGATAGAGGAGGAACTTTGTCACAACTGGTGCTAGAAGTGGGATCTTGGTGTGCACAGCAAGACCGAGCTATGTTGTGAGAACTGATAAACCAGGTAATGACCCTTACAGAGCTGAACCAAGGCCATGATAGGATGCAGTTCATACGTGCCAGCCATTGGCTTCAGAAAATGACCCGGGAGGATGATGTAGAGGTATACCTTCTGGACTTTGAGAGGACAGCCCTACAGGAGGCCTGGCCTCGAGATCAGTGGTCTGGCATCCTTGCCCCATACCTGTGTGGAGAGGCCCAGAAGACTTACTATGATCTGCCTGAAGAGGCTGCAGCAGATTACCCCCAGTTGAAAGCAGAGATCCTGGCCAGATCTGGGGTAATGACCACAGTGCAGGCCCAGCGGTATCACAAGTGGAGGTACCAGGAAAATAAAACCCAGCGGTCCCAATTGTATGACCTCATCCATCTTGCACGAAAGTGGTTGCGAACGGAGTCCCGGAGTCCAGAAGAGATACTAGAGGTTCTGGTTATCGACCGATACATGAGGGGACTACTGCCAGACCTTCGTGCCTGGGTAATCCAGAACGAACCCTCCACCTATGATGAGATTGTTGCACTGGTAGAAAGGCGAAGGACAGCGAGGGAGCTGACCCGACCAGTTAAGGAAGAAGCACCCCGGGTTAAACTAGCAGCACCAAGCCCTAGAGCTCGAGTGACGGGGCCACCAGGGGAGCCCAGGTGGAAAAAGAGAGGGGCTGAAGGCTCACCAGAAGCCACAAAGAGTCAGAGAACTGAGAGAGAAGAGGATCACAGGGTTGGACTGCCCAAACCAAGAGACCGGGGAATGCCTAGGGCTCCATATAGGTGTTATGCCTGTGGGGAGTGGGGACATATAGCTGCACAATGTCCCAATGCTGAGGAGCCGATGCAGTGTAACCTGGGGAACTGGGCAGACCCATGCTCCCGAATCCACCTTGTGGGGGTCTCACTAACCCCACATATGTATACCAGACCAGTAAAGCTAAATGGGGTAGAGATCACAGCACTGGTTGATTTGGGGAGTGCTATCACGCTTGTCTCAGGGAAGCTTGTGAAGTGTAGTCAGTTGCTGCGGGCTAAGCGTACGGGGATAACATGTGTCCATGGGACAGTTGGTTATTACCCCACTATCCCAGTAAAATTTGAAATTCAGGGGAACACTACTGAGGTAGCAGCAGGTGTAGTCCCTAAACTCCCATACCCGGTGCTCACAGGGAGGGACTTCCCAGGGTTTCAAAACTTACTCCCAGTAGGAGGATTGGAGGAAAAGAGGAACCCTGAAGTTAGTGAGGCCTCCATAGTAGACTGTCAACCCCCAGTTATCTCTGAAATATCCCCAGATTTATTTTCCATTCCCAGACAGGGTAGAAAGTCGAAAAGGGAAAGGAGGGCAGCTAAGGCCTTGGGAACCTGAATACTGACTCAAAGCCAGAGAGTCACTCTCGTTGGCAGGTAGACCCGAGCAGCTGAAAAGGAGGCCACCTTGGAGGGAGAAGCACCCAAGTCTGACCCCCACCTTAGCGTTTCTGAACCACTAGAGGCAACAGAGACGGGGCAGATTAGTCCCGGAAAAGGAAATTTTGGACGAGACCAGGCCGAAGACCCAAGGTACAACAACATTAGAAAGGAGGTGACTGAAATAGATGGGGGCCCCGTGGAAGGGAAAACCCAGGGACCAGGATCCTACTTCATAATGAAGAAGAATCTCTTATACCAAGTTGCACCAGTACAGGGGCAGAAGATACAGCAGATCTTAGTACCTCACAAACACCAGAATGCTGTATTAAGTCTTGCTCATAGTCACCTTTTTGGGGGGCATTTGGGGGCAGAGAAGACCCTGGCACGAGTCCTATGATGGTTCTTCTGGCCCAGAGTACACAAAGAAGTACGGAGGTACTGTGTGTCCTGCCCAGAGTGTCAGCTGCACAGGCCCCATCCCCACCTGAGGGCACCTTTAGTACCCCTTCCCATCATAGAGGTCCCCTTTGAGCAAATAGCCATGGACCTAGTGGGACCCCTGGAGAAGATGGCTCGGGGCCACCAATATATACTTGTTGTTTTGGACTATGCTACTCGCTACCCAGAAGCCGTCCCCCTGCGGAACACAGCCTCTAAAACAATAGCCAAAGAGCTGGTGGGGCTACCAAATAGGTTCTCTGGGTCTCCTGAGCCTTTTCCAAATGTTCCCGTACAATAGGGGTGACACGGGCTATCCAGTCTCGCATGGGGCTACCAAAGGAGATATTAACAGACCAAGGAACCCCATTTATGTCAAAACTAATGAAGGACCTCTGTATGCCACTCCATGTGCATACCCTGAGAACTTCAGTCTGATTCAGCAGACTGATGGATTGATAGAAATGTTTAACTGAACCCTCAAGGCGATAAGGAAGGTGGTAAGTAGGGATGGGAAGGATTGGGATGCCCTACTACCCTACCTTATGTTCGCTATCCAGGAGGTACCTCAGGCCTCAACTGGGTTTTCCCCCTTCAAGTTATTATATGGGCGTCACCCCCGTGGCATACTAGACATCGCCAAAGAGATCTGGGAAGAGAAACCCAATGAGGGGACAAATATAATAGAACATGTAATACAGATGCGAGACTGGATAGCCCGTGTCACCCTTATTGTACGGGAACATTTGGAAAAGGCTCAGGAGACCCAGAGAACCTATTACAATTGCCAGGCAAAAGTCCGACGGTTCCAACCAGGGGATCAGGTGATGGTGTTGGTACCCACGGCAGAAAGCAAGCTTCTGGCCCAATGGCAGGGGCCCTATGAAGTGGTTGAACCCGTGGGAGAAGTAACCTACAAGGGTGCAGCAGCCAGGACGCCGAAAAGAAGAACAGATTTATCACATCAACCTTCTGAAACCCTGGCATGTACAAGAGGTGTACATAAGTGTTCAAAAAGATGTAATCCAGGAAAACAAGCCTTCCAAACAGATGAGAGTGTCTCCCAGTTTAACACCAGACCAGAATAATGAGGTGTCTGAGATGATCTTCTGGAACCAAGATGTGTTCTCGACAAAACCAGGTCGAACAACCTAGACATATCACCACATAGTCACGAACCCTGGGGCCAGAATAACAATGAGGCCCTATCGGGTGCTAGCGGCCAAAAGAGAGAAAATAAAAGCAGAAGTGAAAAAAATGTTGGAGTTGGGGATCATCAAAGAATCCCACAGTCAGTGGTCCAGCCCAATTGTACTGGTGCCCAAACCTGATGGCACAACAAGGTTTTGCAACGACTTCCCGTGACTAAATGAAGTATCCCAGTTCGACGCGTACCCCATACCTCGCATAGATGAGCTTGTGAACCATCTGGGGAATGCCTGGTACTTGACTACCCTAGACTTGACAAAAGGGTACTGGCACATTCCCCTTGCGAAAGAAGCAAAGGAAAAGACTGCGTTCTCTACACCAGAGGGCCTTTTTCAATACACTGTCCTCCTTTTTGGACTACATGGGGCCCCAGCTACCTTCCAGCACCTCATGGACAAGCTATTACGCCCACATAACTGTTATGCTGCTGCTTACTTGGACGATGTGGTCATTCATACCCCAGACTGGGAAACCCACCTAGAGAAGGTGGAGGCACTCCTTGATACCTTCAGGCGAGCTGGCCTTACAGCAAACTCTGCCAAGTGTGCTGTAGGGTTTACGGAAGCCAAATATCTTGGCTACATTGTGGGAAAGGGTCTGGTAAAACCCCAAGTGAACAAGTTGGAGGCCATCCAAAATTGGCCGTGAGCACGTCACAAGAAACAAGTCCGGGCATTCCTAGGTGTAGTGGGGTATTACAGATGATTTATCCCCCACTTTGCCAGAAGGGCAAACCCTCTGACTGACCTAATAAAAGCCCGTGGACCTGATCTGGTGAAGTGGTCTGATGCAGCAGAGGAAGCATTCACAACCTAAGGACTGCCCTCTGCAGTAACCCTGTCCTAATAGCCCCTGATTTCACCAAGGAATTTATCCTGCAGACAGATGCATCGGAAGTAGGGTTGGGGGCCATTCTATCACAGATGGTCGGGGAGGAGGAACACCCAATTCTCTACCTCAGTAGGAAACTCCTTCCAAGGGAACAAAAATATGCAGTGGTGGAGAGGGAGTGCCTTGCCATAAAATGGGCCATGGAAGCATTGTGCTACTACTTGCTCGGGTGCAGATTTGTCCTCGTGACCGACCATGCACCTCTCCACTGGATGCAGAGGAACAAGGAGAAGAACACAAGGGTGATCAGGTGGTTCTTATCCCTCCAACCTTTCCAGTTCCATGTGCAACACAGAGCAGGGAGCCGTCACAGTAATGCTGATGGCTTGTCACGTGTGCACTGTCTGGCTTCCCACGCTGCCTAACCCCTTGGTGTTGAGCAGGGGGGGAAGGATGTGTGACAGACCCAGGCCAGTGGGGTGCAGGAGTCTGGTAGAGGGCAAATATACTGGTCACTAGGTGAGTAGTTTTCTGATTCCCTGAGTGACCAGAGCAGGGTCTGCACTAGAGTAGTCAGGAACTTGCTAGAACCAATTAAGGCAGACAGGCTGATTAGAACACCTGCAGCCAATCAAGGCAGGCTAATCAGGGAACCTGGGTTTTAAAAGGAGCTCTCGCCAGTCAGATGGGGAGGAGCCAGAGGAGAGGAAGTGCGGGTGAGGAACTGGGAGCAAGAGACACAAGGAGCTGAGACTGAGAGGGTGTGCTGCTGGAGGACTAAGGAGTACAAACGTTATCAGACACCAGGAGGAAGGTCCTGTGGTGAGGATAAAGAAGGTGTTTGGAGGAGGCCTTGGGGAAGTAGCCCAGGGAGATGTAGCTGTCACACAGCTGTTACAAGAGGGACTATAGACAGCTGCAAATCCATAGGGCCCTGGGCTGGAACCCGGAGTAGAGGGCGGGCTCGGACTCCCCCCAAACCTCCCAACTCCTGATCAGACACAGAAGGAGTTGATCCAGACTGGGAGAGATCACTGAGGTGAGCAAATCTGCCAATAAGCGGAGGACCCACCAAGGTAGAGGAGGAACTTTGTCACAACATGAACAGAAGATCAATGAATTCTGAACCCTGTGTATACCAAGAAATACCACTACACATCTGCTGATCACATGAATGCCAAAAGCTTCACTGAAACAGTAAAACCATCACACATGGACAGAAACCAAACATCCGTCCAAAACACCTGAAGGATCTAGCCAGAGATTGATCCAGATGGCACTAGATCTGCAAGGACGCTAAGTGCCTTAGGACTTTGCCATGATGAGGAATAATCTCTTGTAGAGGTTTCCATTAGAAATATTGTAGAAGCCTTTCAGTTTTGCCTCCTCCAGAGTACATTATATTAATCATCAACAGAAAACCTGTCTGTCTACATGTTTGTAAAGTGCCTCACACATTCTGGGCACAATATAATTAATAAATAACAATACCTCATATTGATAAGTCTTGGTCAGACTTCTTTCTCCAGGCATTTCCTGTGCCTTTCATAGCTAATAAAATATTTCTTACACTATGCTATGTCTGAGCAGGACATTTTTTGGATGGAAATTGCAAAATTTGTATTAAGCCAAAAGCTCATACTAAAAGCTTAGTCCAAAAGTCTGCAAACACTTTACATGTGAGTAACTTTACAGCGGTTGAATTCAAAGGGAGTATTTATATACATGAAGCTACTCATGTGTATAAGTATTTGCAGTATTGGAGGCCCTAGGGATCAACTATGGTTTTTAAGAGCCTGATCGAGACTGGAGAGCATAGGATACTTAGTATTTAATTGCATTTCAGCAGAGAAATATTATGTGTTGATACACTGTTGATATACAGAACATAGAAGCAGCAACTCATTTAGCGACTTCCTGATGCCTTACTAGTTCTCCTCAATGCAAGTTTTCCCTCTTATCGTGTTTTTTTTTTGTCCACAATATGGCTTTCTGAAGCCCTCATGTAAAACTGACTGTTCCTTTCTGTATCTTCCTCTGCTCAAGTTAATGAGCACTCTTGCCTCCTTTTTTCCCCAAGTTTTCCCTTTCTTACTCCTACAGAAGCTATCACATTCTCATACTTGTCCTGCAAAGCTGAGGTTCTCTACTGGAGCCTTTCAGGATTACTCATAGACTCATAAACTTTAGGGTCAGAAGGGACCAATATGATCATCTAGTCTGACCTCCTGCACAAAGCAGGCCACAGAATCCTACCCATCCACTTCTATAACAAACCCCTAACCTATGTCCGAGTTATTGAAATCCTCAAATTGTGGTTTGAAGACCTCAAGCTGCAGAGAATCCACCAGCAAGTGACCCATGCCCCACGGTGCAGAGGAAGGCGAAAAACCTCCAGGGCTTCTGCCAATTTGCCCCAGAGGAAAATTCCTTCCCAACCCCAAATATGGTAATCAGCTAAACCCTGAGCATGTGGGCAAGACTCACCAGCCAGCATTCAGGAAAGAATTCTCTGCAGTAACTCAGATCTCATCCCATCCAACATCCCATCACAGACCACTGGGCATACTTATCTGGCGATAATCAAAGATCAATTGCCAAAATTAAGCTATCCCATCATACCATCCCTTCCATAAACTTATCAAGCTTAGTCTTGAAGCCAGATATGTTTTTTGCCCCCAATACTCCCCTTGGAAGGCTGTTCCAGAACTTCACTCCTCTAATGGTTAGAAACCTTTGTCTAATATCAAGTCTAAACTTCCTAGTGTCCAGTTTATACCCATTTGTTCTTGTGTCCACATTGGTACTAAGCTTAAATAATTCCTCTCCCTCCCTAATATTAATCCCTCTGATATATTTATAAAGAGCAAGCATATCCCCCCTCAGCCTTCTTTTGGCCAGGATAAACAAGCCAAGCTCTTTGAGTCTCCCTTCATAAGGCAGATTTTCCATTCCTCAGATCATCCTAGTAGCCCGTCTCTGAACCTGTTCCAGTTTGAATTCATCCTTCTTAAACATGGGAGACTAGAACTGCACACAGTATTCCAGATAAGGTCTCACCAGTGCCTTATATAACAGTACTAACACCTCCTTATCTTTGCTGGAAATATCTTGCCTGATGTATCCTAAAACCGCATTAGCATTTTTAACGGCCATATCACATTGGCGGCTCATAGTCATCCTGTGATCAACCAATACTCCAAGGACCTTCTCCTCCTCTGTTGCTTCCAACTGATGTGACCATAATGTATATCTAAAATTCTTATTATTAATCCCTAAGTGCATGACCTTGCACTTTTCACTATTAAATTTCATCCTGTTACTATTACTCTAGTTTACAAGGTCATCCAGATCTTCCTGTATGATATCCCGGTCCTTCTCTGTGTTAGCAATACCCCTCAGCTTTGTGTCATCCGCAAACTTTATTAGCACATTCCCGCTTTTTGTGCCAAGGTCAGTAATAAAAAGGTTAAATAAGATTGGTCCCAAACTGATCCTTGAGGAACTCCACTAGTAACCTCCTTCCAGCCTGACAGTTCACCCTTCAGTATGACCCTTCAGTATGACCCCTTTAACCAGTTCCTTATTCACCTTTCAGTTTTCATATTCATCCCCATCTTTTCCAATTTAACTAATAGCTCCCCATGTGGAACCGTGTCAAATGCCTTACTGAAATCGAGGTAAATTAGATCTACTGCATTTCCTTTGTCTAAATAATCTGTCACCTTCTCAAAGAAGGAGATCAGGTTGGTTTGGCACGATCTACCTTTAGTAAAACCATGTTGTAACTTGTCCCAATTACCCTTGACCTCAATGTCCTTAACTACTTTCTCCTTCAAAATATTTCCAAGACCTTACATACTACAGATGTCAAACTAACAGGCCTATAGTTACTCGGATCACTTTTTTTCCCTTTCTTAAAGATAGGAACTATATTAGCAATTCTCCAGTCGTACAGTACAACCCCTTAGTTTACCGATTCATTAAAAATTCTTGCTAACGGGCTTGCAATTTCATGCGCCAGTTTCTTTAATATTCTTGGATGAAGATTATCTGGGCCCTCTGATTTTGTCCCATTAAGCTGTTCAAGTTTGGCTTCCACCTCAGATGTGGTAATATCCACCTCCATATCCTCATTCCCGTTTGTCATCCTTCCATTATCCCTAAGCTCCTCATTAGCCTTATTAAAGACTGAGGCAAAGTACTTATTTAGATATTGGGCCATGCCTAGGTTATCCTTAACCTCCGTTCCATCCTCGATGTTTAGCGGTCCCACTTCTTCTCTCTTTGTTTTCTTCTTATTTATATGGCTATAGAACCTTTTACTATTGGTTTTAATTCCCTTTGCAAGGTCCAACTCTACATGGCTTTTAGCCTTTCTCACTTTATCCCTACATGTTCTGACCTCACTAAGGTAGCTTTCCTTGCTAATCCCACCCTTCTTCCACTCCTTGTAGGCTTTCTGCTTTTTCTTAATCGCCTCTCTGAGATGCTTGCTCATCCAGCTTGATCTACAACTCCTGCCTATGCTTTTTCCCCTTTCTTGGGATGCAGGCTTCTGATAGTTTCTGCAGCTGCAACTTACAGTAATTCCAGGCCTCCTCCGCATTTAGAATCACAAGTTCTTCAGTCCAATCCACTTCCCTAACTAATTTCCTTAATTCTTTAAAGTTAGCTCTTTTGAAGTAAAAAACCCTAGTCCCAGATTTATTTTTGTTTATCCTTCCATCTAGTTTGAACTGAATTAGCTCATGATTATTCGAACCAAGGTTGTCGCCTACAACCATTTCTTCTATGAGGTCCTCACTACTCACCAAAACCAAATCTAAAATGGCATCCCCTCTTGTTGGTTCTTCAACTACTTGGTGAAGAAATCCATCTGCTATCACAACCAGAAAAATCTGAGCCCTACTATTCTTGCTAGCACTTGTCCTCCAGTCTATATCTGGGAAGTTAAAGTCTCCCATGATCACACATTTCCCATTAGTGTTTACTTCATTAAAAACATTGAAGAGCTCTCTATCCATATGCAAATCAGATCCCGGTGGTCTGTAGCACATCCCAAGCACTATCTCAGGGGAGGCTCTAGTAGCTTTCTTTCCCAGTGTGATTTTTGCCCAGACAGACTCTGTCTTGTCCATTTCATCACTTCTTATTTCTTTACAGTTAACCTCCTCATTGATGTACAATGCTACTCCACCAACTTTGCCTTTATTTCTGTCTTTCCTAAACAGCACATAGCCTTCAATACCTGTACTCCAGTCATGACTACTATTCCACCATGTTTCTGTTATCCCTATAATATCCGGTTTCATTTCCTGCACCAGTAGCTCTAGTTCCTCCATTTTGTTACCTTGGCTCCTCGCATTAGTGTACAGACATCTTAATTTTTGCCAGTTGGCTTCACTGACATTCTTTACCCTGTTAGGTACAGATATTCTATCACCAGCATCACCTGTTAGTGTGGTATCTACACTACTCTTCCTCCTTAGGTCAATTCTTCTGCCCATGGCTGTATCCCCTCTTACTTTGTTTTCTTCCCTCTCAAGGTTAAATTCTGGCGTGGAGATCACCTGTACATCTCCCAACCATCTTCCCCAAATTCCTAGTTTAAAGCTCTCTTAATCAGTTTGGCGAGCCTCCATCCTAGAAGTCTATTTCCCTCCTTAATCAGGTGAAGTCCATCCCGAGAGAACAGTCTTCTGTACATAAATGCTTCCCAATGGCCGTACATCCCAAAGCCCTCCTTATAGCACCACTGCCTGAGCCATCTGTTGATCGCCATAATCTTGTCACACCTTTGTTGCCCTTCTCTAGGAACTGGCAGAATCCCACTGAAGATCACCTGAGCCTCAGTTTCCTTAAGCGTCTTCCCCAGTCTGGCATAGTCTCTCTTGATACGGCTAGATTCTCGCTGGAATGTATCATTCATTCCCACATGAAGGACAATCAACGGATTCTTTCCCGCTCCCGCTAGGATCCTTTTCAGCCTCAGGTCCACATCCTGTATCTTAGCACCCGGCAGACAGCACACCTGTCTGTTCTCCCGATCAGCTCTAGTTACAGGCCTGTCTATTCTTCTCAGTAAGGAGTTTCCAATCACGTAGACCTGCCTTTTCCTGGTTACAGTGTGATTCTCCGGTCTATCCCCTGCACCCACTGGCTGCAAGTCCTTTCAAATCCTATTCGCCCTTACAATCCTCCTGGGTCTTATATTTGGTGTTGCCTCCATTGACTCCTAACAGCTCTTCTCTTTTTCCTTGCCCTCTCTCCTTCAGCGACCACCTGCTGTGCCCCTTCCTCATTTTCCAACTCTGCAAACCTGTTCCTGAGTTCTATTTCCCCTTCACTGGCCCGTCTTTTCCTCTGCCTGGTTCTCTTAGTCACATGCTTCCACCGTCCACTTTCCTCACCCAGCAGTCTCTCCTCAGAATTCTTTGGTCCTGCTTCCATCTGCAAGTCTGAGCTTATCTCTTCAGCCCCCTCTTGTCTGTGCTCCATCATCTGCTCGAACCCCCTTCTAAACTCGACCAGAGTTTCCACCTGCATCTCTAGTCCTCGGATCTTTTCTTCCATCAGCTCTATCAGGCGGCACTTCATGCAGACAAAACTCTTTTCAGGTACCCCCTCCAGGATCATGTACATGCCGCAGCTTCCACATCCAGTCATCCTCATTGTGTCTTTCACTGCTGCCTCTGTATCAGTCATAGCCTTCCCACCTAAAACCTGGTAGTCCAAGAAACACAGCACAATACAAACCCCCAACAAGCACCAGAACACTGACAGACCACCACTCACTCCTTTACCTAGCCTGTCAGTCCCTCTGTCCTAGTCTCCCCTGCAACCTCCCCCTGTAAACTCCCTCTGAAACTCCCCTGTTTACAGCTCTGTTTGCTGGCTGTCTGTGCTGCTGCAGCTGTCTGTGCCACTGGCTGGCTGGCTACTTTTATAGGACCCCTAATCAGGGCCCAGCTGCTCTCCCAGCACACTGCCCCTAGCAGCCTCCACACATACAAACTACACAATAAAAGCAGCAAGGAGTCCTGTGGCATCTTATAGACTAACAGATGTTTTGGAGCATGAGCTTTCGTGGGTGAATACCCACTTCATCAGATGCACACAAAGTGGGTATTCACCCACGAAAGCTCGTGCTCCAAAACGTCTGTTAGTCCATAAGGTGCCACAGGACTCCTTGCTGCTTTTACAGATCCAGACTAACACGGCTACCCCTCTGATAATAAACTACACAATACAATCCACAAACTACAAAAACCTGCTCCTCCACGAGAACTCCCTCTGAAACTCCCCTGTTTACAGCTCTGTTTGCTGGCTGCTGTGCCACTGCAGCTGTCTGTGATGATGTAGTTGACTACAGGAATTGGTTGTAGGAAGCCAATGCAGCAGTGCTTAGAGTGGAACATAGGAGGTGGCAGCTGCTGTGCAGAATTATTAAGGCTGGTTGAAAATTGAGACCTTTTTCTATTGGAAAACTTAAATACTGAAAGCTCTGTAAGAGTGGAGCTCTACTCTGAAACAGCTGAGGTGCAGCCTCCTCTTTGTTTTCTTTCCCATATCCCCCAAGCTGCAAAGGAAGCTTCATTCTGACTCTTTCTCTGAGAGAAAGTCACCCTCTTCTTTGTTGACATCCTGAATTAGTGGAACTGCTGCAGCCCTGCTGAGCAAGTGGGGGCTATAGCTGCAAGCTTTCCTGGACATCAGCACATGAAAAGCAGGCAAGGGATAGGTCCAATATATCCAATACTACATACTGGCTATTCTGGCTGTGTGAGCATGTAACATTCTGGAGAAGTAACTCTATCCAAGGACCCAGCACAGGCTCCATAAGCGTTCTTAATCTTAGGAGAGGCATGTCAGTGGGCTGTAGATTTGAGCCTTAGTGGAAGGAATGGAGCACTTTGTCCTCTTTCATCTACTATTGCAGGGAAAATTTAGAAGCTTGTACTGGGTATCACTCTGTTGAGTACTTAGGTAAGCAGAGTCAGGATGAGTGCTACCCTGACATCTGGTGGCGAATTGTAGAGAGTGTGGAAAGAATTTTAAGAATTTGCATTGGCAGCCACCCCCCTCCTACTTAGCATAACCCCACAGCAGCTTGGGATGGTGATTTTAACAGCTCTGGGATCCCCAATTTCTTTGTTATTGGGGCAGGAAAAAAAAAGTTTGTCACCCTGATTGTGTGAATGGGGAGCTGTGGGAATGCTTTGTGACAGAAATGACTCAACCTCAGTTGGGTGGTACTTGCTAAACATGGGACATGGGTTCCAAAATCCCATGACTAGAGAGGTTGGGGATTGGTGTGTGTAGTTGATGGTATGGGCCCCTTTTGAGGGCCTGGAATACCAAATGCACATGTTCCTCTCTCCAATGTTAAAGAGTAGAACTAATTTTTGATTCTATTAGGAGTCCATCTAGAGACTGCTGAGATGAATTCATGTTAGGCCAATGGTGAACCAGCACCAGGGCTCCCCTACTAAGAGCTGAATTGAGATCACGGAGTGCTGTGTTAACTGGTGGGGGAGCCTGAAGACCTATTGTTAAGCAGCTGGCAGAGCAGTTTGCAGTGTGTTGGAGCAGTCCATGGAACAGTGAGCGGAGTGAAGCAGTTTGCAGGGACAGCTGGAGGAGCGGCACAGCTGGTGTGGTGGAGCTGGTCATGGTGAAGGCTGCAGCAGAACTCCATGGAGAGGCGGAGCAGTTGGCCCTGCCCCACGTAAGGTGCCCCTTAACACCCTGTGTGGACTCCCCCCCCCTTTCCACCCAGGCTGAGGGGGGTTAAAACTATGCAGATAAACTCTCGAATTCTGGGGTGGCACTGACCAGAGACTTTTGGGTTGTTGGACTTTGGGGTGATTGGACTTAAGACCCTAAGGGGAAAAGGACATTGCCAAATGTACCTGGGGGTGGGTTTTTTTGTTTGTTTATGGTTTGTGTTATAATCCTGTTTGTGGTGTTTCTCCAGTGGGATGCCGCATTGTTTCCTTCCTTTATTAAAAAGGTTTTGCTACACTCAGACTCCATGCTTGCGAGAGGGGAAATATTGTCTCCTAGAGGTGCCCAGGGGGGTGTGGTATGTAAGTGTCCCAGGTCACTGGGTGGGGGCTCGAGCCGGTTATGCATGGTGTTATTGAAACGGAACCCCTGGATACTGAACCCGGACCTTGTTGCTGCCAAGTCAGAGAGGCAGAAGGGTTACACTTAGATGAGTGCAAAAAAATCCCTGCTAAATTATATGGTCATTGTTTGCTTTATACAGGACCAATTTCAGAGACATTAAATACCACCTTCAGTGTTCCCAAATCAAGACATTTAAATCAACCAGTGAAATGTCTGAGATCATTGTGGGGAGGATGGGAGGGCTGGGTTGTATAGAAACCCCAGTGTACTGGATATTGGAAGATTTCATTATATCTTTATTACTAGATTTTAGTAATGTTGTTGAGATTTATATACTCTGTACTTGAGGGGATTCTGCTAATTTGTATTTCTCAAAAAGCACACTAGCTGCAGTTTAATTATATTTTTAGGTCCATTTCTTTGATTAACAAGCTAATTTTGCTCCCATATGGCTTCTAAGATTTAACCCAATTTAATTTTTAAGACTTTATATCCCCTTAATGCTCCACCGCAGAATAAACAGAAAATATTTACAGCAGAAAATATTTAATTCTGTTTCTGATCATGAGAACCCTCCTGTTCATTTCCAGAAAGATATTCCCACCCCGGAAATTACTTATAAAGCTCCTATGAACAGAGAAGGCAAAGGTCATGCTTGGAACTGGATTTTATTCATCCTGTGGAATTGTCTGCTGAACCAAAATAAGTCTGGAATCCACAATCCATTACAGATTTAATTGAAGATCTATAATTTATAACAAGTGCTTTCTCCAAGGTCTTCGTATCACATTTATTGTACTGTTTAAATAGATATGAATAATAGTTACCTACTTTTTCCAAACATACTCATAACAAACCACATACTTATGAACACAGATTCATAGAAATGTAGGGCTAGAAGGGACCTTGAGAAGACATCAAGTACAATCGCTAGTGCTGAGGCAGGACAAAGTAAACCTAGACCATCCGTGAGAGATTCAACCTGTTTTTTAAAAACTTCCAAAGATAGGGATTCCACAAACTCCCTTGAAAGTCTATTCCAGAGCTTGACTACTCTTACACCTAGAATTTTTTTCCCGATATTTAACTTAATCTCCTTTGCTGAAGATTAAGCCCAGTATTTCTTGCCCTACCTTCAGCGGACATGGAGAACAATTTATCACAGTCTTCTTTATAACACCTCTCTGTATGGTTGAAGACTGTTATCTGGTCCCCACTCAGACATCTTTTCTCAAGACTAAACATGCCCAGACTTTTTTTAACCTTCCTCATACATCAGATTTTCTAAACTTTTTATCATTTTGCTTGCTCTTCTCTGGCCTCTCACCTATTTTTCCTACATATTTCCTGAAGAGTGGCAAACAGAATTGGACACAGTACTTCAGCTGAGGGTAGGGTGACCAGACGTCCGATAAAATTAGGACTGTCCTATTTTGAGAAGCCTGTCCCGCGTCCCAACCAAAGTATGGTCGGGACACCATTTGTCCCAAAATGTTGTTTCGGGCTTTTTTTTTTTACACTCAGCCATTTGGCTCTTCGGTGGCGGGTCCTTCAGTCGCTGACAGTCTTTGGTGGCATTTTGGCAGTGGGTGCTTCTGTCTTTGGTGGCAAGGTTTATTACCAGCCGCTGAAATGTTACCGAAGACCGTCAGCGACTAAAGGACTTCGCACCGAATTACCGCCAAAGACCCAGACTGATGAGTGTAACAATTAAAAAGGTGCCTTCCCCCGCACCCCAATGGCAGTACCAATATTTTAAACTTAGCATCTGGTCACCCTAGCTGAAGCCTTATCAGTGCCAAGCAGAGTGAGTTACCACTCATCTCTTATGAGACACTCCTGTTAATACACCTCATAATTATATTAGCTTTTTTCACAGCCTCATCACATTGACTCATATTTGATTTGTGATACACTATAACCCCCAGATACCTTCCAGCAGTACTACCACCTACCTAGTTATTTCCCATTTTTTAGTTATGCATTTGATTTTTTTTTCTTCCTACGTGAAATACTTTGCACTTGTCTATATTCAATTTCATCTTGTTGAAGTCAGACCAATATTCCAATTTCTCAAGGCCATTTAGAATTCTAATCCTGTCTTCCAATGTGCTTGGAACCCCTCACAGCTAGGTGTCATCTGCAAATTTTATAAGCATACCTTCTACTCCATCATCTGTATTGTTAATGAAAATACTGAATAGTACATGACCCAGGTTGACCCCTGTGGATCCCACGATATACGCCCTCCCAATCTGATAGCAAACCACTGATGACTACTCTAGTTACTGTATTTCAACCAGTTGTTCACAAGGATCATAGTAATTTCAGCGGCACCATGTATCCCTAGTTTGCTTATGAGAAGATCATGTGGGACTGTGTCAAAAGCCTTACTAAACCCAAGGTATATCATATTCATTGCTTCTCCTTTATCTAGTAGGGCAATAACGCTGTCAAAGAAGGAAATAAAACTGGTTTCACAAGATCTATTGTCAACAAATCCACGTTTGCTACTCCTTATAACCCTATTATCCTCTAGGTGCTTACAACTTGATTGTTTAATAATTTGTTCCAGTGTCTTTCCAGGTATCAAAGTTGGGCTAACTGGTCTATTATTCCCTGGGTCCTCTTTGTTCCCCCTTTTAAAGATAAGTACTATGTTTCCTCCACTCCAGTTTTCTGGGACCTCACCCATCCTCCAGAAGTTCTCAAAGATAATTCCTAATGGATCTAAGATTTCTTCAGTTAGTTCCTTAAATTCCTATCCTGAATTTCATCACGCCATGATGACCTGAATACAGCTAACCTATCTAAATATTCTATAACCCATTCTTTTCCTATTTTGGCTTCTGTTCCTTTCCCCTTGTTAATATAAATTGTGTTGGGTATCTGCTCACCATTACCCTTTTTAGTGAAAACTGAATCAAAATAGGCATGAAGCTCAGCTTTCTTGATGTCATAAGTTATCAGTAGAAGATCTACGTAGAGGACTTAAGTTTCTAGATTTAAGTTTATAAAAGGCTATGTTCTTTATTACAATATTTTATTATGGTGTGCTTCCTTGCAATGTATAGAAGCTTTTTTTATTTTTATTTATTTGAGCAGGTGCATTAATAAAAAAACCTAAAACACCAATCAATCAATCAATCAATCAATCAATCAATAAAGGATCTAAGCTAATATTATAAGTGTAAATTCTAATTTTTTTCCTCTTCTTTTAATTGAGATTAGTCTTCATTTAGGCTCCACTCCAGCAAAAGTGCTTAACTTTAAACACACACATTAACATCAAGAGATTACTCCTCATTTAAGTGTTTTGCTAGATCAGGGCCTAATGGTACAAAAATGACAACCATTTTGAGATAAAAATGGGGAAATGTAGTGGTTAAAACTGGAAATTGGGAGTTAGGACTTTAGGGTTCTTTTCCAAATTGCACTACTGCCTCTGTGTGGGCTACATTGTGCCACCCTGACTCATATAGAACAGTGGCTTTTTCCATGAACACTTCCATTGATCTCTGTGAGATTACACAGTAAAGTGTTAGCAGAGAAAAGTATTTTTTCAGTGAGTCAGGTTTCCAAAATCTGGCCTTGTGAAAGCTTGGGTAAGCTACTTAGCCTCTGTCTGTTAAAATAATATTTATAGCTGGCTGATTATTTTTTTTTGCTGAAAGTTTTTTCTTTTTAAATTTAAAAATACTGTATTCATCAAATGGAAGTTTCCACAGGAAATGTCTAATGTGATGTGATGCTTTTCCTGAGGGAGAGCAAATAAATCTTTAAAAAAAAATGACAAAACTGAAAACTTTTTCAACTTTGTTGAAATGTTTCTATGAAACATAAACCATCTCCTGATCAGCTTTAAAAACACTTCCCTACCTAACAGAGTAGATAATCAAAAATAATTAGTTATTCTGTTTACAATTCTCTGAGACCCTTTGTTGAAAAGCACTCAAATAAACACAAAATGGTAAAGCAAGAGCAGTATGATCTGTAAAATAGGCTGAACATACTTAATAGAAGCTACATGCTTCCCTATGCTACTTTTCTGATGCAAATTAGTCCTTATCTAGACCACCTCCAGAGAAAAAGAGTTTCAGTTGCTATGCCTTCATTTAGTGTCTGACCTGTCAGCCAAGACTGCAGACAAAGACATTTGTAGATGAACTATTCCATTTATCAGTCCCAGTTATGGACACTGTCATAAACAGATAGCTAAGGGTTAATGTCTCTTTCACCTGAAGCACCTGACCAGAGGACCAATCAGGAAACCAGATTTTTTCAACTTTGGGTGGAGGGAATTTTGTGTCTGAGGTCTTTGTTGTCTGTCTGCCTGCTTTCTCTGAGCTTTGGAGAAGTAGTCTCTGTTTTCTAAGTGTAAGGACAAAGAGATCAGATAGTAAGTTATATGGTTTCTTTTCTTTGGTATTTGCATGAATATAAGTGCTGGAGTGCTTTGATTTGTATTCTTTTTGAATAAGGCTGTTTATTCATATTTCTTTTAAGCAATTGACCCTGTATTTTGTCACCTTAATACAGAGAGACCATTTGTATGTATTTTTCTTTCTTTTTTATATAAAGCTTTCTTTTTGAGACCTGTTGGAGTTTTCTTTTCTGGGAAATTTCAGGGAAATTGAGTCTGTACTCACCAGGGAATTGGTGGGAGGAAGAAATCAGGGGAAGATCTGTGTGTGTTGGATTTGCTAGCCTGATTTTGCATTCCCTCTGGGTGAAGAGGAAAGTGCTTTTGTTTCCAGGACTGGAAACAGAGAGGGGGAGTCACTCTGTTTGGATTCACAGAGCTTGTGTCTGTGTATCTCTCCAGGAGCACCTGGAGGGGGGAAGGGAAAAAGGATTATTTCCCTTTGTTGTGAGACTCAAGGGATTTGGGTCCTGGGGTCCCTAGGGAAGGTTTTTCAGGGGGACCAGAGTGCCCCAAAACACTCAAATTTTTTGGGTGGTGGCAGCAAGTACCAGGTCCAAGCTGGTAACTAAGCTTGGAGGTTTTCATGCTAACCCCCATATTTTGGACGCTAAGGTCCAAATCTGGGACTAAAGTTATGACAGACACCTAAACAAACTACAAAGAACAAAATTTAGAGATTTATAACACAGTGATATTGATTTTACTTATTGGCCCCTGTAGAATGTCTCTTATCTTCAGGGCCCAAAACATTTTTCATTGTCCTCAGGTCCATCAAAAAGATCAGAAGGCAAGATCTTGAAAATGGAAAAGCCTACTTATTGATGAAATTGATAGGATTACCCCTTTTGACTTGACAAAATTCAGTCTAGTAGGTTGTTCCAGTTAGGAGAAGAAATTGGTTATATTTTCTTCAATTGAGTCTTGTTTATTTAAAGTGGATGTACAAAGTCTTGCTTTTCCAAATGCAAGAGGAATCAAGACGAAATATGAGCAGCTTCTTAGCTTACATCCACAAATGTCTTTAGCCAGCCCCAGACCCCAAAACTCTCTAGCTTTTTCCAGGGTCAGACACAATGCTTACAGGTTACTTCTGGGCTTCCTTGTTTTTTGCCCGTGAGTCTCACTCAATTCTGTCTGTTCTCAGAGTGTTCTGCCTCCCCCCCCATCCCACCCCAACACACACACACATCCTGGTCAGAACAATAATCAGTAGAACCGCCTGATTCCATAGTACTAGTTTCTGGGCAAACCTACATTGCAGCTAGAAGGTGTGATTCCCTGCATGGGTAGTCAGACTCATGCTAGCTCAGTCTGAACTAGCATTAGGGTGACCAGACAACAAATATGAAAAATCAGGACAGGGATGGGGGTAACAGGAACCTTTATAAGAAAAAGACCCAAAAATTGGGACCATCCCTATAAAATCAGGACATCTGGTCACCCTAACTAGCATTCAAAAAATAGCAGGATGGACACAGTGGCACTGCAGGACCTGGGCTGGGCAACCACGCTTGAACTCCAAGATAGAAAGGGATTGGACTTGGGCAGCTAGCCCAAGCTGCCACTAGTGCCACAGTGTCCACACTGCTATTTTTAACACCGAAACTC
Source organism: Gopherus evgoodei (assembly GCF_007399415.2). Taxonomy (NCBI): domain Eukaryota; kingdom Metazoa; phylum Chordata; order Testudines; family Testudinidae; genus Gopherus; species Gopherus evgoodei. The sequence continues at coordinate 144,037,993 of NC_044323.1, forward strand.
AAGTCTGTCTACCAGTGCTGGAAATCATACCGCCCAGCTGAAGTGTAGATATACCCTATCAGGCCTTGTTTAAGGGGTAGTCCCTTAAGTGTTTCTTACAACTTATTTTAAGTGAAGGATATGTCCACTCCTAATATCAAGAAGGTTTCCAATCCAAGCAGTCACCAGTACCTCTCAGCATAACAATATCAAAGACCATAGCTTATGATTTTTTACAGTATTCAGTATAAATACAGTATTTTTATTCTATTGTATTTCCATTGGATGTCAGAAATATTTCCATCTAGCTAATATATTTCTGTGCAACTTACCACAGCAGTCACTGTATATAGTTTCTTGACTTTATTCTGTAATTCTGATGACATTGCATTTCATTTAATACATGAATAAAATGTATGCCAATATATACTCTCCATTTTGAACCTTTTATATTCGATTAAGCCATTTATTAAATGTGACCCCTCACATTTATTTAGTGCTTTTCTTCCATCTTTAATAGCTGTATTACATTTTTATTCCACCAAGGAACAGTGATTTTATTACCTTTGTAAGCAGATGGTCTAAGAGTGTTTTTACTAGCTTTTCTTATAGCTGCATTCACCACATTAGCATTAAAATGATCAATATCACCATCTGTATAAATCTTCCTCAGCTGTCTCACTACAAACCTTTTTATATAATCCCAGCTAACCTTAAGAAACTCTTTCAGAAGAAGAAACTCATTGTATCCATGCACCCCTCTTTGGAATTGTTTGGTTAATTGGAAGATGATTGAGCCCCACTGTGTACAAATATTCGATTTGCAAATACACCAGGCTTGATAATCAGTTACTCTCTCCCTATATTTGGAGCAGGAATGGGGGATAAAAGGGGAGAGGGCAAAGGTGGTATTAAGCTGCTATTATGCTGCCTCTTCGGAGGCCTGCCCAGTCCCAGGTGTAAGTTAGATAGACTCAGAGTTGTCATAATACATGCTTGGCTTCCCATGGCACTCAATGGAACCTAAGAAGCAGAGAATTTTTGAAGTACACTGCACTCTCATCATGACCCCTCACGCTTCTGGCCTGCCTCCAACAAGTTCCCTACCCCAGGAACAGTGCTGGGAGCAGCACTGGTATAAAGCCCTTATGTTAGAACTGCACTCACTGGAGGGGAGGAGGGGGCCATTTCCTCCACTTTATGCTGACAGAGCATCATAAAAAGGGCTTAGAGTAACTAAGAACCAAACATCCTCCTGAGATACTAGTGGAATGGAAAGGGTGTTATATGATATAACTGCATTATCGGTTTCCTCCCTGCTCCCACACCACAAAACAGAAATATATATTGAATACTTCTGTCTCTTCTGCATTATTATTATTATTAATAATTCTATCATTTACATTTAGTAATATGCCAATACTATTGTTAGGATTCTTTTTGTTCCTAATATACTGTGTAAAAAAAACAAACAAAAACAACAAAAAAACCCCTCCTTATTGCCCTTAACTCTGCTGCCCATAGATTTCTCCTTGTGTCCCTTTTCTTTCCTTATCAATTTTTTCCAAATTCCTAGCTTCTGATTTATATTAATTACTATCAACTTCTCTTTTCTTCCATATTATTTAGTTTTAATTTACATAACTGCCTTCATTTTCCTGCTATGTCATATTTTTAACCAACACAGCCTTATTCCTTGATTGTGGCTTTTTGGGCACCTAGTAAAGTGTTCTTAAACCACTCACAACTACCATTAACGTTTGTCTGCTTAAATTCTTCCTCCCAGATGATATGGCTCAAAATTGTTTTCAGCTTTGTGAAATTGGTCCTTTCAAAGTACCGAGTATGTATATTATTGGTCTGGACTTTTTTTCTGTTTGCAGATTATAAATGTGATCAACTCGTGATTATTTGTTTCAAAGCTGCCATTAATTTTTACTTTTGTGATCAGTTCCTCTTTATCTGCCAAGACAAGGTCTAATATAGATTTCCCCCATGTTGGATACAGCACTTTCTGAGTTAGGAAATTGTCATGTATAATGTTTAGAAATCCCAAGTATGTTTTACCAGTGATAGCATGAGACTGCTATTTCACTCAAATTGAAGTCTCTCATTATCACAGGTTTTTCTCCCCTAAACATTATTGCAGGTTCCCTAGTGTTATTTGGTAGTTTGTAGTAGATTACAACTAATTTTTGTGCTTTACTTGTTAGGACACTGATCTATAAGCATTCAAGATAATTTTCATCTGAGTTATGAGTGATTCAGAAATAGGTCATGCCATTATTTTACAGAGTGCCATACTTGATGTAATTAGACAGTTCTAAAATAAACTGGGTCTGAAAGGTATTTATTTGTGGAAAGTTCCACAAATGGTCAGTCCAAATAGCCAATACTTTTGTTGTTATTTTAATACTGAGTTAGATCCAGCATCAAACCTACTAAGGAATAGCATCTTGATCACTCTCCTCTTGTGACTATTCTTGATTCTGCTCAGTATCTCCATCTTTAGTGATGCTTCTCCATATTATCCTACCTGGAAGTCAGTATCATTACCTTTTTCATTGACACTTGATTCAAATAAAAAAATTTAAGGAGACCAGGTAGAAATTAAGTTATGAAACACTATACTGCATTTTTACTGCCTTCCTTAATTTCATAAGATTACAGAAGAAGTGCTACAAAAAAGACAAAACAATAGGTGGGAGGAAATGGGGACAAAAAGCTGTGAAGTTTTGTCCTGATTTGAAGACTGGTTTGCTGCTCCCACAGCAGATGGAGGGACAGGAAATAAAAGAAAAGCTATCTCATTAGTGGTAATTCTATGGAGAAGAGCAGAGCTTGTTTTCTTAAACAAATTGAATGTTCTCTATACTTATACTATCAAAAACCATGAATAATGATAGAACAATTTAAAATTAACCTATGAAAATCCTATGCTGTGTTATTACAATTGATATGTGGCTGATCAGGGGCATGCACAAGTAGGGGCAAACAGGGGCATGAGCCCCCCAATAATTGGTAGGGCACAGAACTCCCCTGGCTCTGGGGCTGGAGGAGCTCTGTGACACCGCTGCACCAAGTACTTGTGGATACATTTACTCAGATGGCTCCAAAATGCATGAATTTTCATTAAAATGGTGTGTACTGCTGTTTATTTGTATGCATATGATGTATGTGCATATGTTGATATGGTTTAATGCAGGGGTTCTCAAAATGTGGGTCAGGACCCCTCAGGGGTTTGCAAGGTTATTACATGTGGGGGAGGGGTTTATGAGCTGTTAGCTTCCACCCCAAACCTCACTTTGCCTTCAGCATTTATAATGGTATTAAATATATTTAAAAGTGTTTTTTAATTTAAGGGAGGTTGCATTCAGAGGCTTGCTATGTGAAAGGGGTCACCAGTACAAAAGTTTGAGAACAGCTGGCTTAATGTGTATAATGTGTGTGTTTATCATGCCCCTTCAAAAGGGTTCACATCTAAATTCTTGCATATGTCTATAACCCTTCTGCCCATTTGAGCTGGCTGCAACAAGGGCTGCATTCAGTATCTAGGGGTTCCATTTCAATAACACAATGCAAAACCGGCTCAAGCCTCCACCCAGTGATCTGGGACAATTACATACCACCCCCCTGGGTGCATCTAGGAGGCAATTCTTCCCCTCTCTCAAGCCCTAATCTGAGTGTAGCAAAATACTTTTAATAAAGGAGGGAAACAATGCTGCATTATGTTGAGGAAAGACCACAAACAGAATTCATAACACAGACCATGAGCAAAAGACCCACCCCCAAGTAAGTTTGGCAGTGTCCTTTTCCCCTCAGGGTCTTAAGTTCAGCAACCCAAACAATCACCCAAAGTCCAACACCCAAAAGTCTCTGTCTCTGGTCAGTGCAGCCCCTGAGTTCAAAAGTTTATCTGCAGATTTTTACCTTCCAGCCTGGTGGAAATGAGTTGATGGCGAGTTTCTCCATCATAAAATGCCAAGTTCAGTCAGGGTAACAACATTTTCTTCTTCCTACCCCAATAACAGAGAAACTGGGTACCCCACAGCAGTCAAAGTGACCATTTGGGTTGCTATGGACTCGGACGAGGCAGGGTGGGTGTGCCTATGCAAACAAGATCAGCCCCTGAAGTTCTTTTCCTCAATTTGCCACAATTCACCACCTGATGTCAAGGTAGAGCTCATCCTGACTCTGCTTACATGTCCTTGTAGCTGAACAAACTAATATTGCTTCCTTTTACTCTTGCCCCTTACATTTCTTGGCCTCAGTGTTATTTCTAAAATGATTTGGCTATTTCAAGCAAACAATGAAGATTTTCTTATGCAAGCTTCCAGGAACTACTATATTAGTATGTTCGAATAATTGATTGGGAGGGATGGACTGGTACTGCTACCTATATATGGCCATCATGATTTCACTAAAGATCCCTAACATATTTTTAGCAAAAACAATGAAATAAAGATCCAGAACAATGTAACCCACATACCTTCTAGGTGTGGTGGTGTGTTCCATCTAGTGGCACCGAGCCCACTTAGAGAGAGTTAAATGTGTCTGTTCTACAGCCTGAACTAACAGGCAGCTGGCTTTTAGCTCATACGGTAGAGGCTCAGGCACTAAGCCTCAGAGATCGCAGGTTGAATTCTGCCTGCCAATGACCAAAGTCTGACAGCAATACAAGAGCAATGGGATACAGTATGTGGTTTAAGAACAAGATGGTGATTTAAAGTTTCTGAACTTCATGTTTACTATTTGGCTGTGTCATAAAGTAGCCCTACCTAGAGCATCCTACAGTGACAGGCTGTGGCAGGAAAAGTATGATTGCCTCAATTTCCCTTCTTTGAAGTTCCCAGTAACTCCATGTGGGCTTTTTTTGATACCATAATATCATTCTTTGGGACAGTTTATTACCAAAACTTAGTTCAACATAACAATTTTTTCCTCACACCCTGTGTAAATAGTACTTAAAATTCCACATCTTTCAGTCCATCAATATAGTACAGATCATGTTCCAGTGTCTTCTGCCTCTCCTTGGGCTCTTCTTCAGTCATCCCTGCCCTTTCAGCTAGACTGCAACCCTATTCTTCTTAGCAAGAGCCACACCCTGCAGACTCTCGACTGGGAATTTTTCCTCGCCAAGGGACTGTCCCTAACTCCTTCTGGCTCTGGGCCCTCTCTGGCCTTCTGGCTCAAACACTCCAGAATGAAGACATCAGCACGTAAGCTCTGTTGCTCCCTTGCCTTCAGCTCTCTCTGGCCCTTGGTCCCGGCTCTCCAGCTTAGAGCCAGCAGGCACCTCTGGCTTCCAGCCCTGCTTTTATGGCTTGTGGCAGTCAACCAACAAATCCCTCTGCTACTCTTCTGCCTTCAGCCTTCCTCTAGGAATCATCTACAGTTTCTTCCAGAAAGTTCCAGGTTTCTGAAAACTCTAGATCAGGGGTCAGCAACCTCTGGCACGCGGCTCACCAGGGTAAGCACCCTGGTGGGCCGGGCCAGGTTGTTTACCTGCCGTGTTGGCAGGTTCAGCCAATCGTGGTTCCCACTGGCCGTGGTTCACTGCTCCAGGCCAATGGGGGCAGCGGGAAGCTGCGGCCAGCACATCCCTCACCCCGCGCCGCTTCTGCCACCCCCAAGCCGCGATCAGTCGAAACCTGCCAATGTGGCAGGTAAAGAAATGGGCCTGGCCCACCAGGGTGCTTACCCTGTGAGCCGCATGCCAGAGGTTGCCGACCCCTGCTCTAGATGGTAGGTCGGTCGGTCAGTTAGTCAGTCAACCTCTCTCTCTCTCTCTCTCTCTCTCTCTCCCCCTCCCCCCAAGGTGCTCACACCTGTTCCATTTCCCATCTGATGTTCCCTGTGAGTCCCAAGGCACTCCTTCCGTTTATATGGCTCAGGTGCACACTCTTAAGCCCAACTGAGGTCAGCTAACAAACATGTTACAGGTGCACTGGCCTCTTCCCTCTTAATAGGCCAATATTACCCTGTGACAGATTGCAGTGTTGAAATGAACAAGAAGTTTTTTTCCAATGGCCAGCAATGAAGAAAGAGATGCTAAGGACCCCTAATCTTTCCATAGATACAAACAGTGCCATTAAATGGCACTTAGCTAATACCTTCTCTTTCTTTCAGTGCTGTGTGTCTGGTCCAGAATTAGAAGATGGTTAAAATTTTGAATAGTTTTTCTTCGTAAACATCCTTGAATTGCTATGTACTACAAAGTTCAAGTTATGCAAGATCACTCATAACCAAAATTGTAACTAAAGGAATAATTCCTCTGAATAATTAAGGCCCTACAGCTGTCCAACAAGTCAATAACAGTCAGTCTGTTTTTCATCATTTACAGTTAAGACATGTTACCTTATTGCCGTCCAATTTTAGCTTAATTATAACTAGTATAACTACCTCAGGGTTATGCATTTATAGGTACCTAATGGCACTATATTATGAAAAAGGGCCTAAAGAATTCTCTAAAGTTCAAAGCAAATCTGAGCATCACACTACAGAGAAATTTGGCAGAATAGTTGTTTGGAGGTTTAATAAAAAATGATTTGCACTTTGATTCTGTTAAAATAATTTACAATTTTATATTGAATTATACTGCCTTATCAAGGCCAATACAACAAACTCCACACAGTATGCTCCCTGTTAAAGGTCAGATTGTCCTCCAGTAATTCTGATTCTTACATGGCCCCATTACCACAGTACCTGAATGTCTCCAAATCCTTAAATGTCTCCAAATCCCCTCTGTGAGGTAGGGAAGTGTTATTATCCCCATTTTACAGATGGGGAAATAAGGCACATAGAGACTTAATGACTTGCCAGAGGTCACACAGCAAGTCTATCATAGACAACAGAATTAAACCTAGGTCTCTAGAGTCACAGACTAATAACTTACCCACTAGATTCTCCTTCCTCAATGATATACAACAGCTGAGCAGAATGCAATCAGCCTTCCATATCTTATGCAGAAATTAAGTACAGGTAAAATCCTTCCCAGCACTCCTCCAAATTTAGAGTATTTGGACATGTAGACTTTTTCCATCATTTTATCAAGCATAAGTTATATGATGTTGTCAAATCGCAATCTTTGAAAAATATATGGCATGATTAGCATTCATGGGAGTGCTGGCTTCAGTGTATGTAAATCTGTCTCCTTGCTCTACATTTGCTTCCCTACACAATGTTTATTTCCATGTGCATGTACCTCTGTCTGATACATTAGTATAAATTTATAATGTGCAGGCTAATCTGTTTGATGTGAAGTAGATAATATCATTGTACACAAAACAAAGCTGTAAAGCTGTCATTAAAATACCGCTCCTTTCTTCTGAGAAACTGTGTTAATGCTCTATGTTTGATGTAAAGATGAGGAATATTGCATCACATCAATAAATATAGACCTTTTTTCTTCATAAGTCATCACTTTAAAGTACCATTAATATATATCTACAATGTTTAACATTTTATTTTTGTTGATTAATAATTCACCTTTTCAGTCTGCTGACAGTTTCCTCAAAACAAATAAACCATTAAAGCTTCTGAAACCAATGAATTGAGGACACTTATTTATTTTATTTTTTACATTATTTTTTAATGGTTAGAAATTAGAGAGCAAACGATGCTTAGGACTCCTGTATTGACACAATCAGAGAAAAAGCAAATGCCGCTATTCAGAATTTCTCTATACATGAAAAGAAAATAAGAGAGAATTACAGAATTCCAGATGAAAGGCTATGTCCAGGAAGTTAGTGGGATGCATTTGTCTATGGCATTTGAATTTTCTGCTTGGATTAACACAGCCAGTGGGGTCCTGCTGGCATTTCAGCTGAACATATTTTGTTTAAAAATTAAATACCACATAAAGTGTTATAGAAATGTTTCCTATGTATGGTAAAAATGTCTTGAAAAGCATGAAACCATTTTCAGGTTTGTAAAAGTTTCTATTTGGCATTTTTCCTGTTTATTTAAAAAATGCATTTAAGTCAATTTAATGCTCATAGAAAATATTTCAAATTAGCAAACCTGTAAAATGAATTTTTCTGTTTATCGATGGACAAGATTTACCGTGGCCAGTGGTAATACAAACATCCCAAGATGATCCACCAGATTACCTCAACCATACAGCAGATACAGCAGTGCAAGCTTCCTATGCCATCCCACTAAGCCTCCCCCTATCTTTAGGGATAAGATATGAGGTGGAGAAGATAGTTCAGCCCAATGGCTTCCCAACAATTTTTTCACTTGGTATGCACATACTGAACCACTCTCACTTTAAATTAGCATTGTGCCACTCACGTTCTTCCTGGTGTCCCCTCGATCATGACTTAGGGACCACCGGGCCAAATTTCAATCACAATATCACTCAATTTGGGGACCACCTCAAACAGGGGACCCGGGGCAAACTGCCCATTTTGCTCCCACCCACTCAGGTGGCCTTGCCCCTGTGAATGGCATGCACCATGCATAATGTGTGTATATTTGCGAGAGCCACCTGTTTCAGACTTCCAGCCCAATTCTCTTCGCACTGAAGCCAAATGCAAAGCTCACACTGATGCAGCAAAAACAGATTCTTCATGATCATTTAGTCTTTGGCAAATGACTGTTTATTTCTCTGACTGTCAAAAAGTTGACAGATTTGATGGTTTGTTAAATGGACATCTGTTCACTTTGACAACAAGACAACAAGTCATTTCACATAGGCCACAAATGTCAGAGGGGAATAAACCTTCAGTCACAACTAAGCCATCTGATCTAATTTAAAACAAACAAACGAACAAACAAAAAATACTATTGAATTATTTCTTCTAAGCCAATAAGCTGGTAATATTTCTTTGAAATATAATGAAAGATTTAATTTAAAAAATTGCCATTGTCCAGGTCCTTGTTCCAACTCTGACTGACATTTTATGTTGTTTTAAAAAAAGGGCGGGAAAAAACACTGAGTAATCTCAAAATGTCTTTGAAGTTGTTTTCATCAATATTTCATTCTTTTACATTTCTAAACATCTGCCTCTGCTGTGAACTCAGGGAACACGGAATTTCTTTTGATCCTTTATGATTTGGAAAAACATCATCATAAGCAGCATTATAAACATCAAAGTGACAACTCTTTAATTTCTATTTCAGTTCAAGTACTCAGGGATATATTATTGTTAGCAGTATGTGTGCACGTTAAAGGAAGACTATAACCATGAGTGAGTGAATGAGTGACAGGTAAAATTCTTTCATGAATTAAAAGCTATTTAAAAGATTTATTTAAAAGAGAGAGAGAGAGAGAGAGAGTAGGTCTCATTCTCTCATCTCATTTTCTCAGTAAAATAGGAGATTTGCTATTAACTTCAATATGAGAGAATCTGGCCACAAACTGCTCAAGTCTCAACATCGAAGGGGTTATTAAGTTTGTAATTTCAAGATTCAGTAGTAAAGTCCTGATTCAGGAAGGTGCTTAGTTAAGTGTAACTTTAAACATGTAGTAAATCCTCTTGGACTACTGAGGGCTCAAGATGGTATTTTATATGAATTTATAAATGCTTAATAATAATAAAATGGAGAGAGATTAATTATGAGAGATTAAAATGTGTTGATTATACTGTTACATACTTCTAGCCATGTTGTTTCTTCCTGTAGGGAAACCCTTAGGAGGTCTAAAGCTACTTGAAAAACTCTGAACAATTGTGGAGTTTCTGAGGCATCAGATGTTCAGAAGATTGGGGTTTCTCTCCAGGTGGAATGAACTGGCGATTTCACCTTCCTGTCTGATAGATGACTGTGAGGAAATCCACAACTATTGGGAATCACTATTCAGATGCTAGGATGTTCTTGAAGACTGCCAGGCACTCCATCCTAGGATTTACCCACCTCAATCTGGCAATGAAGCACAGTTGATCCCAGAGGAGCAGTGCTGCCAGTGTGTCATTACCTGAAAATGTCCATAAGCAGTTTGTCCATGTAAAATGAAATTCAGATTAGCTAATATGGACAGAATGCTCATAGGTAACCTCCCGTGGTTTCACCATTGGTGACACCACTTGGACCAGCTCTTAACTGGCCACAGTGCCTTAGCCAGCAAGCTATTTAAAAATCTATGTTTGACAGGGAAAATAAAGATAGACAATTAGGAAGACTAAAAGGTCAGATAAGTCATTATTTGGAAATTTTGAACACTTTGAATACAAATGAGCCAATCTAAATTATATGGATCCTACGGTATTGAGGTAATTAGCAAATACATTTACTAGGGACAGTTTTTGTTTGTTTTTTTAAGTTATAGACAACATATGAAAGTATAAAAGAATGGAATCAAGAAAGTGTGCAACTGATCACCAAAAAAGTTACGATTCTATAAAATGACAGCATATATCCCTAACAAAATTATGAAATAACTAGTGGGGCAGATAAGGGGAATCACCAAATTACTAGAGGATAATGGAACCATGAGCAATCAGCAGTACAGGCGTACAAAGAACAGATCTTGCTTGATGAATGTTTTGACAATCAGGATCCAGACACCCAAAAGGGAGGGCAGAAGGTTTAAACCCCAAAAGTGAGCAGCTGAATCAACTGATTGCATGCTGTATTGTTTTACTATGGAATTTTCTCAAGTAAGATCTTTTATGAAAGCTTGTGATGTTCTGAACCTGATGGTCATTAATATATATACACACACACAGAGTGGTTATGAATTCATGTATCTGTGTATATAGAGAAATATGCTCATAAACTTTGGCTCTATCACACAGAAAGGCAGTAAGCAATAATAGAGGGAAAGACACCTCTGAACAAGGTGTTTACACAAAACCAGATTCAAGTAGCAATCCATTGTACAACATAGGAAAAGACAATGGTAGACCATTAAAGTTAATTGGAAGACATTGAGACATCCTGGCTATCCACTCAAAAGGGAATTTCCCCCACTCTGAATAACTATGAATCACCATGGCCGGACAGAAGAAAAAGGTGTGTGTGGGGGGAGCCTTTTAAAGAGAATGCTTGAAACTGAAGATTTAATCTAGAAACTGAGAGACAGACTCTAGGAAGGAAGCTGTCCATGAAAGGCTAGATTTCCCCTATAGCTAGGGGGTGTACTGGAAACTGTTCAAAGGTAATAGGTAACTTGAATTAGGAAAGGGATTTTTATCTAATATGGAATTGTAAAGCCTAAGGTTGTGTTTTTATGTTTATTTTCTATGTAACTTGAATATGTTTCTGTCCCCTTACTCCACTTTTGAATCTTTGGCATTTTTCTATTAAATATACTTCTTGTTTATTTTTGTCCCAGATTTGTTGTTGGTGTCTGAACTGTGTGGAGTGTGTGCCAAAGTGAACTGATAAATGAGGGGTGGGAGGGACTAGTTCGACACATTTGGGGTGATGAACCAGAGAGGAACAGACTGAATATCTGGTAGTGCAGGACTCAGGGAAGACAGATTTGGTGAGGCTTGGGACTGGAAGGGCAGTTGGTGTCATCCTCCAAAAAGTAACTAGGTTAGAAGAAGCCAGGGTGAGATCTTGTGCTTGTGGGTTAGCTACTGGTGTCAGGGATCTGAGCCAGAGCAGCACAGAATTAAGGCACCCAAAGTTACAGGATAAGCCATGACAAAACCCCTTACTGATCTGGGTGAGGGATTAGCAACCTCTGGCATGTGGCCCACCAGGGTAAGCACCCTGGCAGGCTAGGCCAGTTTGTTTACCTGCTGCATCTGCAGGTTCGGCCGATCGCAGCTCCCACTGGCCACGGTTCACCGCTTCAGGCCAATAGGGGCGGCGGGAAGCGTCATGGGCAGAGGGGCGTACTGGCTGCTTCTTCCCACCACCGCCATTGGCCTGGAGCAACGAACTGCGGCTAGTGGGAGCCGTGATCAAACAAACTTGTGGACATAGCAGGTAAATAAACTGGCCCAACCTGCCAGGGTACTTATCCTGATGGGCCACGTGCCAAAGGTTGCCGATCCCTGGTCTGGGTGATCCGCAAAATGTCACAGCGGTATAGTCATTGCAGGAGTTGCACACTAATATCAGCAAACTGATGTTCACACTGCACACACTTACTAAACAGACACTACAGATTCCAAGTGAAGGAGCAAAGTACAAGCTTACAGTTTATTATTTTCTTTTGTTTATTTCAGGTTATGACAAGGAAAAGGAAAAATAAGCCCTTGGACACAACAGATAAAAATCATCTTTGAAGCTTATGTTTGACATATGTTTACCACACAAGGAGAAATCAGCAGAGGAGCTGAGAACGCTGCTCAGTGAGTATTTTAAACAGTCGGAGAAGAGGGCAGGGGGAAATGACCCAGGATTGGGAATCCAGTCAGACCTTAATCCCCTTGATGAGACAGCTGCTCAGGTAAAGCTGGCCAAATTGCAGCTCTGTAGGGCAAGGAGACGCATGAACTCCAAGTGCAGATGGTAGAGCTGAACATCTGAGACAAGGCAAACACTGAGGAGGTAGAGGAGTGGGTCCACCAGCAACAAATGGCCGCAGTTGAAGCAGAAGAAGGAGCACATAAGTGGTAAATGGAGACACAGGAAATATAGCTCAAGTAGCGGGGCAGCAGAAAGGTATTCCCCACCCAGAACTCATCCAGATGGGACAGACTGTGCCAACTTTTAAAGACTCTGTCTGTATCATAGAATATTTAACTCTTTTTTTGAAAGAATATTCCAGGCCAATTGCATCCAAAAGGGTAAATGAATTTCTGTATTGAACTGCAAAATTTAGTGTAAAGCAAGTCTTTACTGGCTGTATTAATAAGTTTTCAAATTGTGTCAGAATCATACAGTTTAAGGTTTAGCCTGCAAGCATGCAATTGACCTTGCTGACAGAGAGGAGGGAGGCCTCCCCCTTTCCCACCCTGCAGATTTGTAAGACACAGAAAGCAACTAAAAGAATGTTACTGGAAACAAGAACATCTGATAAAAGTGTGGACAGTCTTAACCCAGAAAGAACAAATCATAATCCTCTAGGAAAAGGAGGTGGGGAAGGACCTAGTGCTGGGAGTGGGGAACATAGGGTAGCCCCAAGAAGGGAGATGGATTATTTTTATTTTATGTATTTATTTATGCATATGTACAGTCCTGGAGTTGGGAGATAGCCCCACAAAAGGCTAATCAATATGCCAGATCCCCCTGAAGCCTTATCTCACCAGAGATAAAATGTGATATTAATGTTAAACATTGTGATAAGAATTTTGATTCTTGCAGTAAACAAAGGACTAGGATGCAAGACACACTATACCTTAAAGTAGTACCCTATAACCCCTATATTCTTCATTCATATATACTTGTGATATTTCATACAAAATATGCCATGTAACATATCATAGGAAAGGTCATGATCTGCTGAAACCCATTGTTCTGTCAATATATATATATCATTAGTATGTATGAAGTTATGAGATTTTGCTGTATAGCGGTTATTGATATAGGTGATGAATTTGGGAGTTGCCCAATGCTAGTTCTCCAGTGACGGCAACAAAGGAAATGACAAACACCCAAGTGGGCACTGAACAATCATCACCAACCACTGACCAGCAGGGAAATAGTAAACATTAGATTTACAATTCAATGACAGTTGCACAGGACCGCTCCAGGGAGATTGCTCAACCCTGTGAATCAGCAAGGCCAACCAGCCATGCCTGGGCTAGTTTCTTTCCAGGGACATGGAACAAGAGTATAAAATAAGGGACAGTGAACGGCATCATGAGGGCAACTTTCTCCTTCACTACCTATGCTGAAGGCAACAAGAATACTGGGAAGACAAAGACCTGAACTGAGAAGCCCAGGCTTAAAGGGAAAGCCTATGTATTAAAGACTGTAATCTACCTGCAACATCCAGTGGGACGAGAAAAACTGTTTGTTCCAAACACTGCTTAGTCTAATAAAGTTTAGTATTTAGACTGCATGGTTATTTTTCTTTGGTAACTACATAGCTACCTTTTATGCCTATTACTTATAATCACTTAAAATCTATCTTTTCCTGTTGTCAATAACCTTATGTTTATGTTTTATCCTTACCAGTGAGTTTGTCTAAAGTGCTTGGGAAATTTGCTCAGGTTTCAAAGGTTGGTGGATATCCATATTCCTTTGATGAAGTAGTGAACTAATTAATAAACTTTCATTGTACAAAAAAGTCAAGAAATACTATGGTTGGAAGGGACCTCAGGAAGTCATCTAGTTCAACCTCCTGCTCAAAGCAGGACCAATCCCCAGATTTTTTACCCCAGTTCCTTGGCACCCTCAAGGATTGAACTCACAATGCTGGGTTTAACAGGTCAATGCTCAAACCACTGAGCTATCCCTCCCCACAATAGTAATTGGGGATATACCTATTACCTGGAACTGGCAGAGACTTTGAAAGGTCATTGAGTCCAGCCCACTACCTTCATTAGTAGGACCAAGTACTGATTTTTGCCCCAAAACCCTAAGTGGCCCCCTCAAGGATTGAACTCATAACCCGGGGTTTAGCAGGCCAATGTGAAAACCACTGAGCTATCCCTCCTTTAAATACAATTAAAAAAAAAGAGGGAAAAGTGTGAACGCAGTGCCCCACTACCATAAATTCTGCAGTTGAGTTTCCCACATTTGGGGAAATCACAGAGGTCAACACATCCACAGTGTAAAAGGTCTAGAGCAGTGAAAAACAGTATATTCCTGGGGTGCAAGGATAGGGGCTTGGGAGATTTGCTGGTGTGATTTATGAGTGGCTTAGGGAGTATTTGTGCAATTTAGCTGGGTGTGTCTAAGCATCCTGGTGGCTGAGTGAAAACAGCACCTGGAGGGGTTTGCTGCTTGTCACTGGCAACACATTGTAAGAGACAGTCCAGGATGGAGAGTTAAGGGGGCACAGCAGTACCACAGTTCCAAGCTGTACCCTGGGGATCCCATCACACTGCATACCTGGTGCCTCTCAGAATTCAGTCCCTAAGATCTGATCCACAACCCACTAAAGTTAGTGGACTTTGTATCAGACTCTAAATAAAGAAATGCTAACAAGCTATAGACCAGGTCCTGATGTTCTTAAATATCCCAAACTCTCACTGAAGTCAATGAGAGCTGTGGTTGTGAAGGATATGTAGTTTCAGTCTTTGTAAGATTTAAAAAACTTCTTGAAAGCTTTTCATGGTAAATCTGAATGGAATCTTTGACAATGTCTCAAACACTGTAGACCATCAAATGAAATGTGTATTTTTCCATTTTTTTTGTAGTGGGAGGATCTCTTCTTGTTTATTGTATCTCTGCGTTTTTGTTTTTTTTAAATATATTTGGAGAAATACATAGGTAATTTTCCTTCCATTTATTTTCTTGACACTTTACCAACCACAGAACACAACTGAGCATAGGATTTTATGGGAATAACTCTACTAAGCAGCACTGTGTGAAGTTAGTGACTATACTACCATATAGTATATATTTGTCTTCACTTTTATTTCTTTTTAAGGTCATTGTCATACATAGTTCTGAAACTAAAGTTTTGTCTTTTATTTCTTGTTTTTGAAGACCAGCTATTTTTTTCCTCTTCCACCAGAGGATCATTTTATGATACTGATTTATTTTTTTTTTGGCCTTTAGCTTCTGTCTACCAGCTCTCTCCTTCTTCCATTCTCTCCAGATCCCTTCTCATCTCAGTTCCCCTGCACCAGCACTCATTTTATCTTCAGATAATTCAGAGGATAGGAAATGATACGAAAGTGAGGCGTGGCGTGGGCTGAGGCTTACTTGGAGGAAGGCACACCCAACTGGTAGTCGGGGGTGCCCATCCGCTGGGTGCCGATGCTGTCTCCTGCCCAATCTGGGCTGGAAGCCTCACATTCCCCAGCCTCCGCATTCAAATAATGAGATGGCTGGGGTGGGGAAGCTGCATGTGCAGCACCCTCCTACACTGCCCCAGGCCTGGCAGGGGCCCAAGAGCCCAGGGAGGAGGCGGGGTCCGCATGATCTGTGCGCAGGTGCCACGAGGGAATCCATCTGTCTGTTTGGCAGCCAGAAACCCCTGACCCAGGCCTGCCAAGTCCCTCCCACAGCTATGCCAAATGGTGTGAACCACTGGGGGAAGGCGGGGACAGACACACCACCCTGCCTCCTGCTCTCTGGCTGCCTCTGCCTGCTCTGCTCAAGGCAGACATCTGCTGTCCTCATCCCATCTGACATTGTGATGTCGAAGCGTGGAGCCCCTCCTCCCCACAAAGCACAGGGCCCAGAGCGCTCACCCCGATTTGCCCTACTCAAGGGATGGCTCTATCAAGACCATCCCTGACAGGTGTTTGTCTAACTTGCTCTTAAAAATCTCCAATGATGGAGATTCCACAACCTCCCTAAGCAATGTGTGGTTATAAGCTTTATTTACTGCACACGATTCAAACCCTTCCTCAGGAACTTCTCTATGGCACTCCTCACTATAGTATCTGAGTGCTTAACAAATACCAATTTATCTTCACAACAGCTGTTAGTTGAGAAGGGGAGCTGAGGCACAGATATTAAGGTCCAACATTTCCACTAAGTATGGAAGCCCAATTTGAGACACCTAAGATCTGATTTTTTTAGAGTACTTAGCATTAAGTAGCACTTTATACATTGAAAGCCTAACTCCCATTGACTGCAGTTGCAGCTGAGAGTGCTCAGCACTTCTACAAATCAGACCCCAGGGTATCAAGTCAGCCACCCAGAAAATGAGGAACACACAATTAGTGACCACCTGTTGAAAGTTTGGGTTTACTGACTTGCCCAGCATCATATAGTAACTCTGTGACAGAAACAGGGATAGAATCTAATTCTTCAAGGCAGCATTCAACTGTCTTAATCATGAGACTGTCTGTACTCTTCCCGAATCCCCTGGGCTCATTCACTACACATATTTCAATTTTTGCAAAAAAATAAGTCTGGGTCCTCCTGCAGACAACAGCCTCCTTTATTAGACAACTCTGGTTCATTCCCAGATGAGGTCCAGCTTGTGCACTGAATAAGGCATGAGCCCAGTAGAAAAAATAGTATGTAATCACTTCATTAAAGATTTAGCACAGTGCATACACACAAAGGAGCTGAATTAAGATTGCACAGGCAACCTCAGTTCTGGCTTGTCCTAACTTAAGAGTGACTGACTTTGCAATCTTAATGTTCTTATAACATAATTTTCTGTATAAAAATAAATAGATAATTATCTCATTCAAAGGGTGAAGAGAAGTGAGGAAGAGGCGAACAATAAAACTATTCTTTCTCTGTGTCTGATATTATCCCTTTCAGATTCCAAAACAGAACATTAATATGTATCAAGTACCTCCGCTAGCACTGGAAAGTCAAGTTTCTTGGAAATGACTTGTACCCTAAAAGGCTGTATAGTAGAAGAAGGGGCTATTGGATAGAGGGGAGGCCGATATACTTTAAGCATCTGGGGTGAAATCCTGGGCTTATTGAAGTAAATGGCAAAACTCCCATGATTTCGGTGGAGCCAGGGTTTCACTCCTGGAGGTGGATGGAAAATTCACTTGATTTCATTTGCACGGGGAGAGGAAATCAACGAAATTGTAAATGATTCTAATTAAGTGGGACACTGTCAAATCAAGTTTTGTCTACTGATTGCAATGGAGCTACACTGGTGGAAAGCTGGAGTGATGAAATGGTAAATCAGAGTTATGATTTTTAACTTGACAGCATCACTTTAAAGAGAGCTTTTATGCTCCAATTTCTTATTATTAAGGCTCACAAAATTTTAGTGGGGTTCTCTCCCCTATAAACCCATATATGACCTTGCTTTAGAGACATTATCTCCAGCCCTTCTAGGATCATTGGTTTTTCATTTAGCTCCTTTTAAAAAATCAAATAAAAGCCAATATGTATTTGGTGACATTATATAGCTCAGTTAGGCATATTTATAAGTCCATCAGTTTCAGAATTTGGTTTCAAAAATGTTCAAAAGATGCTGACTTTTTTGGAAACTGAAAAAAAAAGAGACTATAAACCATGAAAATAATAAAATGTTCTGTATATTGGCAGGTTTCTTGTTACAGAGAACATCCCATGCTGGAACCCTAGACAATCAGGGAGGTAATAAAACAGCTTCATAGAAGCTAAGACTTCTTACTTTACCTATATCAGGTTGAATTTGTCTACAATAAAATGTTCAGAGAAACCATTTTTCCTTAGAATAAATTGCTACTAAAATAGGAGTTCTTTGACAGTACTAGCAGCGGTAAATATGTAGAAATTGATTAAAAACTCCACAATCATTTTTTAACTATATCCCTCATTTTTGAGAGATTAAAGAGGATACCTTATTATTAGTTCTCATGCTTATCTTTTCCTATTATTTTTTGTTTGTAGAGGCTTGTTACTATGCATGATACTCCACATGGAAAGAAAAAGATTCATACATGAATTATTGATACTTACACTTTTGTATCAAGGGGATAGAATATAAGGTAGAATATCGCTTTGCTCAAATAAACCTAATATTATTAAATCTATTATAAATTGATAGATGTAAAAGCAATATGGATGAAATACCACGTAAAATTGATAGTTGCTGTGGGACATGGAAAAATCTTAGATGCTCAAGTAAATCAGTATGATCTATTCTGGAACCGTATATTAAAAATCAGCATAGGAATTAAGTTCATTTTGGTAATACTGTAGAGCTGTGGATGCTACATTTCTAATTCCATATTTAGGCACCTATATACAGCTGGCCTGATTTTCAAAAGTACTTACAACCCACAAATCTTATTGCACTTTGGTCCTACCAAACAGATGTTTTGATTCAGAATGACACAACCTAAAATGTAATATTTTTTGGAAAACTTCAGAATTTTGTAGAAACTGCATTCTTCACTGAAAAATATTTTAATGGAAAATTCTTGATGGTCTGTAATAGGAATAATTTGAGGTGTCTCTGTTACCACTGTGTGGCAATATAGCAAATGTTGACTTTTTAATGAAGACTTCACTATATGATGTGTCATACATATAGCTTTCATATTTGTAACTTTGAAATAGCTGATTCAACAACATTGTTGCAATGCTTATTTAAAAATATTAATGCTGAACTGATGTATGATAAATGTGACTCAGGTACTAAGGTTGATTAAACTACTCATCAACATAACATCTACAGGTATGCTGATTTCCAGGAACATGATTTATTCCTAGTATTATATATGAAACAAAGTAACGTATACAACCATTTGGCATAGATATTTCTATCTACAAGTCATTGTACACTCAGGATGTTCGTGTGTCTTACTGGGCTCTTAAAAGAAATGAGGGATGATGGAGGGGTTTCCATCTATGAATAGTTATGATAATGGGCAAAGATGAGCCTTCTAAATAAATGGAGCTCTCCTGTTGCTGTTTTTCACTAATGGATTCAAGTCTTCATTTCACTCCATAACATTAATTGCTATTCTCTGTTACCAGTCCCTCTTGCATTGTTTCATTAATGAGTTATTAATGTTCCACTCATTAAGAAAATCAGTTTCAGTCGTATCTCTTATATATCACACACTCGCTCTTACTTACAGAAATCCGTAATCAATAATTTCAGTAACGTGCTCAGTTTCTCACCTGACGACCACTCTGAGAGGATATGCTACCTGTAATTTAAGGACTAGGTGAGATATTTTTGACTTGGAGGTTAGGAGGTTGTGAATCTGAGTGATTCCTTGGTTCATTAATCTTGCTGTTGCCTCTCTTCAATATGGGGTACAAATTATAGACTAATAACTTATTCAAAGAGGAATAATCAGTAACAATTTCTTTTCTTAGTAATCTCTCATAACATTTTGCTATTAAAAATGAGGTCAAGTAACAGTGGTCTACAATTTTTGAGAAGTTGTCTGCTTCAGAGATAAAATGTGATATTTATTATGTATTTTGATGTGCTGAATTCAAATATGACAATTAAAACAACTGATTGGCTACTGTTTTTAAGATATTTAAGTTTTTACATTTTATGTCTATGTATATTGTGTAGATAGTAGAGTTTTAATCATAAATTGTAAACCTAGGTCTTTTCATGTGTTTATGGTTGCTTTACATGATAATATTTCACCTGTCCTGTTTATGTAACACTTTAAAAATCAGCCAAAGGGTTATATAAATAAAATTTATTATGAAACAAAAGGCAAAAAACTATGATGTACATAGTTTAGTCCTATTCAGTGTCTACTTGACGCTTCTTGGCTTGTCTCTTGTATTCATTAAATGGAGCATCTCTTGTCACTGTCCAGCAATAGTCTGCAAGCATTGATGGGCTCCATTTGCCCTGATAGCCTGCCAGGAGATTCTACTGCTGTAGTCTGGAGCCCAACAGCTCTGCCTTACTCTTGGGTAGTTCCAAATCCCTGACAAGGTCATTCAGTTCACCTTGTGTTATGAGGTGTGGTTCAGAGGAGGAGGATGGGAGAAAATGTGGGTCCTGTGACATTGATGGTTCCGGACCAGAAGTTTCATCCTCTTCCTCTTCCTCATCTGACTCAAGTGAGAATGATTCTGGTGCATCAGGAACCAGCAGTCCTTCTCCACTGGGCGTATAGCTGATGGAATGTTTGGATAATGCACAGTCCACTTTTTCTTCTTTGACACACTTTTCCCTACTGGAAGCACCATGCAGAAGTAACAATTGCTGGTATGATCTGTTGCCTCTCTCCAAATCACTGGCCCTGCAAAAGGCATAGATTTCCTTTTCCTGTTCAACTACTCGCCAAGATTTGTTGCACAAGTGTTGCAGCATATGTGTGGGGCCCACCTCTTGTCCTGATCTCCAATTTTGCAGCCAAAAGAAAGGTGATAGGCTTTCTCAACCATAGTGGTTAGACTGCGCTTTTGTGATGCAAAAGTCACTTCACCACAAACATAGCAGAAGTTATCTGCACTGTTCACACAAGTACGAGGCATCTCTGCTCACTTTGGCTAAACAGAAATGTGTCCCTTTGCAAAATCAAACACTGACAAAGAAGAGAGCACGACACTGTATGATTTCTAGAGCTGATATAGGGAAATTTGTTCAGCAAAGTGATGTAAGCTTCGTTATGATTGCATCATCCATGACTTCTAGGAATAACATGATGCAATTCATATCATGTATGATGCAATACCAGCTTCAGATTGCATCAGTCATTGTTTTGCCTAAAAAGCAAGTACTGTCCAAACCCAGTCATAGATTTATTCATAGATCCAATGAAAGATGTATTTTAGTTATTTCTGGTTTAAATTGAGATCTCTTCTCTTTTTAACTCACTTATCCTCCGCCATTCCCAAGTCTAGGGTCGTATATACTGACCCAATAGCATATCTTGAAAACTAGAGCCAATCAACAATTTTAAGCATCATTTTCATTCTCAGTGACCCAGAATTAGTAAAGTTGGACTACATTTATTTCAAAAGCATTTTGGCTGTAGAGCAGTGTAATTTACAGCTACCATACTACTTATGATAGTTAAGTCCCAAGCAGACTGTGAAGAGCTACGAAAGGATCTCACAAAACTGGGTGACTGAGGAAAAAAATGGCAGATGAAATTCAATGTTGATAAAAGCAAAGTAATGCACATTGGAAAACATAATCCCAACTATACATATAAAATGATGGGGTGTAAATTAGCTGTTACCACTCAAGAAAGATCTTGGAGTCATTGTGGACAGGTCTCTGAAAACATCCACTCAATGTGCAGTGGCGGTCAAAAAAGTTAACAGAATGTTGGGAATCATTAGGAAAAAGATAGCTAATAAGATAGAAAATATCATATTGCCTCTCTATATATCAATGGTATAAACTACATCTTGAGTACTGCATGCAGATGTGGTCACCTCAGGTCAAAAAAGATATACTGGAATTGCAAAATGTTCAGAAAAGGGCAACAAAAATTATTAAGGCTATGGAAAGCCTGCCATATGAGGAGAGATTAATAAGATTGGGACTTTTCAGCTTGTAAAAGGATGACTAAGGGGGGATATGAAGAGGTCTATAAAATCTTGACAAGTGTGAAGAAAGTAAATAAGTAAGTCGTATTTACTCTTTCTCATAACACAAGGACTAGGGGTCACCAAATTAAATTAATAGGCAGCAGGTTTAAAACAAAGAAAAGGAAGTATTTTTTTCACATGACACATAGTCACCCTGTGGAACTCCTCGACAGAGGATATTGTGAAGACCAAGATTACAACAGGCTTCAAACAAGAACTAGTTAAATTCATGGAGGATAAGTCCATCAATGGCTATTAGCCAGGGTGGGCAGGGATGGTGTCCCTAGCCTCTGTTTGCCAGAAGCTGAGAATGGGGAACAGGGGATGGATCACTTGATTAGCTGTTCCATTTGTTCTCTCTGGGGCATCTGGCATCGGCCACTATTGGAAGGCAGGATACTTGGTTAGATGGACCTTTGGTCTGACCTATTATGGCCGTTCTTATCTTAAAAAGTTATTTTATAAAAGCATGTCCCATTATGCCCTTATTTCAACTCAATGGACTTTATGTATATTTTGTTATGAATGGCTTTCAAATCATGAGACAAAATTCATTCATGGCATAGCTCTATTGACTTCAATTGAATTACGGCAGGGATTAATCTGGACATACTTTTTCTGCATGACATAATGTGGACCAATTACTGTAGAAGAACAGGGTGAAATCCTGGCTCCATTGAATCAGAATCATAGGACTGGAAAAGAGCTTGAGAGGTCATCTAGTCCAGTCCCCTGCACTCATAGCAGGACTAAGTATTATCTAGATCATTACTGACAGGTGTTTGTCTAACCTGCTCTTAAAAAGCTCCAATGATGGAGATTTCACAACCTTCCTACGCAATTTATTTCAGTGCTTAACTACCCTGTTAGGAAGTTCTTCCTAATGTCCAACCTAAACCTCCCTTACTGCAATTTAATCCATTACTTCTTGTCCTATCCTCAGAGGTTAAGAACAACAATTCTTCTATTTCCTCCTTGTAACAACCTTTTATGTACTTGAAAACTGTTATCGTGTACGGTCTCAGTCTTTTCTTCACCAGATTAAACAAACCCATTTTTTTCTATCTTCTCTCATAGGCCATGTTTTCTAGACTTTTAATCATTTTTGTTGCTCTTCTCTGGACTTTCTCCAATTTGTCCACATCTTTCTTGCAGTTTGGCGCCCAAAACTGGACACAATATTCCAGTGGAGGTCTAATCAGTGCGAAGCAGAGCGGAAGAATTACTTCTTGTATCTTGCTTACAACACTCCTGTTAATATATCCCAAAATTATGTTCGCTGTTTATGCAACAGTGTTACATTGTTGACTCATATTTAACTCATGGTCCACTATGACCTGTTCACAATGTTGGTCTCTGATCTCTGTAGCCCCCTAGAAAGCCAATCCCCTCTCTTGGGCTTCCTGCACTAGACTCCATTACTCTGGCCTGCAGCTTCCTTTTATATGGGCCAGCTGGGCCCTGATTGGCTGGTCCAGCCACCACCCTAATTGGCTGCAGCCACTTCTCTAATTGTCTTTTTCCTTGCAGCCCTCCAGGTTGGGTTTTAACCCTATTGGAGCCAGTGTGGGGCAGACACCCCATCACACCCTGTGAAAGAAAGCTATCAGATTGGTTTGGCACGATTTATTCTTGACAAATCCATGCTAACTGTTATTTATCATCTTATTATCTTCCAGATGTTTGCAAATTGTTTGCTTAATTATTTGCTCCATTATCTTTCCAGGTACAGAAGTTAAGAAGACCGGTCTGTAATTCTCCGGGTTGTCCTTATTTCCCTTTTTATAGATTGGCACTAAATTTTCCAGTCTTCTGGAATCTCTCCTGCCTTGCATGACTTTTCAAAGATAATTGCTAATAGCTCAGATATCTCCTCACTCAGGTCCTTGAGTATTCAAGGATGCATTTCATCGGGCCCTGGTGACTTGAAGACATTTAATTTATATAAGTAATTTTTATCTTGCTCTTTTCCTATTTTAGCCTTTGATCCTACCTCATTTTAACTGGCATTTACTATGTAAGATGTCCAATGACCACCAACCTTCTTCGGGAAAACCGAAACAAAAAATTCATTAAACACATCTGCCATTTTCACATTTTTTGTTAATTTTCTCCCCCCTCATTGAGTAATAGGCCTACCCTGTCTCTGGTTCTCTTCTTGTTTCAAATATATTTGTAGAATATTTCTTGTTACCTTTTATGTCTCTAGCTAGTTTGATCTTGTTTTGTGCCTTGGCCTTTCTAATTTTGTCCCTACATACTTGTGTCATATGTTTATATTCATCTTTTGTAAGTTGACCTAGTTTCCACTTTTTGTGGGACTCTTTTATTTTTAGATCATTGAAGATGTCCTGGTTAAGGGAGGGTGGTCTCCTGTCATACTTCCTCTGTTTTCTACACAGTGGGATAGTTTGCTCTTGTGGCCTTAATAATGTCTCTTTGAAAAACTGCCAACTATCTTCAATTTTTTTCCTTCTTAGATTTGAGTCCCATGGGATCTTACCTACCAACTCCCTGAGTTTGCTGAAGTCTGCCTTCTTGAAATCCATTGTCTTTATTTTGCTGTTCTCCCTCCTACCATTTCTTAGAATCATGAACTCTATAATTTCATGATCACTTTCAGCCAAGCTGCCTTCCATTTTCAAAATCTCAACCAGCTCCTCCATATTTGCCAAAATCAAATCTAGAACAGCCTCTCCCCTAGTAGCTTTCTCCACCTTCTGAAATAAAAAATTGTCTCAAATACATTCCAAGAACTTGTTGGATAATCTGTGCCCTGCTGTGTTATTTTCCCAACAGATATCTGAGTAGTTGAAGTCTTCCATCACTACCAAGTCCTGTGCTTTGGATGATTTTGTTAGTTGTTTAAAAAAACTTCATCCACCTCTTCTTCCTGGTTAGGTGGTCTCTTTCTTCTTCATTGCTTCCTTTCTCTCCCCCTCATTCTCTTTCCCATCTGTCACCTTCCCCTTTTTTCTATGTCCTCCTCAATGACACTTCTATTTTTATTTATCCTGTCTCCTTATTCTCCAGCCTTTCCTTTTTCCATTCTTCTTTCCTTTCCTCCTTCACTCTATTTTCATTTCTTCCCCCCCCCCGCCCATTTACCTTTACCTCATCATTCTTACTCTTCCTGCTTTAATTATATCAATGAGTTGCAACACGCTGAACAAGTACTTTGGAGATGTGTTTTCTCTTCCTCTAAAGACAGGGGTTGTTCATTGAAATATGGAATGGACTCAATATTGCTTCAGTGATATAGTAGTGAGGTGGCCAACGTAAAAGAAAATTCACACAATAAAAAGTCATGAAAACAACTAGAAAACTCATAGTGCTTCCTTTCAGTATACAGTCTACTACTTCAGAAATCAATTAAATTGCAAGTTTTGTTTTTACAAGAGAAATCTCATTTCAAATAGATTTTAGCAAATACTTCTTTATGATAGGGAACTAGTTCCACTGGGAAACACTAAAATGAGGAAACATTGTAAGACTATTGTAAGGTATTATTACTTCTCTAGTAAAATAAGTATTATTGGATTAGAAAATAATCATTGTACTTGCTGTCAAGAAAACAATAGCAACAGCCTTCAAGAACCCAAACCTTTACAAATCCCAGATAAAAATTACCAGTTTAAAGCGCATGTGTTTTGGTTTGGTATTTAATAAGACAGCATAAAAATAATAGTTGCACCCCGGAGCTTTCAGGTTTCAGCTGACAAACAGCAATGCCCTTCAGATCCTGTGATCACTCAGTCAACGACATGTAGCGACACGCACAACTAAATTGCATGAATGCTCTCTAAGACATTCAGGAAATCTCCCTCGGCACAGACTTACACCCCAGAAATATATCGTCTTACACTGCTCAAGACCCTCTTAAACAATGCAAGCTCATTAATAAGTTTGTCACTTTGTCAAAAGATAGTGGACATGTGCCAGCCTTTGTAATCTGAGCAGATTCCCTAAACACTATATACAAACTCACTGGTAAAGACAAAACATTAAAATAAGTTTATAAACTACAGAAAGGTTCTAAGTGATTGTAAGTGGTAGGCAAAAAGGTCAAAAATAACTATATAAGAAATAAAAAGAAAACATACATTCTAAAGCCTAAACTTTATCAGTCTCAGTAAGATTTGAATCAAATAGCTTTTCTCACCCCACTCCATGTTGCAACCAGATTACAGTTCTTAATACACAGGTTGAATTCCCTTCTCAGCCTTGGACCAGCCTCCCCAGTTGAAAGTCTTTGTCTTCCCAGTGTTCTTGTTGCTTTCAGAGTAGGTGGGTGGGGAGAGAGATGATCTCATGGTGCCACCTATTTCTGTGCCTGGAAAACTATTGCCTCAAACATGAGGTCAAGTGCCACATACATCATAGTAAAGAGTTGTAAGACAATATATGGTTAAGTATTTGTAAGTATTCCTCACAATAACATTTACTGTATAGTATCAGAAGGGTAGCCATGTTAGTCTCGATCTGTAAAAAGCAACAGAGAGTCCTGTGGCACCTTTAAGAATAATAAATGTATTGGAGCATAAGCTTTCATGGGTATATATCCACTTCATCTGACACATACCTTTCAGACATGCATCTGATGAAGTGGGTATTCACTCATGAAAGCTTATGCTTCAATACATCTGTTAGTCTTAAAGGTGCCACAGGACTCTCTGTTGCTATTTACTGTATAGTCTACTGTGATGGGGTCTATCAGGCCTTCTCAGCCCTACTCAAGGAAAACTCACTCAGACTTAGTCTTCCAGAGGCCTAGAACACCAGGAGAAGACACTGATCATTCAAGATCCAGCAGGCCATTTAAGAAGGCTTCTCATAGCTTCTCAGAAAGGCCTCAGTCTGGCATCCAAATTTCTCATGCAATTTTGGATGCAGAAACATCATTCAATTTTTGAGCATGGGTTGGGAAACTACCTTGTTTGAACACATAAGTGAACATTTTTGCATACAATATAACCTGTGTGGAAAAACATCAAATACAATTTAGGCTGTGATCTTGCAAATACTGAGGTTCTGTTTAGAATGGAAAATAGTCATGTTATCTCATGTGACCCAACATGAAATTAAATCTGAATGGACATGGCAATTTGGTTAACATTTTTGCAGCTGTTGTTAATCATGGCCAGCTCACACAACATTAAACATGACATATCCAGGACTACATTGAGTTCTAAATTGTGTTAAACATTATATTAGTTAACCTTTCTAACTATATTTGTTTGAAAAATGAGAATGTTTTCCCCTAAATATATCTCCTTTTTCTTGTGAAATAACTCCAAAATTCATTTTTTTTTCTAGCTCTAGCATAAGTTTTACTAATATAGATATGCCCTTAACTTTAACACATGAATGGTCTCTTAACATCTAGGTGATTCACATACATAAATATTAGCAGGATCGTGTCCTCTGAGGATTGTTCTGAAATGTCTCCCAGTGAGTAATTCAGTCCTAATTCTGTGGAAAGTGGCAAATGAACATGAGCAGAGGAATTCTTTTGTGATTGGGTATTGGGCCATTGAGGGCAATATTGCCTAGCGGTCAGCCCATCCCACCATCTTGCCCAGAGAGCAGGGCAGGGAAAGACTCTCCTCTCACCCATCAGTTGGGACCACCATAAAAGCTGCCTCCTCCCTTACAGCAGACAGACATTGATAGGAAAAGGCTGCCCTGCTGAACCCTCCAGCTTGGAAGGCTAAGCGGAGAGGGTATTCAGCTGAAGACGGCTGGCAAAAGCCTTGCAGCTGACTATTCCAAACACAAACTCCAGCCCCAGACAGAGGGCTGAAGGCGAACTCCTGTCTGGAAAAAGTAGCTATTGATTGTTGTAAAGGTGAGATAAAGAGACCGCTTGCAGTACATCCCAGCTGCTACAGAGAAGGGCTGGGAGTGGTCTACAAGAAAACACCTTCATAGCTGGCAAAGGAAAAGCTGTGAGGAACCAAACAGCCATGGGGGGTGGGGAGTGTCCCTGCCTGCAGGTATATGGGATCTTGGGGAGCAATTACCACACAGGTGGGGTGCAAAATAAACTTTATTAAGAAAATGCAAAAACAGGGAAAATTTAATAGTGAGGGGTATGGGGTTTGTTAAGGTAGGCAATTGGGGAGGGAGTTCTTTTAGTATAGTATAGGGGGTTTCAATAGTGGGGTACAATACAGTGGGGTACAATACAGTGGGGTACAATACGGTTGGTAACCAACTAACACTGAAGTATAAATGTAACAGGTAGCTAACAATTTCTAGGTAAAGGGTGTGTCACAGCAGCATATAACCAACTAACAGTTATGGGTAAAATGTGTTAAATAACCAACAACTTTAGGTAAAAATGTGTCACAGTGGTGTAAATATAAATGTGAGGTGTGTGAGAGAGAAAAAGGGTAACCAATGGGGTTTTATGCTAGACTTCAGTAATACAATTGAGGTTTGGCAGCAGTAGGAGCGGGGTGAACACGTGGGGGAAGGGATTAAAAGAGAGAGAGAGAGAGAGAGAGGCAGTGGTAGAGGAATGAGGTTAGGGGATGGGGGAAGAGGAGCACGTGGTGGAGCAGAAACCAAAGATAGAGGCGCTACAGAGGGGGATTTAAACTCAGGGAGACACAGAGAGCAGACAGGCTGCAAGTTTAAACAGCAGAGAGACTGCAATAAGTGACTGGGGAGCTCGGGGGGGGGGGGATTGGGGCAGTGGGAAGACAAATTCAAATAGTAAAAACCTTATCTATCCCCTAACTTAATCAAACTTATATAAAATGACAAGCAGCTACAGAATACAACCAGGCAATGATTTTCTAAACTTATCTTAACCAACAATTAGGCAACACAACAAATATCACGGAAACTTACAAGCTCTACAATCTTAACAAACTATGACTTATTAAATTAAAAAAAAAACAAGACCTATGGTGCACCTTATGCTATGGGGAGGTTACAGAGGGCAGAGTGGTATGTATCCAGGAACCAGCTCCAAAGGAAGCCAAGGGATGGTAGCTACAGCGGTGGATACAGCTGAAAGCAGAGAGCCCCAAGGCAAAGCCCACAGGAGCAGAGCTTAGCAGTGGCAAAGAGCCCTGTAGTTTAAGAGAGGTTTTAAGACACAGACCAAGGTTTAGCTTGAGTCTGTGTGCTGGGGAAACAGAGCCAGCAGCTAAAATAATAAAATAAAAGTATAGAAAGTTTTACAGAGGGATTCTTACCAGTCCCCAAGGCAGCAGCAAAGGCAGAAGCAGCAGCAACATCAGAAGAGGCAAGGAGGGTTCGGTACAGTCTCAATAATCAGGAGATCTCTCAGGTAGCAATTCGTTTTTCGTGGGGGGGGTTTTTCAAAAACGGGGGTACGCTCAAAAATAAAACGAGAGCGGAGAAAGGACCCCCCAGAACCCCTGGCTGATCAGACCAGGCAGCAATGCAGGAACCTTTCTGAGGTGTGTTTCAAAAATGTCTGGTTTTAAAGGCAAACTTGGGCAGTTTCCCACCAGTAATCCTGATAGGCTCCCTCTGTCACAGGGGAGGGGGCACAGGGGAAAAACTGAAGGTAAGCCCAGAGACATGCCTGGACATAGTCCTGTGCAATAGGTGACTCAAGAGCACATGAGACTATGACTCATGCCCAGGATCTTAAAACCACAATAGGCCTTGCAGCTCTGGACATTGCCTACCCTACACCAAGCCCAGGTTCAATGAGGTGATAACAGGACTAACCCTTTGAAAAGGGCAGTGGTCCCATTTAGCATGCAGCACAAGTGGCCATCCCTTTGAGAAGGGCAATGGCTCTTGTTAAACAACTTAAGGGGCCCTCCCTTTGAGAAGGGCAGTGGCCCTGGTAAACAACTTAACAGCCAGGGAAGGGCGGCCACAGGAGAACAGAAAACAAAATGGAGTCTGGGGAAACAAAATGGAATAGGGGAATAGCTGTAACGGACAGGGAGGACAGCAGAGTCCAGGACCAAAAAATCACTATGCTCTCAAAGAACTCTCAAAGAAAACTGATAACACACAACATCCATAGGCACTTTTCACTCCGTATCTGATCTCTCAGTTCCTGTCCTCAAGGAAAACCTGCACAATGCCTTGAAAAGACGACTCTGAGAGCTTATATTCATAACTTTGCTAGACACTAAAAATCATGGTTTTAATAAAGACACTTTATTTATGGCTTATTGTAACAATCTGCAACTCACTGATCCCCCTTCTCTTTTTTTGTCCTCTGACTGAAGGGTGTTAATGAGCCACTTCATCTTGAATGGTCTGTTAGAATATATATTAACTACATATGCTAAACAAATCTGTTCCACATTGTATTTAGCTGTTATACTCTATGTTTCCCAGGCCAGGTCTACATTACAGCTTATATTAGTATATTTACACCACTCGGGGGGCGGGGGGGGGGAAATCCACACGCCTCCGAGAGACGTCATTATACTGACCTAACCCTCCCACGTAGACAATGCTATGTCAATGGGAGAGCTTCTCCTGTTGACATAGCTACTGCCTCTTGGGGATCTGGATTAACTACACCAACAGGAGAAGCTCTTCTATCAGCTTGAGAGCGTTTTCAGATAAGCCCTCCAGCAGCGCAGCTGCATTGGTGCAGCAGCGCTATTTTAACACAATGTGAAGACAAGCCCCCAGACCTGAAGAAGAACTCTGTGTAGCTCAAAAATTTCTCTCTCTCATCAACAGAAGTTGTTCCACTAAAAGATTTTACTCACCCTCCTTGTCTTCTTTATTCAACATGGCACTTAGCCATACACATAAAGGCTTGCTGAATTGGAACCCTAATTCTGCAGAAACTTTCTACCACGAGTGTTTAATTGAAGTCTCTCTCATAGCCATTTTTTCTAAAAATGAAGTTACATACTCTTAATCTTCCTCTTTTAATTTTAATACTTTACGTACTCAGGTATAATACGCCTGTACTAGTTCAACTTGCATGCTTTTTGCCCCATAAGGTTATAAAAATATTAGCGCACATCAGCTTTCTCCTTTTTTTTCTTTTAGAGATGCCAGTCTGAGTCACAGCCTGATCAAAATTATCTACTCATCCATTTACAGTGTTTGTGTGAGAGAGAATATTTTGGCTAAAGCTATAACAGCCATTAAATTGTTGTTGTTGTTGTTGGGTTTTGTTTTGTTTTTTGTTACTTTCTTCTCACTAACAGGCAAGGGGACGGGTGAGTGGTCTTTCTACAGAGAAGGGGCTGTGAGGAAGGAATTGCATGGGTCTCCAAACATGGAAGAATTTGACAACGCTTTTTTACCTTGCTTGCTTTGTTCTTTGGCCACATGGCCTCAATATAAAATATATTGCTATGTGTGTTATTGCCAAATTCAGTGGTTTATTTAATAAAAGTCTCTACTAGACTGGAGTTCTCATTCCATAGCACCAATGGACTGTGTGCCAGACACTTGTGGCCCAATAAACAGCAAAGTTTGGGAACTACAGTTGTGCAAAACACTTTGCATGAAACAAAAGGGGGAGGGTGTGTAATCAGGACCAGTGCAAGGATATTTTGCGCCCTAGGCAAAACTTCCACCTTGCATCCCCCACTCCTCCCCCAGAGCATCACTTATTATAAACTTTCAGAAATGAATACTGCATAATGTAGCATTGTTCATTAGAATTAATACACATTCAGCTTGAAAATTTATTAATTTTATTATATAGTCTATATATTTAATGAAAATAAATGAATAACCTGACAGGGTGTGGGGCTGGCTGGTTTCAGGCAGGGGGGTGCAGTAGGGATTGGCTGGAGATGGGGGTATGGGGCTAGCTGGCTTCGGGCAGCGGGGTGCGGCAGGGCACAGATTGCAGTGCTATCTGGCTTCACTGTATTGTACAATAACTTTATTAAATCTACAGACCCATGACCAGTACTCCAAAGCCTATATCTATATGCCACTAGATGGTGCACTTCATACACTATCTATATAAAAAAAACCCTCTTGTAACAAACAGCGTGTGGATACATGTCCATTCAAAACTTACAACTTCAAATGCTTACATATTTTGATACTTCAGATGTCAAATACTGCTTTGGAACAGTCTACAGACCCAAGGCTATATTCTGCAAATGGATCCACAAAGGTGGATCACTGCACACAGGCACAGCAGCACTGATTGCAAAGGGCTCTACATGGCTGCTTGGCCAGATACATTAGTAGGATCTGGCCCTAAGAATATTTCATAGAAAACATTTTGGTAACCTGTACAAGGCTTACCCGGAGCTCAACCCCCTCTGAGGCGGCGGGGAGCCACACCGCCTCACTACATGACCATACTGGAGAAAAACTCTACTTTGTTCATTCATAAGCAGAAGTGATGGCAGAGTTATTTGCATAAATAATTGTCTAATAATTATTCTTTATATCTGGAAATAAACATTTCCTTAGCTAAATAAACTCTAAAGCTAAAGTCATGATGTTTCTAAGTAATGAACTCTAAGGTAGAAGCCTGAAGTCTTCCTTATGCCAAAATATGGTTATTATTAAGTTAAGAGAAGCATTCTCAGAAGTTATGATTATGGTGTAGTATGTTCTTCCTCTTCTCATCTTACATACTGCTTCTCCTCTGTTCCAATTAGTTATCCTCTATTTGGACTTTTTGTAGCTATATACACACTGCAGAAATGCTGGATTAAGGAAAATGTCCCTCTAAAGAAATTATAGTGTATCAAAAAAATCTATTTTAGTGAAAATATTAACAAAAATAAAATTACTACTGTTAAATAGAGAAAATAGTTGTTGGTTGATTAAAGCTAATGACAAAATAACTAAAATTCTGGGTGATATTGGAGTTCTATGAAAAATAAAGGCATGGACTAGATGAATTAACAAGAGCAACTTCTTTGTCAAAGAATTCTGTGATACTACTAAAATTACCTGGACCAAGGGTTAGTTTTAAAGTTGCATAGGAAATTAGAAAATTAGTTTATGATTGTTTTAAAATTATTGAAAATATATCTTGAAAGATGTAGGATCAGACACTATATAGTACACATATCCAAGATTTATAAAATAGATGAAGACAGTACTCAGGGAAATCTGGGCAGGCATAATACATACATACATTTCAGGAAAGATTTCTAAAATCAGATGCTAAAATATCACCTTTTATCCAACATTCTGTTTCTGGAAAGCCAAAGTGATGGTTTACTAATTTGCTGGAATTCCTTATTTAAGGAATTGAAATTAACACCATCCAAGGGAAGAACAGCAGGTAAGGACCAGGGAAGAAAAATTCCAAATGTTTTTTTCACTCTCTAAAGTACAAATTGCTTAGCTTGATGAAAGTGAAAAACATGATTTTTTCAACTGCAGTTTTCAGTGAACCTTGTATTTCTAAATGTCCCAAGCTTGATTGGCTGTCCAGAATAAGAGCCAAGTGTGATCAGTTAGAAAATAACCGTTTAACCCAGAAACCTGATTTATTTCATATCTACAAATTAAATGTGTATTTCAATGTATTTTTATTAAGCTTTAAAACTTGTTATTTTTATTTAAATGAATTAGTTGAGTGAGAACATTAATGACATCCCATAGATAGATAAAGGAGTCATATAAAACTTTTCAGAACAAATAATATACCTGTAGATTTTCAAAGATGGACATTTAAACTGTACCAGGCATGGCCATTTCACATAACCATAACTTGCAGTGCATGTTCAAATAAGCACTTACAGTGCTGTCCTCTCCTGCAGGAGATTACCTAACAAACAGCATGAATTTTACTATCAGCACTGAGTTCTTGAAAAAATATAGTCTGCTGGTGAGGAGGACTTTAAGTTGACAGGACTCTGGCACCAATTTGCAAAAGAACTCCTATTCGGAAAAAGCCCTTAAGCACACATTTAAGTCCCATTTAAGTCAATGAGATCTAGGCATGTGCTTGAAGTTAAGTTCATGCTTAAGTGCTTTCCTGAATTGGTCCTATATTCATATATGTATCCAATATTATATGCATGCATTTGGGTTGTGCAGACACAACAGGCATAGGGATAGCAAGGTGCAATGTATGTGACCATTTTTGAAAGACTCTGATTGTCAAACCACAGGCATTTTTCAATGTTACATAAGAATTTATTTTTTTTAAATCATTATTTGTTGAGATATGCTTGCAGGTGGACTGAGATTAGTGGGAGCAGGTTTATATGAGGTGGTGCTGGGAGTCATTATGCCAATGTATGGCAGTGGTAAGCAAAATGCTTTCAGGAGCAGCGGGGTGGCTGTGAGGTGGGCCCCTTGCTAACCTTATGACAAGGTGTAGCCTGTGTGTCATTTGCCATTCCATTGCGCAATATGAAGATCCTTGGGATGGGATGGCCTCCAAGTCCTAGGAAATTTTCCCATAGGGTAGTCAGTGACAGCTGAGGATGCTCTAAACTTTGGGGAGGCACTTAGGAAACTGCAGGGTCAGACCCATAACTTTACCCTAACCACTCATCAGTAGCAGCCCTAGCATCTGCCAACAGTGAAGATACTGAGGGAACAGCCTCACAGGATATATCTGAACCGCCCCATTGTAATTCTTTTCTTTTTCTCTTCCCTCCCTTCCCAGGCTGATGCCTTCTTAAAATATCTTCTTAAATTTGATTTGCTTTTAAAATTTTTATTTCTCAACTGCTTTCACAATCTACCAGCAGTTTACCTGGTATCACTGTGGCAAAATTAGCAATCTGTCTTGTTAGTTGCCAGTGATTCACCATGTAACCCTTTAACAGAGCAAGGCCGAAGAAAACAAATAGTTCAATAGCACGGGGGGTTGGGGGAGAGACCCTATCTCCAAAAATATTTAAAAAATTGTTGTTATTGGAATAGTGTTAGACCTTCATTTTTGAAATTGTCCCGTGCTAGAAATGCTTTTGAGAGACTAAGGAGCTAAGGAGCTGGGTTGATGCACTGAATCTTACCCAGTTGCTAAAAAGATAAGTTTGATGGAGGCTCCAGAATGAGAATGGGTCAAAGAGGGAGGTGGGGAGGGATCTTCATGGATCCTTTCAATAGGGATATCAAGGCTTAACACTGATGAGAGAGATGCAAAATACATGTTTTTGGGAGATGAATGAAGAAAATAAATAAAGGGATTATCTATTTTCAAAATGGCCAAAATATGCATCTCATTAAAGACAGAAGCTCTGCTATAGTTAAGGTTGGGACTAGTTTATTGTGTACCCACTGATTTTTCTAATTGTTCTAAAATACACATGCTTATTTGGATTGTTGTAGAAATTGCTGTGCCTTAAATTGCCTTCTAATATAAGCAATAGCTTAGTGCCACAGGGATGTTATGTAATTGCTAATGGAAGGCAAACTGTTCCCCATAATTGCGAAAAGGAATAGGGGTTATCCATTAGATACGGACTTTGTTACGATGTGGTCCACACCCTACAAGGAAGTTTACCCCGAGGTAATGTATCGCATTTAGAGTATGGGGTAAAACTAATTTTGAGTTAAATGATTTTCTGTAATGAATGAGTACAGCATGATTTAGCTGATATTTTTCACGGTTACATTTCATATTAAGAAACAATTAAAAAGATAATTTTTAGCAACAGAAAGAATTCTGCAGTATTTGGATTATAAGGCAAGTCTGCTTAAGTCATTTGGAAGGATATCAGTTTTGTACTTAAATCTAAACTGAAAAAAAAAAGTCAGTGGTAAATAAACATGAAGAAAGAAGGTGCCAAATCCTGTTCCCATTGAACTCAATGGCAAACCTCTCATGGAGGAACAGGATTTGGCCTTTAGTGGGAACAAGATTTGGCCTAAGACCCACTGAAGTCAACATAAAGTCTCCCATTGACTTAAATCAGACCCTCAAACTGCAATAAGGTTAAATGCAGCAACAAGCAAAATGAATGGGTTAGAAAGCACGTAAGGGGAACACAAAAATAAACTGAAGTGTGCATTAACTAGAGCTGGCTGATACTATTTTAATTAAATCTGAAACTTGGACCAGATTCACCAAAAGCTTGTGAGGTCTGAATATTTCAGTGAGCCCAAGTCAAGATTCAAATAAAATTGGGTCATATTTTGACCAAGCCAAGGTTAGTTAAATATTTCTGAAGGAAATTGTGTGAAACTTTGTAGTTCTTCAGTATTTCAACCTGAATTTTATTTTAATTTTTTGGGAATTAAACTGTGTAAGCTGCAATTGGACCATTTTGCACAGTGCCAACTCTAATTTTGCTGTCTTTCTAAACTCTTTAATACTTACACTGTTAGTTGCTATTGTTTACTTTTGTTGTTTTTTTTAAAACCCATGTATTGAGTAACCAGTCTGCTTACAGATGATGGCCAATTTTTTCATGTGTGTGTCTAAAGCAATATGCAATGTTGTTGTAGTTGTGTTAGTCCCAGGATATCAGAGAGACAAGGTAGGTGAGGTAACTTTTATTGGACCAACTTCTGTTGCTGAGAAAGACAAGCTTTCGAGCTTACACACAGCTCTTCCTCAGGTCTGGAAATAAACTCCTCTCCGAGTTAGGCCTTGTCTACACTACAGATTTTTGCCAAAAAAGTTATGCCAACATACAGCAACTGCTTTAGTTAAACTGCCATTGCATGTCCACACTATGCTCCTTGTGTCAGCAAAGTGCATCCATACTAGCAGCTCTTGCACCGACACAGAGAGCACTGCACTGTGGGAAGCTATCCCTTTGGTCAACTGCAGGATGCCTTGAGAAGGGTTTGCAATGCCTCATGGGGGCAGGTACAGCATCACATGATGAAGGTTTTCAATCCCATCATTCCAAAGGCATCTTAGTAGATTGCCAACTGCTTTTCAACTGGTGTGTCTCGGAGGGGAGAGGGGAGAGTGTGTGACAAGATGTGTGTGTTGGTGGGAGGGGAGAGACAGAGACAGAGTGTGTGTTGGGGGAGTGTGTGAGCGTATGGGGGGAGGAGTGTGTGTGTTGGGAAGAATGAGTGTGTTGGCATGCTGTCTCTTTAAATTCAAACAACAGCCAAAACCAACGAATCCTGAGGCAAAGGGAAGGGGAACCCGCCCCCGGCCCCATCAGCCCCGGCCTCCCTCCCTGGCTATGCACAGCACAGCAGTCTCTTCCCTTCCCCCACCCCCACAGCAGCAACCTGCCCTGAGTGCCACTGTATTCCTATCTATGTTCCTAGTGCCGGGGAGAACAGGATTCCATGTTAATGTTTCTGAGATTCCCTCTGAGCTCTCCCATATCCTCTTCAGCCCACAGACCAGTGATCTACCTCTCCCTTGTAGTCCAGGCAGGAGAATGTGTTGCTGTTTTCCTGCGGGAGCAGCATGGTCAGCATATGAACTCTCCACACTGAAGAATGTCAAAGCTCCTAGGAGCTTTCAAAGGGGAGGGGTGCCTGGCTGCAGGGCAACAGAGTTCAAAACAGTGAACAGAGTGGTCATGGTGGGCATTATGGGATGATACTGGGGGAGGCCAGTTATGGTGACATAATGAATGGCAACGTCTACACTGACACTTTGTCACAAAAAGCCATGCCTCTTGTAGAAGTAGTTTTATTTTGTTGGCAAAACAGGAGAGTTTTGTCGCAAAAAGTAGCATTGTGGTATGTACATCTCCACTCATTTGTTCACAAAACTGTGTAGTGTAGACAAGGCCTTAGTTTCCCAGACCTGAAGAACAGCTCTTTGTGAGCTTGAAAGCTTGTCTCTCTCCTCAACAGAAGTTGGTCCGATAAAAAATACTATATCACTCACCTTATCTGCCTGAAAATAAGCATTTAAACACATGACCTAATTTCCAGAAGTGTTGAGTATCCACAGTTCATATTGAAGTCAGTGGGAATTATGGGTGTTCGACTCCTTTTGGAAGCTAAGCCACCCATTTATGTGTCTAAATGTCCATGCACCCACTTTGAAATTTTGACCTATACCTTTATGAAATCCAAACAGGAAACTATGGACCAAAAAGTAGGGCATTTCCTCTTTAGGGAAGAAATGAATGCACAGAAGAATTCGTGTATTATCTAGTCTATCTTACTTACAATAGGTACAGTTTCTATGGAATTGCACTTTTGAAAAGAGATAAATATGAAAGAAGAAACCACCATGTCATAGGCTTATGCATTTTCAAACAGCAAAGTTTTCCTCAGACAAAATATGCATCTGTTCAGCCAGCTTGTGCATACAATCTCAGTCCTGTAACACTACAGTCCCATTTAATTTGCAGAAAAGTAATGTACTCTAATTCCTCCTCCCAAGATTTTTTCTGCAATGGCTGTTTCCTTAACAATTGCCAGTGTTGTATTTCCAACTGTGGCCTAGTATACTCAGGGCCGGTGCAAGGAAATTTTGCGCCCTAGGCGAAACTTCCACCTTGCGTCCCCCTCCCGCACCCCACACCCTGGAGCATCGCTTATTATAAACTTTCAGAAATGAATATTGCATAATGTGGCATTGATCATTAGAATTAATACACATTCTGCTTGAAAATTTATTAATTTCATTATTTAGTCGACATATTTAATGAAAATAAATGAATAACTTGACAGGGTGTGGGGCTGACGGGCTTTGGGCAGGGGTATGTGGCAGGGGCTGGTTGAAGACAGGGGGTGTGGGGCTGGCTGTAGGCAGGGTGGCGGGTACCAGGTCTGTCCCTAGATATTCTGGGGCCCGATGCAGCCCCTCCATAGGGGGGTGCCCCAGGCCTCTGGGGGGGCAGGAGCAAAGGAGGGTCCAGGCTTGCGGGACGGGGGGGAACCCAGGACCGGCGCTTCCATTTAGGTGGCCTAGGCAATCATCTAGGGCACCAGGATTATTGGGGGGTGGCATTTTGCTGGGGGGGGCGGCAGGCGGCTCCGGTGGACGTGCCTGCGGAGGGTCCCCTTGTCCCGCGGCTCCAGTAGAGCTGCCACAGGCATTCCTGTGGACGGCCCGCTGCTCCCACAGCTCCGATGGACCTCCTGCAGGCACTACTGCGGCAGGTCCACTGGAGCTGCGGGACCAGTGCGCGGAGCGGTGAAATGGCCGTCCACCTAGGGCGCTAAAAACATTAGCGCTGGTCCTGGGGGAACCATCCCCCAGCACTCCCGGTGATGCAGCTGGAGCTGGGTGTCTGCACTTCCCCCCGCCGGTGAGTGCTGGACCGGCCCTGCTGCAGAGCTCAGTGGAGTCGGGGCAGGGCAGGGCTGAACAGGGGCGGGGGCGCTGGGCAGAGCCAGAGCAGCAGGAAGCGGAGCAGTGCTCCCGGCAGTTGGAGGACGAATGACATCACTTCCTGGCTGGATGGAGCTGATCAAAACCACAGCGCCCCCTCACACAGTGGCAGGAAGAGGGTTACATGTTTAGCCGGCTCCAGGTGAGCATCTCAGACATTTTGGGCACCGCTTTCTGGCGCCCTCAAATCTTGGCACCCTAGGTGGCCGCCTAGTTTTTCTAGTGGTTGCACTGGCCCTGAGTATGCTGTAGATCAGGGGTTCTCAAACTAGGGCCACTGCTTGTTCGGGGAAAGCCCCTGGTGGGCCAACCTGGTTTGTTTACCTGCTGCGCTCGGAGGTTAGGCTGATCTCATCTCCCACTGACCATGATTCACCAATCCAGACTGATGGGGGCTGCAGGAAGTGGCACGGGAAGAGGGAGGTGCTGGTTGCCCTTCCTGCAGCTCCCATTGGCCTAGAGCGGCGAACCGCGGCCAGTGGGAGCTGCGATTGGCCAAACCTGTGGATGTGGCAGGTAAACAAACCATCTCAGCCTGCCAGGGGCTTTTCCTGAATAAGCAGTGGCCCTAATTTGAGAACCACTGCTGCAGATCATCATTTTTAACGCCAGGCAATCAATCCTTAAGACAACACAATGACTTAAAAAAAAATGCCCAAGGCCAATCTACATCAGCATAAGTTCCAGTACTGAAGGTAGTGCAGTAGGAGAATTGCCAGTGCAGGCAAGGCCAAGGAGCACATACATCTTTCCATTAATTCTTAGTTTAGATTTTTTACCTCTCAAATTGCTGACCTTGAATTCTCTCTCTGAGATTGTATAATATAAAAGAATGCCATCTAAGCTTTAGTTGTCAATGATGGCCATTCTTTTGCAAAATGCCATTCTCTGAACAACATACAATGCTCTGTTTAGTGTTTATTTGTCAAGTACTTAAGCTGCTTACAAGTTCGGATCATTTGCAATTGTTATAACTCTTTGGCTGCAGTCTCTTTACCTTCTTGTATAGAACTGCATTGTATTAAAAGCAACAATTCTATTCTTCCCCACTTTTGTTAAGAGTGTTTTCTTTTCCCTTGTTGTTTAATACTTACTAAGAACATTAACTTAAAGATAAAATGTGTTACAGTCACTATGTAATAATCAATAAGACATCACAACCACAGGATTCTGGCACCAGGCAGGGGTGGTAAACAGGAACATAGGGAACTGCTAAGAAATCTACACTCCTGTTTCCATGCAGGTTTTACATTCACAACAGATTCATTTTGCATGGGCTGTTTAGTTTCAGTTTCATGTAGTTACTGCTGGCACTAAGAATAAAGGCAAGGGAAAAACATGGAGCAGAATTTTTTTACATAGGTTTTTAATAAAGATCAACATATTTTAAGTGGACTAAATAAATATTTGGAGTACTGTACATGAAAAATCCTCTTCCATCAATTTAACATGCGTTTCCTTCAGTTTAAGCCTGAGCTGCGTTTATAGAATATGTGCTAAAAATTTTCTTTGTTGAACTGTATATTAAAAACACTTCAAAGAAATTTCTGGAGGGAATTCAGTTGTATTGCTTTTCCTTTCAGTAAAATCTGATAAGGTCATTTGGTGCCACATTACACACTACGTCTAAGCAAATTAAGGTTTTTGACACCTGGAGACAGCTGAAAAGTGCTTATGTTTTCTTCGGGGCCTGCCAATCTC
Organism: Gopherus evgoodei; assembly: GCF_007399415.2. Lineage (NCBI taxonomy): Eukaryota > Metazoa > Chordata > Testudines > Testudinidae > Gopherus > Gopherus evgoodei. Next base: position 144,078,803 of record NC_044323.1, read on the forward strand.
TGTTCAGGAATCTCTGGGAAATTGTTATATAATGCAGATTTTTCTTGCTGCATTGTTAGCTTCACAGGCACAGTACTTTAACAGAAGCCCTGCAGGGGACTACATATTCCAGATGTACTTATTTTACCTACAACACTTCTATTGAGTTACTGCTAACACAGTAGCACACACTTAAGCTGCCATAGGCTCTGTCTGTATTAAGCACTTACAGGATTAAACTGCACTGCTGTAACACTATCTTTGTGCTGGTGAAGGGCTACTGCATTAGCAGAGGATTTTCAGAAGGACTCAGCATTAGCCTTACTCTGTTCCCATTGAAGTCAGTAGGAGTTTTACCACTGACTTCAATGGAAGCAGAGCTAGGACAAAGTCTGAGAACTTTTGAAAACCCTACACCACAGGATTTGCACTAGTTTAACTATACCCAGTGCCGGTGCAACCATTTAGGCAGACTAGGCGGTTGCCTAGGTCGCCAAGATTTGGGGGCGCCAAAAAGCACCCCCAAATTTTTTTTAAGTGGTTGAGCGGCTGCTGCTGCTGGGATCGAGAGTGACTCGAAGCTGCCGGCAGCATCCGCAGCCGGCAGCCCAGGGTGTCCCCTGGGTCAGGGCGCCGCCACGGCAGCCAGCAGCCCAGGGTTTATAGGGGGCAGGTTCTATGTTTGCGGTGCTCGAGCACCAGCAATATTCAGGGCTGGGGGCCCTGCTCCAGCAATATTTGGAGCTCGGTCTCTCCCCGGGCCCTGCCTGGATCGAGCCCGGCCCCGACCCCCGCGGGTCTCTCCTCCACACGCCCCGCTGCGTTCGTGCCTCATAGAAAGCAGCGCAGCACCTCTCTGCTGCCTGCTTCTGCTGCCGGAGTAGAGCGGCTCCCGGCAGAACTGCTGTCTGCTGTCCCAGGGCCCTAGTGCCCCCCATCTTCTACCGGCAGGGCAGGCTGCCCTTACCCTGTGCTTCTGCCCTCGCCCTGAGTCTCTCCAACACCCCAAACCCTTCAGCTCCCCACATCCTAATCCTCTGCCTCAGCCCTGAGCCCCCCCTTCATGAATCCCTCATCCTCAACCCCAATCCTCATCCCCCTGCACCCTAATCCTCTTCCCCAGCCCTCAGCCCCCCCACATCATGAACCCCTCATCCTCAGCCCCAATCCTCATCCTCCTGCACCCTAATGCTCTTCCCCAACCCTGAGCCCCCCTTGCAGCATGAACCCCTCATCCTCAGCCCCAACCCTCATCCCCCTGCGCGCCCTCCTATCCCCAAACTCCCTCCCAGAGCGTGCACCACCTCCCCTTTCCCATACACTCCTTCCCACCCCCAAACTCCCTCCCAGAGCCTGCACCCCTCACCCTTTCCTACACCCCCACCCCCAGCCTGCACCCAAACTCCATCCCAAAGCCTGCACCCCTCACCCCTTCCTGCACACCCACCTCCTGCCCCAGCCCGGAGCCTGCACCCAGCACCCAAACTCCATCCCAAAGCCTGCACCCCTCCTGCACCCTAAGCCCCAGCTCAGGGCCTGTACCCCAGAGCTCTCCCCCCAAACCCCTCCCAGAGCCTTAGGCAAGTGGGGAAGGAGTTTGGGGGGCAGGTTCTGGGCACCACCAAAATTTCTACAAACTTGCCACCCATGCCTGGGTCAGCGTGCCACCGGCAGCCCAGGGGTTCCACTGCGCAGTTGCTACTTCACTTCTCCCGCCTCCCAGGCTTGCGGCGCCAATCAGCTGTTTGGTGCCGCAAGCCTGGGAGGAGAATTAGAGCAGGACAGCATGCTCGGGGAGGACGGTGGAGCAGAGGTGAGCTGGGGTGGGGAGGTACCGCAGGGCTCCTCGGACCAGGGGGAGGGGAGCTGCCACGGGGGTGGCGGGCACACTTCAGGGTGAGGAGCTGCTGCAGGGCTGGGGGGGGGGGGGCGCAAGATGGAAGTTTCACCTAGGGCGCAAAAATTCCTTGCACCGGCCCTGAGTACACCGAGGTTGTTACACAAGTGTAAGCTTCTCAACTGGACACATCTCCATTGTTAGATGTCCATTTACAGTTGTCACCAGGCAGGTGGACAAAACACGGCCATAGCTTAGCCCTTTCCATACAATGCAAGGCTACAGCTTTTGTACTGGTGACCCCTTTCACTTAACAAGCCTCTAAGTGTGACCCCCACACCCTTATAAATTAAAAACACGTTTAAATATATTTAACTCCATTACAAATGCTAGATGCAAAGTGGGGTTTGGGGTGGAAGCTGACAGTTCATGACCTCCCATGTAATAAACTCATGACCCTCTGAGGGGTCACGATCCCCAGTTTGAGAACTGGCTTAGACTCACTCACACACACCACCTCCCATGTGACCACATAAAGAAATTTTCCTGAATGTTGAGAAGAAAAAATTGGCTTTCTTTTCTCCTCTCAGATCGAGAAGACTGAAGTCTCCATTTTCTTTCATGCCATCTCTTACTGATGAGTGAGGCAACTCCTTCCTTCTGTGTGCTGGGCTACTCCTCTCCACTGTTATCTACCACCTTACAGGCCTAGATTATGAGTTTTGCTTTAAAAAAAGTAAATAACTGAATTCGGAAGATGTATCTTTACCTTCTAGGGCGGTGCTACTTATAAACCCCATCATTTACCAGCTTAAGCACTTGCAGTAACTGCAGTATCCTTTTATATTTTAAATAGGAGATACGGTTGTACCATACTCAATGCAGCATGAAAACATTTTCAGTTTTAAAAGCTCCACTTTCCAGAAGGGCAGGGATTAGTGGGGGACCAACACCTCTTTAGCTTTGTCTTCACTGCAGAAAAAGCTATAGCTCTTGCTATATGAATCTTAGTGGAGTCAAGTCAGACATAGTTTTTATCTTGATGTAACTAGTAGACGTCAGTCCCATTACTCTCACTCCCACTTCGGCTGACCTCCACTAGCTGCACATAAACTACAGTTCCTTGTCTCCACTAGGAATTTATGCCAAGATAGCTACCTTGACTGTAAAAATGCATCTTTTTTGCAGTGAAGACTTAGCCTTTCTGCACAAATAACTATAAAATCTGGGATTGGCCCTAATGCAGGAACTGAAAAATATTAAACCAGTCAACAAACCTGGACTGATTTTTGACCTCTTCTTCAATGTCCCGCGCAAACCATGTGACAGCAGGATTGTGCTTCACATATTCAGTGAAATGTCCTCAGTCCTGACAAACCTCAGACTTCTCTGTGGAGGGAGAAAAACGTGAATCCTGCTCTCTCTTGTGAGAAAACAAAGAAAAAAAACACTACATAAAATTGTATTAGCTCCATATTCTTCTAAAATCACAAAGTCTATATAAAAAGCTGCAACAGAGTCATCTAATAAGGGATCTACAAAGTGTTTTCCATTAGTTGAAAGATACTTCAATGTAGAAGAAGACATAAAGCATTTTTTAGTTGACTTTTATGGTGACCCTAATGAAACCTTGCAAACCATTGCTGCTAATATTTTACAGAAATTGGATGACAATGGCTGAATGTACAAAAGGTCAGAGAATGTACAGGAGACAATAACTGTCAATTATAGCATATACAATAATGCCTTCCAACAGCTGGAACTTGTAACAAGGCATGCAAGAGCTAAACTAAATGTAAACATCAGAAGTCAGAAGGGACATTTTTCAGAGATCCAGGGCAGTCAGTCACCAGGAGGAGTTGGGTGCCTAGCTGGCCTTTGTACCTTTAAAAATGTTGCACCCAGTCTCCTTTAAGCACAGCATGATTATGTGGAGAGGAAAGATAAAAGGAGTGCAAAGAAGCTGATTGCATTTTCTTGATTTTGAGAACAGCCCTGGTATAGTTTAGGGCAGCCTAGGTGCTGCTGTAATCAGGGCTGGAGCAAGGAAGATTCACGCCCTAGGCAAAACTTCCACCTTGCACACACACCCCAGCTCCCCCAACCTGAGGTTCCCACCCCCTGCGGCAGCTCCCCCCCTTTGCCCTGAGGGCCCCTCCGCGGCAGCTACCCCCTCTGCCCTGAAGCACCCCTGCACCCTAGCTCACCCCTGCTCCATGCATGAGCATGAGCACCCTGACCATGCTGTCACTGCTTCACTTCTCCCGCCTCCCAGGCTTGCGGCGCCTAAGCTAATTGGAGCCTCAAGCCTAGAAAGTGGGAGAAGATCCAGCCACTGTGGTCGTTGCCAAAGAAAATGGTGCCCCCCAAATCCCAGCGCCCTAGGTGACTGCCTAGGTTGCATAAATGGTTGCACCAGCCCTGGCTGTAATTTATGCCAAGTGGAGATGACTTCCCAAGAGGCCACCAGCAACTGGGAATCCTTGGACAGTAACATGCTTCATTGACTCCCACATCTGTGGTCATACTTCAGTGCTTCCCTATACTGGGATCTGTTGGGTAGGATTAGGGCAGAAGCCAGGCATTTATGAAAGGGTTGTCAAAATAGAAGCATGCTCAAGTTCTCTGGCATGCTGGCACTAGACAAATATTACTTTTCTAGCCATTGTCAGACTAGGAGAAGCTTGTCTCCCTCTTATAAAATACTCCAGAGTCTAGATGAGGATTAATGCCAGATGTAATCTGGAAATAATTTAGAGAAAAATTATATCTGAATGTATCTGACTGTGTTACTTTCTCAGTTATACTTGGAAGATTTATCCTGAGGCACTTGAGATGCACATATTCTCTCTAAGAAACTTATATAAACAGACATCTGGTTTGGACAAAGAGTTAGAAAATAGATACAGAGGCAGATTCTTCACGACAAGGGACAGATTCTTCGCCACCCTCCAAACACAGAAATAAAAAAAAACAATGATTAAAAGAAAGGTGAATGATTGTCTTGCTTTTTGTAAACCATAATGATGACTCAAGTGCCAACAATTTGCAGAAGAAATTGTCGTTATTCCTGCTGAAGAAGTTCACATTTACTATATTCATCAAAGAAGTAACCTTATGTAAAGTGAACAGTGAGGATATGAATCAACTATATGAAGCATTGTGTGTGGTAAATGATTTATTCAGTTCCCCTACAATGTCTCAGGTGACAAAATGCATCAAAGCAATGTAAATATGACCATCGAATTCAGGATATGAACAGCACCTCAAGAAAGTTGTCTCATTATTTCTTTTCAAGCAGCAAAGAATACAGGGAAATAGTTTCTGAAAGTATGAAACCAGCTTTGCATGATAGATATAGCAGACTTGATGTGATGGCAGTTGAAAACAGAACTTATTGAATGGGAGATGTAAGGACAAACCATAACAATGGCTCCTGTAGATGAGAGAGAAGAAGAAAATAAAGAGATTGATTACAGGAACACCTCTCCATCACAAAACTCATGGAAGTGGAGAGGAAAAAGTACACATGCTGGCACCCTATGACCATAGACTTTGACTGCCACGCACCACAATGCTGTAAGTAGCAAACTTTTATATATTTTGTATTAATATAGGGCCGCCCGGTGAGGGGGGGGGGGCAAGTGGGTCAATTTGCCTCAGGATCCGAGCTCCGCAGGGGCCCCAAGAGAATGGGTGAGGTTCCCGCTTCAGCCCAACCCTGCCTCCACCCCTCTCCCAGAGCATCAGCGCATCCAGGAACGTCCCTGAACAGCTATGCAGCATGGCTCCAGTGGGGCCTGAGCTCCACCCTGCTCAGAACGGCATGGTAAGGGGGTGGGGCTGTGAGCTCCATGCCAAGCAGAGGAAGCTCAGGCTCCACTGGAACTCGCAGCCCTGCCCCCTGACCTCATGGCTCTGAGCAGGGCGAAGCTCAGGCCTCGTCGGAGCCACGCTGCACAGCTGTTCAGGGACACTCCTGGATATGACGTGCTGAGGCTCCGAGTGAGGGGGGAGCCAGGGGTAAGGGGCCGGGGCTGGGGGTGTGGTTGGATAAGGGCAGGGAGTCCCAGGGACAGAGGTTGGGGGGCGGGCGGTCAGAGGACAGGGAATGGCGGGGTTGGATCGTGGGCATTCTGAGGATCTGTCAGGACTCAGTGGGGGGTGGATAGAGGTTGAGGTAGGCAGGGGACAGGGAGCAGGGGTGGGGGGGTGGGAGTGGGGTCTCTGGGAGATGGTTAGAGGGCAAGGAGAAGGATGGGTTGGGAATTCTGAGGGGGGGGGCAGGCAGTTGGAGGACAGGAAGTAGGCGGGGTCAGATAGGAGGCAGGGCCAGGCAGTTTGGGAGGCACAGCCTTCCCTACCCTAAAGCTCATTCAGCAGTTTGAGGCTTGCAGAAGAGCCAAGCTGTTAGCTTTTCCATTAGGGCTACCATTCCTTTCACTTCTCAAATGCCAAATTATAGTCTATATTTAATTTCAGTGCCATAGGGATATTCATGTCAGGGGAGGGTAGCTTCATTTAAAATTAGGCATTGGGGGAGCGATCACATGAGAAGAGCAATATCCTACACCACCTACCTCCTTCCCAACCCTACCAAGGGAGACCCACCCCCTCCCCGCATTCCCTGAGGCTTCAGAGGGGTTAATTCAGTGGTTCTCAATCTTTTGTCCTGGTGACCCCTTTCACATAGCAAACCTCTGAGTGCAACTCCCCCCCTTATAAACCAAAACCCCTTTTTTATATATTTAATACTATTATAAATGCTGGAAGCAAAGTGGCGTTTGAAGTGGAGGCTGACAGCTCATGACCCCCAGAAATAACCTTGCGACTCCCTGAGGAGTCCTGACCCACAGTTTGAGAACCCCTGGGTTATTTTAATTTTAGCACCCTGTGTCCATTCACATGCATGTGCTATTTTGAGCATGTCAGTTTTCACAGCATAGGCTCATCCCAGATTCTGGAACAAGCTCAAATGCTCAGTTCGTGGAGTATGTACATAAGCTATACTAAAGACAAACCCACAATAACTGTCTCCAGTTTGTGAGAGACCCCATGGAGCCTGTCTCTAGGAAACAGATAAATGCATGGAGGTTAAGTCCATTAATGGCTATTAGCCAGGATGGGTAAGGAATGGTGTCCCTAGCCTCTGTTTGTCAGAGGGTGGAGATGGACGGTAGGAGAAAGATCACTTGATCATTACCTGTTAGATTCACTCCCTCTGGGGCACTTGGCATTGCCTATTTTTGGCAGACAGGATACTGGGCTGGATGGACCTTTGGTTTGACCCAGTATGGCTGTTCTTATGCTCTAACCTAAATGAACCCAAAGTTATGGAGACAGATAAGAGTCAAGGAAGCCAGCAGAGTATCAGAAACCTGGAAAAATCTCTGGATGGGCTCAGGCGTTTGGTCACAAGCTGAGGTGGTTCAAAAGTTTTGGATTTTTTTTAAGCAGAATTTTTAATTGTTTCTTTAAACAATCAAACACAGCAAGTAGCAAATATTTGGCCACACACTTCTGAAACCCCAAACTATATTCAGGTTTTGGCAGACTAATTTCAGATTTTCAATTTAAAAAAACCACAACAAATTTTGAAGGAAAGCAGACATTGTCCATGATTTTTTTCTGCTTTTTAAAAACCTCTAGTTTTCGATCCAAAAAAAGTTTTGACAGAAAATATTTGTCCAACCCTTTTAATGACCTTTAGCACTAGCTGATTCTGAGAACCAGTGATACCTTGTAAAGAAGTTTTCTCAAAACTGGGTTTGTGCCAAGATGCGGAAGGTTTATTTTTCCCAGGGCTGCCCATGGTGGGGAGTAAGTGGGGCAATTTGCCTGGGCCTCACAGGGGCCCCCACGAGAATATAGTTTTGAAATTTTTTTAATGGAAGGGCCCCAGAATTTGCTTTTCCCCAGGCCCCCTGAATCCTCTGGGCAGCCCTGTATTAATATATTATATATATTTTCTACTTTATAATACTGCACTTGACTGTATAGCCCATAGAAAAATGACCTTTTTGGACAATACCTTTTTGTCACCCTAAATTTTACCTATGCTGTCTGACTGGTCTAGATGGTGGTGGGCTTTTTGTGTTCCTCTCAGAACTCCAGAGACCTGGTCAGTAGGCCTGGTTTAAGGGTTAATGTTGTCACAACCTGGAAGACGCTTAATGCAGGAATTCATTATTATGAGAGGAGAGGTTTCCTTACATCGCAGTCAGGATTAAAGGAGGGCTTCCCCAGAAAAAGAGAGAGGAAGGGATTGGGGCTTCTAATGTCTAAGTCATTAAGAAGCCACCCTCTTTTCCTCCATACATTCAATCCTTGTACCAGGAAAGTTCTGGAGGGGTCCCAGTACTATTTCTGTGCCAAGGTAAGGCTTTGAGAAATGGGAGATGGAAAGAAGAGGACTGTTAGCAGCATTCCTCAGATACTGTTGATGGCTGAAGAAAGGTTGAGTTTTTGCCATTTAGTTTCCTCTATGTGTCAAATTACTATGTTGCAACCTAGTTAAACAACATAAGCAGTGTTTTGTCTTGCTGCAACATCCAGAACTTCAGTGAGACTACTCATGTGCTCACGGTTAAGAACATGTTTATATGCTTTACTTGATTAGGGTCAGAGTGCTCAGTACCTACAGAACCAAGTCCCAATTGTGGTTTTGTGGTAGAAGGAAAGATTTGGTGTCCTATTAAGCATCCTGTATTGATCTGTGTTACTCCTAGCTCAGCAATTCTCAGACTTCGAGTCATGACCCCAAAATGGGTCATGATCCCATTTTAATGGGGTCACTAGAGCCAAAGCCCAAGCCCAACAGCCAGGGATCAAAGCCTGAGGGCTTCAGCCCTGGGTGGTGGGGCTCAGGTTACATACCTCCTACCTGGGGCTAAAGCCCTTGTGTTTGGGCTTTGCCCTCCCACACCCAGGGGAATGGGGCTTGGGCTTTGCCCCCCACCCACACCCGGGGCAGCGGGGCTCGGGGAGGCTCAGGTTTCAGTCCCCTCTCCTGAGGTCATACAGCAATTTTTGTTGTCAGAATGATGTCATGATGCAATGAAGTTTGAGAACTCCTGTTCTAGCATAAGTAAGAAGCAACAATTAGGATCACAGCTAGTCACACCAGTATAACTTACGTTATGCTTCATGCTTTTTATTTTCTTGTAGTCTCTGTGTCATGAGCTAGACAATAATGTCAAGGTAGGGGTTGCATGGGGCTCTGGAAAAGAGCTACACCTAAACCAATACTTTTCAAATACTGGGGCCTAAATAGTAAATAGTCAAATTATTAATTTAATATAATTTATCTGACTGTAACCTTTTCTTCTTTTCACAATTATCTGTTTACAGTTTTTGACTTTAATGTATTGGCTTGTTATTTTCAGTTGTTCAGTAAATACTTTGTGTCATAAATTTTATCCCTTGTCATTTCATGAACTGAACAATAGGAGATAGACATTGATATTGATCCAAAACCTCTATTAAGCTTATAATTTTTACTCTAATTTTAGATTGTTACAAACTTGCCTTCATTTTTGTTGATTTAGAGATACCTTTATTTTCATACTCATGATGCTTGGATAATATTATAGTTCACATGCTTATGTTTTTGGCTGCTTATTTAATTAAATAAAATGTTCAAGCTAAATAAAGAAATTCCTAGGAAATCTCCAGTTTCTGTCACTCAGTAACCAACACCAAAAGTGACAAAGGGGATAAAATCACCTTAGCCATGAAACCATATTAATCATCTCCACATATATGAGACTCTTCATATCTTCTATTTTGCTTTAACATTCTTTATTTTATTTTATACTATGTTTTGACAGATGGGTTAATTATTGTGATTGGTACCTGGTATAGAATCTCTGTTTTTTACATAATAGAAATCTCTAACTGAAAATTCTAAATGTACTAACAAATCTAGTTACAAATCTAGCAGCCATTTGGTCAAAAGGCAAATCAACAAGAATTTCTTCTCAAAGAGCAGTACACTTCTTCCCTTTTCAAGACATCACTTATCATACTCATTCATTAGCCCATTCATTTATAAGCCGACCCCCAAAAGCGGTTAGGAAAAATAACAAAAAACGTCTGACTCTTTCATAAGCCGACCCTATATTTCAGGGGTTGGCAAACTTTGGCTCCTGGCCAGTCAGGGTAAGCCTTTGGTGGGTTGGGATGTTTTGTTTACTTGGAGCGTCTGCAGGCACGGAGTCCCTCAGCTCCCAGTGTCCGCGGTTTGCTGTTCCCAGCTAAAGGGAGTTGCGGGAAGAAGCTCCATGCCTGCAGATGCTCCAGGTAAACAAAATGACAATGTATTAGATATTCAATTTAATGATTCCATACAGTTTAAAATCATCAAATTTTGGTGTAGACTCATTTATAAGCCGACCTCCGCTCTTTGATGTGTCACTTTTTTACCAAAAATATTTGGCTTATGAAAGAGTATATACGGTAATTATCTTGCAGAGTCTAAGTGACTTCTTACCAAACTCAGGAAGACAAAAGGAACCTCTCCAAGGATGGTAAGACAGGACAATGACTTCTTTGATGACCATTTAGGTTGAAGACTCTCTTCAAGAATAAATTATGTGTTTTGTTTTTGGGATTTTTTTTTAAAACTATTTTAAGAGCTCAAATACTTTTTTATAGGAAAAGTTTGGACTCATTGAGACAGAATTTCAACTCCTATTAGGAACTGAAAGGAATTTCTCCTAAAAAGACCTGAACAAAAGAAAGCATTAAAACTCTTTTTTTTAAAGGATGTTATGAGAATTTCTCATAGACAAAAGTAGTGTGACCATGGAGTTGGAGAAGCATTACAACCCTGTAACATATGCATTAGCAGATTGAATTTTCACTGAAGTTGCTACCAAAATCATCCCATAAAGATGTTGAACCAATGAAAGGTTACAGCAGCTAATATCTGAATTTAGAGAAGCCCCTGAAAGAGACATGGCTTTCAGTGAGACTATCGAAAGAGAAGAGTATAAATCCTGAATTGAAAAATTCTCTCATACTATTATGCTCCTACACTCATACATATTCTTGCTCTTACATTCTTGACTAAGTTTGTTTTACTCATCACAATTTCAAGCCAACACCTCTACAGAGAAGCAAATAGCACGAGCAATAAAGCAGCTAAGAATAACAAAGAAGCTACAACACAGCATCAAGAAGCAGCAGCATTTCAGACCAGCACCATGATGACATCATTGAGCTTTCGACACCATTGGTGAGATGGAGTTTGCATAAGCAATGCCAGGGATTAGATTTAGGCCCTGTCTACACTGGCAAGTTTCTTCACAGTAAATCAGCTTTCTGAGCTGTAACTCCCAAGGTGTATACACTGCCAAGCCACTTAATGTGCAGAGACTGCGCAGTTCCAGTTCTGTAAAAAAGTGACCCCAATGAGAGGTGTAGAGCTTTCTGCACTGGGGCTACAGTGCTGCTGTGCCAGTGTACACACTATGGCAATTACAGAGCTGAGATTGGCCTCCAGGAGGTATCCCACATTTCCTGTTCTCACCTCTCTGGTCATCAGTTTGAACTCTACTGCACTGCCCTCAGGCAACCAACTGCAATCCTCACCTAGTAAATTCCTTTGGAAATTTGAAAGTCTCCTTCCTGTTTGCTCGGTGATGCATGCAGTGATCTCAGCACATTTTTCCAGGTGACCAGGCCTGCTCCACTCAGCAGGCGATCCGCTGCTTGGAGCAATGCCGAGTTGCTGGACCTCATCATCATTTGGGGAAAGGAGGCTGTCCAGTCCCAGCTGCACTCCAGCCGTAGGAATTATGATAACTATGGACAGATTTCACAATATATGCAGAAAGGCATATGACCAGGGCACACTGCAGTGCAGGGTCAAAGTGAAGGAGCTGCGGAACACCTACCACAAGGTGTGGGAAGCAAACCACAGCACTGATGCTGTGTCCATGAGTTGCTGGTTCTACAAAGAGCTGGATGCAATATTCGGCAGCGACTCCACCTCAACTGCGAAGATCACTGTGAATACTTTGGTGGTTCGTGTGCCAGTTGAGAGTAGACCAAGCTAGGAAGAGGAAATCTTGGATGAGGATGTGGAGGGGGAGGAGGACCCAGAGGCAGAGGATGACTCAGAGGATGGAGATGCATGCAGCCAGGAGCTCTTTTCCACCTCGGAGAAGGCTACCCAGTCACAGTTGTCAGAGATTGGCAAAGTGCAAAAGGGAGAGGAGGCCCCTGGTAAGTGGATCTGAATTTGGGAATCATTGAAGTGAGTTATTGGGGGCAGGAGGGTTGCAGAAAGCAGACTTGTCTCCCACCGCATGCCTAGTCTGAACGGCGGAACAGGCTGTTGCTTGACTTACTCACTTCACAGGAATTTCCCTCAGAAATCTCCAGGAAACTCTCGTGGAGATACTGGGCAATCCACTGCCACAGGTTCTTTAGCAGAGCTGTTTTGTTTCTTGCCCCATTAAATTCCCACGCCACTGTGCTGTCATGAGGGTGTGGGGGTAACCATTGCTGCACACTGGCGAGCCGCATAGGGGCCAAGGTGGAAGCTGCAGGCTTGGATCACATCCTGTGAAAAGTTGGGGGACAGGAATGATTATCAGGTCTCCCTCTACAGTGCTGGCTCTCCCCAAGAGCCACATGCTCAGTATACAGCAGCGTCTCGGAACACTGATTTACCTTACCCCACAGCTGGCCTTAGGCTGATTCGCCCGATTCCCCAGAATTTGGCCCCGCACCTAAGAGGGCCCTGTGCCTTAGGCGCCTTTTTAATTTTTTTTATTCACCCCGGCAGCGGTCAGCTTCGCCGGGGTCTTCGGTGGCCCCGCGCCCCTGGCCAGAGTGCCGGCCAGAGCACGGCAAGCCCCACAGCCTCACTTTCCCGGCCGGAGCTCTGGCTGGAGTGCAGCAAGCCCTGCGGTCCCGCTCTCCTGGCTGGAGCTTCAGCTGGAGCACAGTGGCCTTGCGACCCTGGCCGGAGCGCGGCAAGCCCTGCAGACCTGCTCTCCCAGCTGGCAATCCAAAGTGCTACCGAAGACTGGGAGTGCCGCCTGCTGAGTACAAGTTCTTCCCCCCAGGAATCGGGCTCTGCACTTGCTAAAGCCAGCCCTGCACTACCCCCTGCAGTTACTCACCATTTGGGAGGTCTTCTGGCTCATGTGTGCTTGCCTGGGGTCAGCCAGTTAGTGATAGATGTGTGAGTATTGTCTGTGTTTTAAATCATTGAATCAGTGTTCTCTGTTTTGCAAACAATACTGCTTCCGTAAAATGTTGCATTTAAACTTCACAGAGATGACCTTAGGAGCCCAGCCTCCCACTTTGTTATTGGTGCCTGAACGGCTGCATAGAGTTAGAAAGTGGCCAAAAAAAACAAAGGAGGACATTCTGCATGATGTTATGATGCACTCCACCACTGAGAAACAGGAATTGAAGGAGTGGTGGGACAGAGAAAAGAGGGACAGAAAGGAGAACGCAGCTCTGGCTCTTAAAGGAGTGGCTCTTAAAAGTTATGGAGCGCCAAATAGACACACTCCAGGCAATACTAGCTCTTCAAACCAAGCAGCTTCATGCCCGCCCTCCCCTGCAGCCACCTTCTCAAAACTCTTTCCTGTAAGCCCCCCCCACACACACACACCGCCAACACATCTTATCAACCTGCTCACTCCAGTCTCTACCCGCAGCATTCCTCTCCTCATAGTCCAGCACTGTGAACTCCCACTGCCCACTGCCCTAAACACCCATCCCACTGCAGTTTAGCCTTGCTGAAGTACAGTACCCACTGCATTGTACTCCAAAGGAGAAGGTTGGATATGTTCCCTGGACATACACAAATATTTAGCTGTCCCGGGACCCCTCCTCCTCCTGGGACCTTCCCTTTCCTCATCTCCCTTACTGCTGATGGGTTTTTTTGTTTGTTCGTTTGTTTGACTTTCTCCTCCTTTTGTTGTCTTTTAATAAAAGAATTGTGTTGGTTTGAAAGCAGTCTTTATTCTATTAATTGAAAGCAAAAAGAGCACCGCAAAGCAACATACAAGTATGTTAAACCCATTTACTGCATCATGTGCACCAATCACCTCCTAGCATTACAAGCACTGCACTCCTGAGCATAACAACAAATATCAGTGGCTTTCAGCTTCAAATTGCTGCCTCAAGGCACCCCTGATCGTTATGGCCCTGCTCTGTGCCCCTCTAATAGCCCTGGTCTCCGGCTGCTCAAGCTCAGCCTCCAGGCACTGAGCCTCTGTGGTCCAGCCTTGAATGAAGCTTTCACCCTTCCCTTCACAAATGTTATGGAGAGTACAGCACACAGCTATAAGCATAGGAATATTGTCATGTCCAGGTCCAGCTTCCCATAGAGGCAGCATCAGCAGGCTTTTAAATGTCCAAAACCACATTCAAAGTCATTCTGCACTTGCTCAGCCTGTTGTTGAAACACTTCCTGCTGCTGCCAAGTTGCCCTGTGCATGGCTTCATAAGGCATAGCATTAAAGAATAGTTGGGGGTCTCCCAAGATCACAATGGGAATTTCAACTTCCCCTACCATGATCTTCTGGTCCGGGAAGAAAGTCCCTGCTTGCAGCTTCCTGAAGTGGCCAGTGTTCCGAAGGAAGCATGTGTCATGCACCTTTCTGGACCAGCCTCCGTTAATGTCTGTGAAATGCCCATGGTGATCCACAAGCACCTGGTGAACCATTGAGAAATACCTTTTGTGATTAATGTACTTGGTGGCTATGTGGTCTGGTGCCAGAATTGGAATATGCTTGCTATCTATCACTCCTCTGCAATCAGGGAAGCCAATTTGTGCAAAGCCATCCACAATGTCATGCACTTTGTCCAGAATCATGGTCTTTTGGAGCAGGATGAGATTAATGGCCCTGCACACATCCATCAACACGAGTCCAACCATTGACTTTCCCACTCCGAACTTGTTAGCAACCAATTGGTAGCAGTCTGGAGTAGCCAGCTTCCACAGTGCAATCGCCATACTCTTCTCCACTGCTAGGGCAGCTCTCATTCTCATGTCCTTGTGTGATAGGGCTAAAGCGAGCTCATCACTCAGTCCCATGAATGTGGCTTTCCTCATCCGAAAGTTCTGCAGTCACTGCTTATTATCCCAGATGTGCATCACGAGGTGATCCCACACTCAGTATTTGTTTCCCAAGCCCCAAAATGGTATTCCACGGTGGTCAGCACCTCCATGAATGCTGCAAGCAATCTTGTGTCGTAACTACTACACGTGGTGAGATCAATGTCGCACTCCTCTTGCTTTTGTAGTTTAAGGAATAACTCCACTGCCACTCATGACATGTTGGTCAGAGCGAGCAGCATAATGGTCAACAGTTCATAATCCATTCCTACAACCTGAAGAATCAGGGCGTGCAGTACACAGACCATTGAAAGATGGCACCAAATGCAGATGGAAGTACAGGGATTGCTAGGATGTGAAGCAATGCACCACAGGACATTGGGACAGGACCCAGGATGCCTCATGACTCCCTCTGTCTTCTCACAACTCTTACCAGCAGAAGAGAAAGAGGTGCTCTGTGCGATAGCTGCCCAGACTGCACTGCTCCAAATACTGCTGCAAGGGCCACAAGTGTGAACATGTTATTACACAGGCAGCTGACAGTATGATCATACAACAGCAGTTTCTCTTCAGCGGTCTCTGAGCAGCGCTGTAACTGCTGGTGCTGTGATTCTGCCAGTGTAGATGTGTCCTTAAATTGTTCTTGTAATAATTTTAATGAAATATTGAAATATTGTTGCAATATAAGGTACTAAAACCCTTCTCCTTTTAGACACCAGCTAATTCAAACTTTATACTCCTGGAAAAGAGATATAGGCTAGCTTTGATAAACAGAAAGAAATTATGATATTTAATTTGAATTTAAGATTATTAGAATTCATTAACTTGTCAGTCTCAAAACTGTTCTTTGAATGGTTTCTTTTCATTAATTGAGTTAAATATTTTCTTCAGTTTCCCAGAATTTAAGTTCTCCCTGTTTTATACTGTTAGGTTATGAATAATAAATCAAACAGGATTCACCAGTCCTCTTAAACAAAATTATTTTGCCCCTCTATAAATTATTGAGTTAACTATGATACACTAAAACAGGACTCACTACTGATTTGAGAAATAAAATATTTTTACCTTAATTTACCCTCATGAAGAGAGGGTACACTCTTGAAGTGTAATCTCTGTTGAGATTGACAGAAGAGATTACAATGGAAGTAACCATTGTTTAGTATTTATATTCTCTTTTGTTTTGTCTTTTTGCTTCTTTGGTAATAAAATATTTGTAGGTAATATTTGTTTGTTGCCTCTCTATAATCAGAGTGTCCCATAAGGCATGGCAAAAATTCAGTGAGACTAGAATAGTGTGTGTGCAGGGGAAGGGGTGGTTACAACCCTGAATTGGTATCAAGAAATACAATCATTAAGATTTGATATGCCATTTCTAGTTTCTCTACAGAATAATTTTGTCAGTAATTTTTTAGATAAAATTACTTGGTGCTCAATACCCTAAAACACCTGCTAGCTCAGAGACAAATGTCCGAGCAGTGACCTTTGATATTGTTTGTGTTCCCTACATGTGGACTGTACTTGTTAGTATTTTCTGCTGCATTGTATACTGGCATATTTAAGTACTTAATAGTGTATTTGGGTGCATAAAATTGCATTTTTTTGTCACTGAAATACCTTCCCTACAACATTTGTACAAAGCCCCTAAAGATTTTATGAAATATTACTATTGATATCTTTTGGCTCATATCTTGTGCTGGGTAGAGCACTGGAGCATATTGTGCAGCATGAAGACCTTAGGAATTGTGATGCATCATAAATTTAAAAACAAGCATTCAGAGGGAAAAAAAGACAAGCACTAAAATACTTGTATTGCTTGCAGACTGGTGGACCAGTTTGTCATCTCCCATAATGTATTTTGGTGATTTAATTTTTATTGTTATTACAGACCAGTGAAGCTCACACACTGAGCAAAATTAAAAAAAGCCAGGAAATGAGAGCAGTCTTAGAGTAGCAGCAGCAGCATACTGCATGGCCATTTAGGTAAAGGACATGGACTTGGATTAGATTGCAAGTCTAGATGTTCCATTGGATGGACCAAGCTAGGGGATAGCATAGGATTGTCATAAGAAATGTATTCATTACTAAAGGTAGTAGGACACAGGCTTGTAAAAGGACATTATCAAATTAATCCAGACAGAGATATGGCAGACAAATCCAGATTCTGACCACGTTTAGAGAATTCTGCAAGACATTAGAAAGCTTTCCCATTATAACTGAAATGACTAAATTATATTGTTATAGATTAGATTAAAACCCCTTACACTGGTGAGTTTAACAGCCATCCTTCATTCAGGTTAAACATAAGAAACAACAGAGGCCTCCAAAATAAAGGCCAACCTACGGCCATTTAGGAATTCTAACAACTGGTTGGTTAGCTGGTTGTGACCTCCCCTTGGTGGACAGAGCCAGGACATCCACACTCACTCTGCCAGAATCAGAGGGGTGGGACAGGAACTGGAAGTATAAAAGGTAAGCCCTCCAGCTAAGTTGAAGATGATCTGCTGGAGGAGAAGGAGGTCTCCCCCCGCTGCTGGAGCTTGGACCCAATACTGACTGCTACAGTGCCTGAGACCTGGAAGGACTGCCAGAGCTGCTGGTCGCCAGAGACACCAAGGAGTTGGTGCGATTGCTGTTAGCTGTTTATCCTGGTGAGATGTATGACGACCCCAGGACCAAGGTCACTGCCCCTTATGGGAGTGTAGGAAGTAGCCCAGGGAAACCAAATTTTGTTTGGCTGTGAGGCTGACTGACAGCTGGCCAGTGTGTTGCAGCTGGATTTCCCCACTTTCCCAGTGGTGGAATACTCCACCACTGTTAGGGCCCTGGGTTGGGATGTGATGGAGTCTAGTGGGCCCGTATTCCCCAACCCTGGCCACCGCATCCCTGGGATGGCAACCTCCCCACCATAGGCCAAGTGGCCTGCATTTCTTGGCAGTCTGCCAGAGCTATGACCCCAGATTGTTCGCTGCCCTGACCTGTTTGAGGGCCTGGGAGTACAGACTCATTTTTTCTCTGTCCTGAATAGAGGCCAGAGCCTGCTGACTTTGCTGCACTGCCTTGACTGAGGCCCTGAGCTTCTGGACTTTGCCACTCCGCCCTGTTTGAGGGCCTGGACTTATAGACTCATTACTGCTCTGCACTGAATACAGGCAAGAGTCTCCTAATTTGCTTGCCACTCCACTTGGCCAGAGAGCCAGGAGTTATAGACACTGCTGTTCTACCCCAATTGTAGGCTCGGGTTCTCTAATTGTTTCATGCCCTGCCCTTTTGGAGAGCTGGGGCTCCTAGACTCAGTACTGCACCAACCTGCCAAGTGGCGGAGACCCCAGTGCTAATTCCCCCCCCCCAAACTGTGCCCTTCCAGAGGACTTGTAGCAAGGGGTCATGGCCTCTCTCTCAGACAGATCGAGGAAGATCTGTGACCATTTTATAGAGAGGTTTTTGCTAAGTATTGTTTTGAGGTAAGGATGGGGAGCTGGACAAATGCATAAGAAGTCCATGTCTACACTACAAACTTTGGTTGACACAAGTTTTGTTGGTGTACAGCTGGTGATATTAGTATATTGATCCTGTATATGCATACTTAGCTGCTTCCATCAGCACTGCACATACTTACCAAGAATTCTTGTTTCAATGCCAAATGTGCTGCATGCAGCACCATCTGTCACAGTGGCTTTTGGGAAATTTTTGCAATGTGTTAAAAGGTAGAAATGAGTCAGATAGGAATCTGTGGGAGCTAGGGATCAAATTTCCTTGATGTAACTTTCTCCATCCTATACTGCCATCCATGGCCTATAATTTTCATGCCTTTTTTAAAAGCCACAAGCTTGTGGCTCTTTTCCGTGTCCATCATCCTGAACGGAAGCATGGATCCTACACAGTGCTGCACTGTTCTCATTAACTTTGCTAATTCAAGACTCATGATTCTCCAATATTTCCAGAGCCACAGGAAGAACCACAACAACAGAGGATATGACAATTTCTTCAAGGACAGATTGCTCAGGGACAAAGCAAAAAACAATTCAAGGTGGTTGGTGGTGTTCACGAAGCAGCTGCATATGGGCCTGAGGAAATGAGCACTAACTGGTGGGATCACATTATAATGCAGGTTTGGGACAACAAGTAGTGAAATTTCAGATGTGAATGACTATGTTCCTGGATCTGTGTGCTGAGCTCGCCCCCGTCCTCCAGCACAAGTGCAGGGTAGATTTCACACCTCAGTTTACCACAAATGTACTGCTGGCATAGTCAAGCCCTAACACATCCAATTGTGGCAGGATGATTTCAGTTCCACCAAAGAAATGGTTTGGATTTGTTTATTATTTTTCAATGAAGGGCTGTCTAAAATTTCTCATCTTTGCCTCAGAAAGGGGCATTGAAATGCCACAGAATTCTAGGTCTCCTGATTATTAGTCAGCAGCAGGAGGGATCATCACTTATGCTATTGCTTCTGGAGGCCTACCATAGCTTCATTTTCTGACTGAGGGACTGCTGCTGTGCTGCTAAGAAGCAGCAATGCAGGGTGGGAAGAGGGACTAGAGCCATTCTGTTAGTGCAAGACGATATAGCTCGTGAAGGCAAGAGGAGCGGCATGTGTCCATCCCCACTAGAACCTGGCAGGAGCAGAGTTATAGATGCAAAGCCTGGTACCCAGCCAGGCATTCAGATCAATGCAATACATTCCCTCAATGCTTTGGTGCATTATTAGGCATATTAGCTAGGCAGTCTGGTTATCAACGGAAGGCTAGGTTAAAATTAGAACTGTCAAGTGATTAAAAAATTAATCAGGATTAATCACACTGTAAAGCAATAATAGAATACCATTTATTTAAATATTTTGGATGTTTTCTACATTTTCAAATATATTGATTTCAATTACAACACAGAATACGAAGTGTACAGTGCTCACTTGATATTTATTTTTGATTACAAGTATTTGCACTATAAAAAACAAATGAAATAGTATTTTTCAATTCACCTAATACAAGTACTGTAATGCAATCTCTTTATCATGATAGCCGAACTCACAAATGTAGAATTATGTACAAGAAAACCTGCATTCAAAAATAAAACAGTGTAAAATTTTAGAGCCTACAAGTCCACTTAGTTCTACTTCTTGTTCAGCCAGTTATTCAGAGAAGCAAGTTTGTTTACATTTGGAGCAGATAATGCAGCCTGCTTCTTGTTTACAGTGTCCTCTGAATCAAGAACAGGTGTTCACCCGACACTGTTGTAGCTGGCATTGCAAGATATTTATGTGCCAGATGCATTAAAGATTCATATGTTCCTTCATGCTTCAACCACCATTCCAGGGGACGTGTCCATGCTGATGACGGATTCTGCTCTATAACAATCCAAAAAAGTGCGGACCAATGCATGTTCATTCATTATCTGAGTCAGATGCCACCAGCAGAAGGCTGACTTTCCTTTTTGGCGGTTCAGGTTCTGTAGTTTCCTCATTGGAGAGTTGCTCTTTTTAGACTTCTGAAAGCATGCTCCACACCTTGTTCCTCTCAGAATTTGGAAGGCTCTTCAGAGTATTAAACCTTGAGTTGAGCTGTAGGTATCTTTAGAAATCTCACATTGGTACATTTATCTGCAGTGAAAGTGTTCTTAAAATGGACAACATGTGCTGGGATATCATCTGAGACTTCTATAACATGAAATATATGGCAGAATGTGGGTAAAATAGAGCAGGGGACATAAAATTTACCCCCAAGGAGTTCATTCATAAATTTAATTAACACTTTTTTTTAATGTTATTTATTTATTTATTTATTTATTTATTATGAGCATCATCAGCATGGAAGTATGTCTTCTAGAATGGTGGCCAAAGCATGAAGGGACATACAAATGAGTTGCATGTCTGGCACGTAAATACCTTGCAATGCCAGATACAAAAGTGCCATGGAAATGCCTGTTCTCACTTTCTGGTGACATTGTAAATAAGAAGAGGGCAGCACTATCTCCTGTAAATGTAAACAAACTTGTTTGTCTTAGTGATTTGCTGAACAAGAAGTAGGACTGAGTGGACTTATAGGCACTGAAGTTTTACATTGTTTTATTTTTGAGTGCAGTTATGTAACAAACAAAAATACATCTGTACTTTCACGACCAAGAGATTGCACTACAGAACTTGTATGAGGTGAACTGAAAAATATTATTTCTTCTGTTTATAATTTTTTCAATGCAAATATTTGTTATAAAAATAATATACACTGATATCAATTACAACACAAAATACAATATATAGGAACATGTAGAAGAATATCAAAAATATTTAATATGTTTCAATTGGTATTCTATTAACAGCACAATTAAAACTGCAATTAATCACAATTAGTTTTTTTTCAGTTAATCGCCTGAGTTAACTGCCATTATTCAACAGCCCTAGTTAAAATCTCACCTCTCTTATTTTATGCTAGTGAGAAATCACACTCCATCCTGTTCTCCTCAAGTGCAACATGGCATGATTTTGCTTGTTCCATTGTAATTTACTAACAACAGGAACTGGTCAGCACACAGCGGCCTTGCTATAGAGGGTGGGAGAGTCACTAGAGAAAGTTTAGTTTTGTAAGTGGAAAAATACTTTAGAAAAGACAATAAAAATGTGCTAAATACTATGAATCAGACAACAGTTGAGTAGGATGGGGATTGCCTTAACGAGGGTAGAGCCTGTTTTACCTCTCACCCTCCCACATGAAAATATTTTAAAAAGTCATAATCACATAAACCTTGTTATGGTACTTTGCCATTGTCATGAACATACGGCTAAAGGTAGCATAAAATCTCTCCTTTACCTGTAAAGGGATAAGCAGCTCAAATACCCTGGTTGGCACCTGACCAAAAGAACCAATGAGGGGAAAAGATACTTTCAAATCTGTGGGGGGAGGTTTTTGTTTTGTGTCTCTTTGTTGTTCTCTCTGGGACGGAGAGGGACCAGGGCAGGAAAAATACCCCTTCTAAAGCCATATTTGAAATAAGCATCTAAGATTACAAATTTTAAGTAATAGCAAGGAAATATGTTAGGTTATCTTATGTTTTATCTTGTAAATTTCCCCTATGCTAAGAGGGAGGTTTATTCCTGTTTTTTTGTAACTTTAAAGTTTTACCTAGAGGGAAATCCTCTGTCTTTTAACTCTTACTA
Organism: Gopherus evgoodei; assembly: GCF_007399415.2. Lineage (NCBI taxonomy): Eukaryota > Metazoa > Chordata > Testudines > Testudinidae > Gopherus > Gopherus evgoodei. Next base: position 144,100,853 of record NC_044323.1, read on the forward strand.
CCCTGTAAAATTATCTTCCATCCAGATTTTACAAAGGTGATTCTTTTACTTTTTTCTTTATTATAAAGTTCTGTTTTTAAGAACCTGATTGGTTTTTAGTGTCCTAAAAACTCAAGAGTCTGGTCTGTGCTCACCTTGTTTACCTATTTGGTTGGTATATTATTCTCCAGCCTCCCCAGAAAAGGGGTTAAACGGGCTTGGGGGGATATTTTGGGGAAACAGAACCTCCAAGTGGTCCTTTTCCTAAATCTTTGTCTAACTCACTTGGCGCTGGCAACAAACTGTCCAAGGACAAGGAAAAATTTGTACCTTGGGGACATTTTTAACCTAAACTGGTAAAAATAAGTTTAGGGGGTCTTTCATGTGGGTCCTCACATCTGTACCCCAGAATTCAGAGTGGGGAAGGAACCCTAACAGTCATGTATGCAAATGTTTTATCAAGAGCCAAAATAAACCTATTTTTGCTGTCCCTGGCACTTCAAAACATGGATTTATACAGTAGTTTGTGCCTTAATGACAGGCTTTAAGGATGTTTATATGGATCCTTTAAATTAAACTCTTCAAATGAACCTGCTAATCCCACAGAAATGACAACCATGTATTTGGCTAAAGTTCTTATTCATGCCATAATGATTTATGGATGTTTTTATGAGTTACAACCCTTGTGTTGTGTTGTCATATCTTTTTGAAGGTTGGTTATTTGGATTAGCTGTGCAAGCGTATTGATATGTCTCCTAAGATGCTTAGCCAGAGACATCCTTTAACTCAGGATTCCCTCCAGCTGACTGATCACAGACTGTGCCTCTGTTGCCAGCTGGTCTCTGAAGTTCAGCTTTTTCTTCAACACAAAAAGGAAGAGATGATCCTTAGAAAGATTCATTTTTATATATTCCTATAAACCTGTAAATCAGTAATTAATTCAGCATTATCATTTCAAATGGAAACTATGTAATTTTAAACAAGATTTTCACAAAGAAGATTTGTAATAAGAAGCTTGCTAAAATATGTATTAAGTTTAACTGGCATCTCTGAGAGCTCTGATGGGCACTTGATTTGTTCTGGAAAATGTAAACTAAGGTATGGATATAAGGAACAGACAGAAAGGAAGGCAGGCAGATAAAGAGAACACACACCACTGCGATATGAACAGGAAACAAACAAATAATTTGTAAAGCCAAACTTTACAAACTGCAACAATCGTATCTGCATTTCAGTGTAACTCCCAAATCAATTGTATAGTTTACTGTAAATTTAAATGATGAAACCTCTAACACTGTCAGTATATCTAGATGGACCTGAATACTGCAATGTGCCTAATGCAGATACTTACAGTACAGTGCTTTCTTATTTTATTTCTCTCTGTGGTATTCTATAGTAAATTGGGTTTGATCATTATCTGAATTCATAGCAGCCAGCATGCTGGAAGAAAATGTTTTAAAAAATTCTGATTTTTATATTGAGTTACACGTGCTGCATATTCACATTGAGTTATGTTAAACTAATGTGATACACAGTAACCAGATGGAATATAATTTACTGTGAGGTAGCAATTTGTCATCTACCTCTCTGTCTTTTGGGAGTGCACAAAAGCAACTTACATTGCAGAATAGATTACAGGCTGTTGCTGTTTTAGCCTTAGCCAGTGGAGACAAAATATATTTCAGGGGTGATATTTTGTAGTACTGTGTTTTTTGAAAAGCCACTGTAAAAGTTCAGCAGCACAACCAACATGCAAATAATTTATTTTATTAGTATTCATGATAATACACATTATTGGGACTTTAGTGAGAAATGGTGTGTTATGTGACTGTTTGCTAACAGTGAAAAGCTGGGAGTAGAGCTTACTCTTGTTTTAAGACTTATTTTTTCTGTTCAGTGCTCAGAGACTATATTACCATAGATCACTGGTTTTCTAATATTTGCATAGCATAAACATCTTAATAGACAGATTGTCTCATGGACATCTCCCCTGTCATTCATAATCATGCAGACAGCTCCTCTCCCACATTGGTAATCAAATAACATTTCTGTAGCAACTAGCGCTTTTGCTTATATGGAGACTAATATTAGGAAAGTGCTCGTATTTTCAGCAGATATTTAATGCAAGCTTGCAGAGGGAAACAAGGAAAGCCAGTCTGATGTTGGCTTGCCAGATTTCTGCAGATCACCTACATGTGCTCTGTGGTCCACAAAGAGATGGCTAGAAATGGCCTTAAAGAAGAATTGCCATATGCATGAACGAACTAAATTCCACTGGAGGTAGTACAAAGGACATATAACAGTAAAAGTTAAGTATATGGCTAAGTCTTTATAGGATTAGGACCTAAGATATTTTGACAATACTGTAGCTTCCAAACATCAGAAGCCTACAATTTAGTTACCAAATGATGAATGCCAAATAATGTCTATATAAACTTGCTGAATTTGTATGCTACGTGGCTTTGCCTGATGCTCGTAGAAAGACTGCAGCATTCAAGAACCTTTACATCTGATGTCACATGTGATGAATAAAAAATGAAGTCAACTGTAACTCAATCTATGCATAAGAAGATTGTACAAGATACACTGGACTCAATTCTCAGAGACTGGGGAGAAATAAATTAGTTAAGGTACTGATATGAGGGAGAAGTAGCCCCTGAGCTGAAACAGTGAGGTGAGAACCAAACCACACTTTTGAGAAGTACTGAAAGTCTGTCCTCATGGTATTTGGGGCTGCCACATGTGGGCGGCAAGAAGTGAGCAACACGCCAACCATACCCTATTAGGGGCAAAGAAGAGGCCTGGTGGATGCCCACAGCTGCAGATGTGAAGAGGGAGAATAAGGCTGCCTGGCTGTACCCATACCAGATGGGAGTGGGACAATGACTAATGCTTTCTGGATTATTCCCTTCCTGTTATCATCTCCCTTTTCAGTGTAGCAGCAGTATCTAATGAATAGATCTTAGTTCAGAAAATGGTGTCATTTCTGAAATCCCTGACTAATAAATTACAATGCATGCTGGCAATCTGCTTAACTCTTTTCCCCACTGCTGCAGGTTCTCTAATACTGAACTGCTATATATGGCCTTAGTTCATTCATTTCAGGTTGGTGAGGCCATGTGTAATTACAAACTAATTTGTTTGGTTAGCATTTATGGGAATGATATTTTATTGTTCATTAGAGGAAGAAAAAAATGATGGGCACAGAGAGAGAACTTGGTGTTTTTGAGCAGTACATTATGTGAAGCAGCATTTGAAGTAGAAAAGGTGATTAAGAACATAAGCTTCCTGTTTCTATTTTAAATCCATCTTGCACTCAGGGGTTTGCCTATTTTGATACAGGGGAAAACTGGTCTGTTTTGTTTAGGGGTTCTTTGCACATTACAGATATATCATATATATTCATAATTCTATCTTCTATCAGACATGCCAGGCTGTTTCTTTGTATTTTTTTTTATTGGCTGTTGCTCTATGTTCTTATGATTCTCTAAATCTCCCAAAACAATTTTCACGGAGGAAGCAAAGATGAAAGCTCAGAAAGTGAAGCCACACAGAGAGTCTGGTAATGTGTTCAAGATAATGTTATAGGCTTGACCCTAAATCAGCAAAACCAATGAAATTCCAATTTGAGGCTGAAATCTTTTCTTTAATTTGCCCTATTTAGGTTGGATTTAAATTGTGAAATAAGTGGCGATAATCTGTTCATCTTCTTTCCATAGTGCTACAGACAGCTGGATCCTAAAATGATAGCAGTGGAACCGCTAATAATGAGTACATTTGCACTGTCATCCTCAGACTTCTCTGTTAACATTCCACTGAAAATGGAGTTGCAGGACATTTGGACAAATAAGGTGTGTGTGTGGGCGAGGGGTAGATTGTATGTTCTCCTTCAATATAAAAATGTTGAAATCATGGGCCATATCCCTAGTTCTTATTTTGGCAGAACTTCTGTTTGTGAAGCCAATAAATATTGTGCATGAGTAAGGAATCAAGAGATGATAAAGCTTTAGGGGGCAATCTTGTTGGCCCACTAAAGTCTATTAGAGTTATGCCATTGACTGTTGTCAATGGATCAGTGTGTGAGGAATTAACTCAGGATTTAGCTCTCAGGATTTTTTCCTAACTGTGAAAGTGAAAAAATTCTTTCTTGCCTGAGATTTTAGAAACCCAGTGTACTGTAGAGATATTTATGGGTCACTTACAAACTTCTGATGGCAGAGCTTTATAATGAAAATCTGACAACCGTGTAACTAATCCTGCAATTACAGGTGTCATTGTAAACAACTCTCATACTCACTATGTCTTAATATATTACATATTAATTTTAAACACCTTGATCTGGTAATCTGGTGCACATTAGAGAATTTTGATATTGCTGGACCCTCCATTGATATTAAATTGGCCTAATACATTTGGTAAATGTAGTGAAGATAAACTTCCCATGGAACAAAAGGATAAATGTAATGGAAGGGTTTCTCTACAGTTCCTCACTAATTGAGAAGGTGTGCCATCTAGTGTAAAGGGAGGGAAAGAGAGAGAGAGAGAGAGAGAGACCAAATTTATTTATTTATTTATTTAGCTTTGACAAACTACAAAATGTTAACACTTAGGAAGAAGAAAATGAATGAAAAAAAAATCCTTCACTCTCTGTGCCTTCTTCCCTAATCAACTTCTTACCTAGTAATGTGCGTTAAAATGCATACAGTATATAGAAAATATAATCTTCTTATAGTAAATTATTTTATTTGAAGTACAATTCCACGTTAAAGACCGACCCACTATAGTTGCAATGCAATTTCACACTGGGATGTATTGGCAATTCAGTACTTTCATTCTACTTCACTATAAATGGTGTTGGATTGTTTTGCTGCTAGGGCATGCTCTGAGAATCAGGCCATCTGGTTTCTTTTTCTGGCTTTATGATAGACATACACTGGAAGGTTGGTGCATGAGTAATACATTTAGTTATATTACTGCCTCATAAAACATGATGCAATGCTGGATTAAGATTAGTTCAGGAATCTTCTTAATACTTATTTATACTGCTCCATACGGGTATATGGTGCTTTAAAAGACAAATAAGAGACACTAATGGACCAGATCTCCAATTATTTCAATGGAGCTGCCCTAATGTATACCAGCTGAAGTACTGACTCATAGTCCCTGGCCTGAGAAATGTAATTTATGGATAACAGCAGATTCTGATTGCTGTTGTGCTGAAATCTCAATGACACCTGTGTGAGCACCAACCTCCTTTGTTTGGGTTCTCAGTGCCACGCAATATGCTACTCTCTCACTGACTTTGTAGACTGTAAAGTGCAAAGCTGGTATTTGTTTTAGAAAGGCACCCTAAAGCAAGCAAAACTGAAAGAATCTCTCCCAGAAGATGAGCTTAATACCCTTTGATCTGGGATTGTCAGTGTGCAGTTTTATTTTTAGTGCTCATTACTGTCATAAAATGTTATCTTCAACCATACACATTTTAAAACTTCCCTCAAATAGGAAAACTTTAATTAATTTTGTTCTAGCCACAGCACATGAAAAATATACACTCAATACACACTAGGTGAACATGTGCATTTTATTAGTAGTTACAGCATTAAAACTGGAAAGTCACTACTGGTTACTGTCAAATATACAAATAGAAAGGCATAGAAAACCATGTAGTTTGTCCAAAACCAAGTTATAACTACCTGTCTATTCCAAAAGGTTGATATACTTTTGTATATAATTTCATGCACCTGTTATACACAATCTTATATTCAGGGCACCCAGAGGGGTGGGAGAAGTGGGGCAATTTGCCCCAGGCCTTGGGCCCCAGAGGGACCCCCACAAGAGTTTTTCAGGGCCCCTGGAGCGGGGTCCTTCACTCACTCTGGGGGGGCCTGTAAAACTGCGGACCCCTGGAGCTTCTTCCTCTCTGGGTCTTCGGCAGCAGGGGGTCCTTCCGCTCCAGGATCCAGTGCTGAAGTGTCCCTAAGACCTGTGGTGAGAGGGTCCTTCTGCCCCGGGAACTGAGGCTGAAGTGCTGGGTCTTTGGTGGCAATTCAGCGGTGGGAGGTCCTTCTGCCCCGGGTCTTTGGTGGCAATTTGGCAGTGAGGGGTCCTTCCACCCGGGTCTTCGGCAGCAATAACCCCAGGCCCCCTGAATCCTCTGGGTGGCCCTGCTTACATTAAGTACAATAATTAAATAAGGGTCATGTTCTCTATGCTTCTGTATACATAATGCCTGGAAGTCTAGCAGAGCAATCAGCCCAATTCTGCTCTGGGTTGCACAACTGTAAGTTCAAAATTAATACACTGAGCCAATGGAGTTACTCTAAGTTTACATTCTACTGTAAGCTGAAAGTGGAATTTGACCTAGTAGGATATACTGTTTGTAAATTAGTACAGAAAGTGATGCATTTTGTGATCTTAAAACAACTGAATGTAACAGACTGACAATCCTTAATAGAGGTTCTACTCAGGTTCTGGGGCCAACCTACATGCAGTAGCTTGAGGACTGGACATTTATCCTGTAACCACTTTGGCAATGGGACTGAACTTTTTTCTTTGCCTAAAGAAGCATGCACACTTAGTTTTTATTAACAATGGTTAAGATAGCCAAAGTTGCTTATGCAGCAAAGAATCCTGTGGCACCTTATAGACTAACAGATGTTTTGGAACATGAGCTTTCGTGGGTGAATACCCACTTCCTCAGATGCATGTAGTGGAAGTTTCCAGGGGCAGGTATATATATGCAGGCAAGCTAGAGATAACGAGGTCAGTTCAATCAGGGAGGATGAGGCCCTGTTCTAGCAGTTGAGGTGTGAAAACCAAGAGAGGAGAAACTGGTTCTGTAGTTGGCAAGCCATTCAGTCTTTGTTCAATCCTGAGCTGATGGTGTCAAATTAACTCAGGATTGAACAAAGACTGTGAATGGCTTGCCAACTACAGAACCAGTTTCTCCTCTCTTGGTTTTCACACCTCAACTGCTAGAACAGGGCCTCATCCTCCCTGATTGAACTGATCTCGTTATCTCTAGCTTGCTTGCTAGCATATATATACCAGCCCCTGGAAACTTCCACTACATGCATCTGACAAAGTGGGTATTCACCCACGAAAGCTCATGCTCCAAAACATCTGTTAGTCTATAAGGTGCCACAGGATTCTTTGCTGCTTTTACAGATCCAGACTAACATGGCTACCCCTCTGATACTTGACAAAGTTGCTTATGAGATTCAGCCACACAATTCAAACTGAAATTAAGAGTCACACCAAGAACTAAAAAATCCTCTGAATTCCTACATTTAACATTGAAAAAAGGAATCTGAATTTTCTGCTTCACTTATAGACACCTTCACCTCCACCCCTCCTCCACCCTCCCGTAAACTACCTGGAGTGGCTAAAGACAAGTGTGAGTACCCACTTCAGGGCAGACTGTTGAGAAGAAGGGCACAAATCCCAAACCGGTTGTGAATTCTATACTTAAATATCATCAACCAAGTCTCAAGCATAAACTCCTCAGGCATTCCAATAGCCTAACCAGGGAATCGCAGACAGTCCTCTTGGGTACTCTGGTCTGTCTTGCTACCTTGGCAAGCTTGCCTTGTGATAGATTGTCAAAAATCACAATAATATTCAGATTACTCCCAGTCCCAAAGGACCAATCACTTGCGCCTGGTCAATTGCACTTTAGATCTTACACAAAGATAACACTTGTAGCAAATCCTATAATAAATTAAAGATTTATTACCTAAGGGGGAAAAAACTAGAGTTATTTATAATGTTAAAGCAGAAAAACATACACACATAAATGAGTTACAGTCTCATATTTCAAAATATAATAGAAACTGTTGTAATATGCAAGCTCTGTATCTCCTCTAGGGTAACCCAGACTAAGCAACTGGGGATCTCTTGCTTATGTTAGAAATCTTGCCCTCCCAAAATCAAAGCAGCAAAGAGAAACAATTTCTTCTTGTCAGGGATATTTATTCCCTTCCCCCAGAATTCAAGATGATGGGACAAGTTCATGTGCATCTCTCCTCTTTGTCATTGGAGGGCGGGGGATCAACAAAGTTTTTTTTTTCTTCTGAGGTTCCAGAATGGTTTGTCTGGGATCTGTGGGCCTTCTTTTGTTGGAGAGGAGATAACACCTCCTGTGGCAAACTAGTGTTTTACACTTGGTAATTCTTCTCTCCTGACTGGTTATTTTATAGCTATAAAGCAAACACATAAATATTACCTTATATAACATGGGATACAGATATTATAAGTGAGATTAATACATGCAGCAACTTACAAGCATTTCCAAAAGTCTAAACACGAAACAAATTCTTATAAACTTAACATCTATTCTGACAATATTAATAAATGGGTGACCCAGACTGGTTTCCAGCTATGCATTGTTCAGTTGAGGCCAGGGACCTTGGCATAAGCTGGCAGGTGGTCTGCCAGCTGTCACTCCCCGATGACCAATGGGCTGACTAAGAGAGTCAGCTACATTGGTTAAGTTCTGCAGTTCTGGGAGATTTCAGCATCCACATCAACAGGGGTGCAAACACAAAACCCTGAAGATTAATTTCCTCTTTCTCTCCATCTTAAGACACTCATACATTCTGTCTGGTTCAATCCACACCTCAAATCTGATCTTGAGACTAAATGGGAACATAGAGAACATCACTAATCAGCCACCTCCATGGTCAAAATGCCACCTTATAGAAGTAGTAACGGAATTCTCCCTGCGCCTTCAGGCAACGGGAGGACCATATCATCATAGTTTGGCCACAAAAGCTAATAAATCTCAAAATATACTTGGTAACTATTATATATGGTTGTAGAGATGAAGAGTCATTCTGACCACTGACTAGCCACCAATATAAATTCTATGGCTCCCAATCAATCTTTTCCTTCTTATCATCCATATATGTCTCCATGACTCTTTGATGACTTACCTCAGAAAAAGTTTTCTTTCTGTGTATTTGTTTCAGGTTATTTCCTGTATCTTTCTTTGCTTCCAGTCATGAATCATGAGAAGGGCTTTCCTCATAGTATTTTAGCACATCTGGCTCTGATCATGGAAGAAACCCAGAAGGAAGAGGCTTACAAAAATGACAGATTATCTGTAAGATGTTTCCATGCAAAGACATGGGGAGCAACTTAGTTTTTCTGACCTGATTCACCTTTCTCTAATGTACAGGTCTCCTTGAGGAGGTTAACTCTGTTATGCTCACATATCTCATTTCCTGTACTTATTTTATGCTTACTCTTCACTAAAGTGTTCTTGTTTTAGGGACAGATAGTCCATGGCCCTTGGTTAGGGTGGGAGGAGGCAAAAAGGAATCGTTCCCTACACAAGGGGTAGGGACAATTGCCCTTAGACCAGGGGAGGGGACAGAAATTTCTCATTCCATTGCAAAAGGGAGGCAGGATCATGTCCTGTACCCGACCAAGCCTGTCAATGAATATGACTAGTCACAATAAGAGGAGCAAGCTACATTATGCCAAGAAAGGATGTCTGTATGTATGTTTTTCCTGCATACTGGGGAGTAGGGGCAGCAGAGGAGTGGGGGCCATGCGCCCTCACTTTTAAAAGTAGGCTAGGCTATGCCCTCCCACTTTGTACCAGCTGTGAGGGCAAGTGATGGGGGAGAGGACAGAGAGAAGTGAGTGGGATTAGGGTCTTGAGAGTAAGAGGAGGCACAGGAGCAGGGCCTAGGGTAAAGGGGGAAAGAGCTTATGATGATGGGAATGGAGGGAGAAGGGGCAGTGTGGGGGTGGAGCCTCAGGGAGAAGGGGCGGTGTTAAGGGTGAGGCCACGGTTTGGGCATCGATGGCTCCCTCACTTTCAGGGACCTTCTGCCACTCCTGCTGGGAGCTCAGGCACAAAGCCTTCCCAGTCTTCTTTTGTGGTGGTGCTACTCAGTGCCACATTCTAGCCCTGAATGGCCCAGTTCTTCTGATAAGAAAATTTACCAGGTTCATTATGTTTATTTGCTTTGATAAAGTGAAAGAACTTTCTAGTCAAACTCTCAGGATACTGGAGCATAATTATTCTGCCATCTCATTTGCCTGCACTATTAGTGATTTCCTTGCTCCAAGAGGAGGCTTGCTGCTAAATTATCCACATTATTTGTCTTGTGCTGGTATGTTCAAGTCACTCCCTGTATTTCAGTTTGTCAGGAGTTGAGAACTCCAGTTGAAGAACATTCCCATTGGTTAGGAACTGTTCTTAGACTCATCCTCTAAAGTACAAACTTTCCATTTGACCCCTATGATTTTATTTATTCATGGTAAGATATAAATCTGAGAAGCAGTTATGTCACATATTTCTATTTTTCTTTTTTCAAATAAGGTACTAAAATCCTCTACTGCTGTAGATCAATTTATACCAATCAATGGTGGGCTGGGAAGGTAATGAGAAGGAAGGCCGGTTAATTTAAATACTATTAAACGTAGAATAAAAATATGTTTCCAAAGGGAGAAAAAAATCTATCACATAAATAATGTAAAAATGATTCTGTCATTCTCAGAGAAGTGTCTCAGTTACAAATGCGGTCTCATGTGGTTTGGTATTTGGACCTCAAACTAACACCAGCCAGATGGTGTGGTAAGAGACCATTCCAAAAAACATTACGGGCATCCTTGTTGGCAGAGACAGGCTCCAGCTACTTTAAGTTGTTATTTCCCTATTTTTTCTACAAGCAGTGAGAGTTTGGAAATAGCATTGGAGAAAGAGAGAGTCTTTAGGAATTTATGACATGTAATTTTCACCTTTTCCCATCCAGTTGTTTCCTTTGGAGTCATACTGTACTTATTATTTCACATTTGCCTTCTTTTGCTCCTCCCCTCCCCATATCCCTTCCTGAAAACAGTTTCTAAATCACCTCCCTCACAAGAGTCAGGACAAGGGAAATAATAGAGATGATTATTTTCCTGGACATTTATCCTTACTTTTATTTTCTGCCTTCATTTTCACATAGCTAGAATTCTATGATTGCCTCATAAAATAGGGCAACAACACTATTATGGCTCTTACTCTACAACTGCACAGGATATGGATAACATAGATTGTTGAAATCTACATCTTCACTATATTAAGGTAAACTGAAAATATTTTAAAATTAGGTGAAAACTAACATGTAGAGTACCAGACTAGATGAAGACCTGATCCAAAGCCCTTTGAGTTCAATGGAAAGCCACACATTTATATCAATGGACATTGGTCCCTCGTCTTTGTTCACCAAGTGTTTCCACTTAGAGATGTATCCAAATGAAAAAAAAAAAAAAGCTGGATCTGAAGTTCATATCCAGGAGGATTGAGTGAGAAATTTGTAATAGATTATATATTGGATACATGTTACTTCTTTCTGGTTCTGGAATATCTGTGGACTGTCATTTTCTAAAATTGGTTTTTTATTTAAAAATTTGACTAAATATGATAAAAAGTGTGCTTACTCAAACATTTGACCTTTGGGTTATGCACATGCTTGGTTGGGACAACTCATGCAAGTCAGAGTATATTATTTCTGTTCCCTGATTGGATGAGCATAATCTCGAATCAGGTTTCTGGCAGGAACAATCACAAAAAAGCACATATAAAACTCAATCACAGGTATATTTGTGAAAAGTGAAAATAAAATGAGCACGAATACAGCCACAGAAAATTCATTAAGAAGTTTACACAAATATTATCAAAACATTTGTTCCCAGATCTAAAATCCTGATGTGAACTTCTTGGCTTAGGTTCATCTTGAGTCTAACTACACTACAGTCTAATGGGAAATGCAGTCTATTGGTAGTAAGATGCACTTATTATACTATAGTATGGTGGGTGGGCTATGTAGCCTGGTGGTGTAGTACACTTCACTTAACTAGAAATGTACAATAGATGAGTTAAGATCTTTTTCTGTATGCCTTTAATAACCACATTCAACATGTCTGGTGGTCTCTGCTTAAGAGTATTCCACAATTGGAACTGCAAGAGTTAAGCATCAAGTCAAGATTGAGACATGTGGAAAACCTGCACAATGCCTGCATGCCTTCTGTGTGACTCATGCCAGTTCCAGGAGGACAAGATTTTCAAACTTTGTTACTTTGGTGCCAAACCGTGCACAAGTAGCATGGTTTTCAGATGTGCTGACCAACTGCATCTTCCATGACACCGATGAGATCTGCAGGTGCTCATCCCCTTGAAGGTCAGATCACTTATTACAGTGTCTAAGCATGGATTCAGGTGCCTAACTTAGGCAGCCATGTGCCTCCATTTGCAAAATGGAGGTAAAATCCACTCACAGTGGAGTTATGCCAAGAATAAACTTATCTCATTATGATTTATAGTGTTAAGATTCTCAGAGCATGAACAAAAGTCTATGGTTAGGAATTTTCTCCACATTTAATGCTTGACGTATTCTGTATGTGACTAGAAGTGCAAAACTTTTCCCATATTCTAACTTATAACACATAAATATTCCAGAAGTATGGCTCTGGTTAACAGTGGTTTATAAATCTGCATTATGTTGACATACCATATATTTTAATTACTTATCCTCCTGTCTTGGGCTATATTTAAATGTGACATGTAAAAGGGAGAAAAATATAGGTTTAAGTCTCATAATTAAGGGTTTGTGTATATTGGAAATTTACCAAAATAACTATTTCAGAATGTTTTTTGTTTTTTTTTTGTTTGTTTGTTTGTTATTTTTGGTTTAAGGCCTAACGTAAAATCTTATTGCAGAATAAGAGTGACTTTTCCCAATTTAACTTAATCCACTATTAAATCAGAAAAAGGCACTTTTATTGCAAAATAAGAGGGTCTACAAAGGGGCTTTACTGAAACAGTTATTCCAGAATAAACAATCACTTCATACTGACTGCTCAATCCTTATCCTCAAAGGAAACCTGCACATCACCTTCAAAAGATCAGCCTGGAAGCTTAAAGTGATAACTTTGCTAGACACTAAGGGCTAGTCTACACTAGAAGCCCTACAGCAATGCTGGCTGTATGCCAATGGGAGATAGCTCTCCTGTTGGCATGATAAAACCATCTCGATGAGAGACGGTAGCTACGTTGACGGGAGAAGCTCTCCCATCGACAAAGCAATGTCCACACTGGCGCTTAGATTGATGTAATTTATATCACTCAGGGGAGTGGCTTATTCACATTCTTTGAGTGACATAAGTTATACTGACATAAGTGATAATGTGTAGAAGCCCTAGAAATCATAGTCTTAATAAAGACACTGGACTTATGGCTTATAACAATCTGTAACTTACTAATCCCTCAATTTTGTTGTATGACTACAGAAGTGTTAACAGGCCACTTCACCTTGAATGTTCCTTAGAATATTTCCTGACTACTTATGATAAACCTCTTTATTTAGCTGTGACATGCTGAATATCTTTCCCAGACCTGAAGAAGAACTCTGTGTAGCTCAAAAACTTGTCTCTTGCACCAACAGAAGATGATCCAATAAAAGATATTCACCCACTGTGTCTCTCTCATTCATTAAAATACATTATAACACTCATCTTCTAACCTTGAATAGCATTATGAAGCAATTCCTTCCCCCTCTGTCCAGGCCCACAAGAAGTGGAGTTCTATTGTTTTACAGGAAATGGCAAGATTTGGGGAGGCAGTGCAAGCAGCTTGCCTGTCATAGGATGGGGTCCCACGTGTTCCTACACAGTGGGGTTTTGCAAGGCCAGCAGGGCACTGCAATGGAGGAGTAGATACAAAACCAGTGGACTGACTGCTATGGGTGGATCTACTGGTCATTGGCCCCTAAAGCACAGAGGTACAGAGTGATGATGCACTACAACCCCATGGCCGGGGCAAGCATAGCAATACACCTTTGCCCTACTTCTACAAAAAAACCCTTAGTCAAGTCCAGTTAATCAGACTTGACAGAGAAAGACATGATTTACCTGCATCTGAAGCAAAATTATGTTTCTATGGAAATCCAAACTCCCAATGGATAATGTCATATTATACCATGATTCTGGGTATATTCTAAATATGTCACCTGTCATAGATAGGTCAAATATCATGTAATGCCTATGCAGCACACTCCATCAAGTCTTGCTTACTGTCATCGAGAGTTAAGGTTCTAAAAAGGTACATAATCTATTGTAATAGCAGAATTTTATAACATGACTTGTAATTCAAGAACACAGTCCATGGGATTTTTTTAAGCTATGTAGCAAAATTGCAAAATGCCACAGATAGCTGATGATACAACACATTAAAAATTATGATAGGCCAGATTTGGCCATTCATACTCAAATGAAGAAATTCCTTACTGCATGATTAATCTCACTGAGGCCACTCATAAAGTAAGTGTTACTCAACATAAGTAAAAATATGACAATCTGGCTCTAAATTATTCAGTCTTCTATGAGAACCGATATAATATGCAGTGGCGAGCTGGAGCCACTTCGCACCGGTTCACAAGAACTGGTTGTTAAATTTAGAAGTCGGTGTAGAACTGGTTGTAAAGGAGCTGGCGGATGGGCAAACTCCCGTCCTTGGGTCACATCTGGCCCACAGGAACATCCTGTCTGGCCCGCCTGAGCTCCCAACTGGGGAGGCTCCCCCGGCCCATCTCCTGCTTCCCCCCCTCTCGCAGAGCCCCAGCATGCTGCACCGGCAGCACCAGTGCCAGTGCTCTTGGAAGCTCTGCAGCTCCTGCCGCTTTGAGCAGCATGGTAAGGGGGCCGGGCTGGGGCTGAGAGGAAGGGTTGTATAAGGGGCAGAGAGCGGTTGGAGGGGGCAGAGGTTCTGGGGGGGCAGTCAGGGGACAGGGAGTGGGGTGAGTTCGGTAGGGGCTGGGATCCTGGGGGACAATTAGAGTAGGGGGGTGTCATGGTATAATTCCCCACTCTGAACCTTAGCGTCCAAAAGATGGGGTAGCAGCATGAATTCCTCTAAGCTCAATTACCAGTTTAGTACTTGTAGCGCTGCCACCAACCAGGAATTCCAGTGCCTGGGACACTCTGGTCCCCCCAAAACCTTGCCCGGTGACCCCCAAGACCCAGTCCCTCTGGATCTTAACACAAGGAAAGTAAACCCTTTCCCTCACCATTGCCTCTCCCAGGCTTCCCCTCCCTGGGTTACCCTGGAAGATTACTGTGATTCAAACTCCTTGAATCTTAAAACAGAGAGGAAAATTCACCTTCTCCCCTCCTTCTCTCTCCACCTCTCAGACTCTCCCTGAGAGAGAGAAAGTAATCCTAACACAGAGAGAAAATTAACCTCTCTCTCCCTTTTCCCTTCTTTCTCCCCACCAATTCCCTGGTGGATCTAGACCCAGTCCCCTGTGGTCTCACCAGAATAAAAAAAACAATCAGGTTCTTAAACAAGAAAAGCTTTTAATTAAAGAAGGAAAAACAGTAAAAATTCTCTTTGTAAATTTAAGATGGAATATGTTACAGGGTCTTTCAGCTATGGACACTGAGAATACCCTCCCAGCCTAAGTATACAAGTACAAATTAAAATCCTTCCAGCCAAATACACATTTGCAAATAAAGAAAAACAAACATAAGCCTAACTCGCTTTATCTATCTAGTACTTACTATTCTGGACATATAAGAGCCTGTATCAGAGAGATTGGAGAGAAACCTGGTTGCATGTCTGGTCACTCTCAGAACCCAGAGAGAACAACCACCAAAAACTAACAGCACACACAAAAACTCAAGATTTGAAAGTATCCTGTCCCCTGATTGGTCCTCTGGTCAGGTGACAGCCAGGCTCACTGAACTTGTTAACCCTTTACAGGCAAAAGAGACATGAAGTACTTCTGTTCTATTAACTCTTAACTATCTGTTTATGATGGGGGGGGTCCTCAGGAAGGGGTGGTCAGGGGACAAGGAGAAGGGGGTTGATGGGTTGTGGGTTCTGAAGGGGGCAGTTGGGGGCAGGAAGTGGGTTGGGGTCAGATGGGTCAGTGGGTGGAGACAGGCACGTGGGGCTGGTACTCACCGTGCAGTTACCTACCAGGTCTTCGGCAGCACTTCAGTGGTGGGTGGGGAGGTGTTCACTCACTCAGGGTTAAGGACTTGCCGCTGAAATGCCTGCAAAATCCCTGAGCAAATGAAGGCCCCCCTCGCCACCAAAGTGCGACAAGGACATGGTAGGGAACCGGTTCTTAGGATTTGGGGAGCTCATCACTGATAATGTGGAATGAAAGCAGATAGAAGAACCAAAAAGCTAATAATTAAGGAGAGTTAAAGCATAATAAACAAATTTATTTTCTGAAAGAGTTAAAAGCCATTTGGCCAACTCACTGTAAAATTATTCTCTTTGATCAAATGTACCTGTTTTTCCTCTTATCTAATTAGGCTGTCAGATCAGACCTTAGGGGAAAGAAAGCTGCATATATTGGCAATGAACTGATTTCTAAATCCCTTAATAAAAGGTTAGACTTTTTTTTATTTAATCACTGTTGCTTTTCAGATTCTGCAAATGCTCATCCACATTCTAATGTGTATCTGAATGACAATTTTACTTGCATTTGACATCAGTTTATGCAACTATTATATTACAAGCATCAGGTTGCTATTCATATTCACGGAATAAAGGAATGAGGTCTTGACTATATGATCTATTAATTATCTTGGTCTGACTGAAATGTAAATTCAATAATATGGCAATTGCTTGCTGCATCTTTCACTGAGACAGTTCAAGATAACTTTTTGCGAAGGGTAGAAGATAGTTATGTTTTAAATGGAGGAAATGAAAATGATCTTTCTGCCCATTTTATCAATCAGGCAACTTAATGCATGCTTACACAGGTGTATTCTTATGAAATCAATATGTTCTCATCCATCAGATGCTCAAATGATCAACTGAATGATAAAGCCACCATACAAACATTTCTCTTCTGATTTATAATGGTATCACTACACTCTAATACCATGACCATAAAAGCTTTAATCTTCTTGTTAGAAGAGACTGTAAATCAAGAGAGAGTATAAAGTGTACAATTTTGACAGATTAAGTAGGATTAATATCCAGTGATGGAAGACACTAAATGTCAGCACATTTAGAAGTACATTTACGTTGAAAGAAATTTTTGCTTCATATAATGTTCATTGAACTTGTCAACCATTAAGCTGCTCTGAACTCGACCACTGACAAAAGAGTAATACTGGAGAAAAGAGAAGGTATATTACATATTCAGACAGCTATTTTGCCTGCTTATATCAGTAATAAGCATCTCCATCTCACTAAAAATATAAGAAAATAAATATATCTAATGCGTGTTTTAGAATGTTTCAGTTCAAATCATAAATAACTTAACTAATCCTGTTTGCATGTAAATAGATAGAGCACTGCTGTTTTTCAATTTTTCCATATTGCTACAGTTTAGAGCCTGGACCTGCAGTCCTCACAAAAGCAAACCCAGTGGAATATACCTGAGCAAAGACTTTGAAAATAAGCCCATATAATATAAATGCATATTGCCAGTGGCAACTTCTGTTGATATAACATCCAGAGTTTCTATTTATCTCATGCGTACATCAAATATCAGGAAACTGGTCTGTCACTACCTTTCAAATAGCCTCAGCTGTCATGTGAGGTCATTCAGGAAAATACCATTTTAAAATGTCAGTAATTCTTGGAATAGTGACATCATTTAAGATGGCTGTGTATAATATTTACAGAAGCCTTCAAGAATCTTGTTTTTTCAGCTTTTGTCTGGCAGTTTTCTAAACTGTGGAGCCTATACTCTCAGACGACATATATGTATGTAGGGTGACTCGTGAACCTCAGTCTGGTGCATTCTACTACACTTCATTGTGTAGCAATAGGTGTTCACACCTATCTTATCACAAAACTGAAATATAACAGCCAACTCTAACTAGGGCTTTATTTATTTTAGAAAAGAAAACCCACAAGAGTAATCTCAGGACACAAAACTGTGAGTTATATTTGTAAAAACAGATCCTTTTGTATTAAGTGTATGAATTATTTGCTTAATTGATACAGAAATATACCCATATTGCTCATTTTTTTTAGTCCATTCTCTGGGTTCATACCTCTGCCTGCATCAAATTCAAATTTTCATCTTTGCCTTCAAGGCTCTACTTTGCTGTCCCTCAGCCTACACCTCAGCTTCCATCTCATGCCTCTGTCTCCCTTGTGGCCTGCCAAAACTATTTTCCTTGATTTTCCAGTTATATTCTTCTTTCAGAGATGCCTCACTTCCTCCTATACTGACCATATGCTTAAAGCAACTTGTCTGAACCTATGTGTCTTGTGGTCTCCCTGCCTTTCTTCACATTCTTCCCTTCCCTTCCCACTCTCTCCTACAATTCTAGCTCAAATGTCTGTTCACAATTTGTAAAAACAAAGGAAAAGCAACTTAAAAGAAAAAGCAGGACTAGCATGATGTGTACAGTGCAAAACCAAACATACTCTGCACTTACACATAAAATAGTCAACAATACGACCTTCAGAGTAGGATGCTAATCAGTGTGAGAAAGAGTGGCAGAATCTGGCCTGCAACATCTAGCAACGGGAGCAGGATTGGGCCTTTCCAAAGCAAAGAGGCATATAATGCTGACAAACATCTTAGAAATAAAATATTCCCTAAAAAGCATTAGTACCTTCAGGGGAAAATATGTCAAGTTGAATGATTATTTTTCCTCAGAACATTGTGAGTGTTCAGAAGCAGACATGAAAATTAATCTGATTGTTAGCACCAAAAAATTAAGTTTCTCAATGTTTGGCTTTGAGCCTGATCCTGTGAGGGATTGAGCACCTTCTTTAAAGTGATGTGACACTTCCACTAATGTATTGGAGGGTGTTTGGCCCCTCAAAGAATTGGATCATGTAAAAAGGTGTGAGACTCATTGTCAGATAAATCAGCTTGCACCTGATTTGCTCCCAAATGAAAAAGATATTATAAGATGATAAAATTAACTTTGAATTATTAACTAGAAGTTAGTTTGGAAACCCTTTCATCCTCAGAACATGTAGAAGTTTTGTAAAGTATCTGATCTACAAATAAAAATGTAGATTTAGTACAACTTTTATTTGATTATAACATTTACTAACACTTCAATTTTGTCATTTTGTTGATACGAGCATTTACATACTAAGCATTCACAAGCATTTGATGTTTGACCTTAAAACATTTTTCTGTTAACATTTGTGCAAGTAAAAAAACTTGAATGTTCATGTAAAGTGAACACAAAGGGTACAAGAATAGCCAAAGTTAATGAAATTTTAAAGTTGAGTGAGCAATCACACATTTTATGATAATTCTCCCATTAAGTCACTGTGAATAACTGCTGATTAATCCTTCTAAAAGAAGATCATAGATTCAAAGGCCATAAAGGACCGTTGTGATATCTAGTCTGATCTCCTATATAAAACCAGTCATAGAACTTCCTCAAAATAACCTCTGGAGCATATATTTTAGAAAAACATCCAATCTTGATTTAAAAATTGTCTGTGATGGAAAATCCACCATGACCTTTGATAAATTGTTCCAATGGTTAATTACTCTCATGGTTAAAAATGTACGCCTTATTTCCAGTCTGAATTTGTCTAACTTCAGCTTCCAGGCACTGGGTCATGTTGTTCTTTCTCTGCTAGACTGAAGACTCCAGTATTAAATATTTGTAACTCAATAAGATACTTATAGAAGTATTATCAGAAATCACTACAACTCAAGTTGATTGAATGATGGCACATCTCTAAACAGCTTATTTTTTTATGAAACTGAAATGATTTATTAAATATTGTATAATAATTGAAGACCCCATAGTCCCATGTGTGGGAATAGCCTATGTTGTGCTCTGAAAACTTTACTTTTAGAGTTTTCTCTTAATTCTTTTGTCAGTAGTTGGGTGGAGAAGCATACTTGGCCTCTATCCCACCATCAACAGAGTGACCATGAGTCTGGCCATCGAAATATGTGAAGCCCCAAGATCTGCATGAATCATTGAGAGCTATTGGTGGCACAGAGCTAATTATGCAGTGACATTATGTCTTCTCTCTCACGCATAACATCTGTCTCCAAATCTTGCCAACCTGGCACCAACAGACATATTGTGGATCTTCCACAAGACCCAGTGGACCCCCATCTAGTAGGAAGGACAGGTTGTTGGCAACATAGAAAGGGAACTTGTATAAGCTAGCTCAGAAATTAGGAAGAGACATTGAGCTACATATCCTGAGAGACAGTAGATGAAGCTATATACAGATATACTGGGTAAGATTTGAATTATATATTGACATGGCTTTGTGGCTGATCTCTTGGGATCAGAAGGACCCGATGTTTGATTACATTGGTTTTAAATAACCACTCATCATAAAGTCTAGTGTCTGGGTGGTGAAACATGGGCTGGGATACCTATAGAGACTGCATTTCTGACTTCTTGTTCACCTGCATGGTAAGACAGAAGTTTGCTTTTGTTACTGGCTTAATATATCTTAAGGAAGAATAACTACCAGTTTTGGGGTTGGTCTGCCTCATTTTTCAGTAGTTTGTCCTGAATCTGGTGTTCTCAACTGTAACCCACTGAGACACAGTGACAACATCCAGTAATCATTTCTTCTGCAAATAAAAGTGGCAGTCAACATTTTGAGACAGAACGAGCATGTGAAATATAAATGGATACACGTGCATTAAATTGTGCTGATGACAGTCATGCTCAAGTAGTTTATGACAGAAACATCTCAAGGTATGTGAAGAGCCCTATTCGTGGTCTCCCTTTGGGGTATTTTCAAATATCATACAAGCTTTCAATAAGAAACAAATGTGTTAGCTTTCTGTTTTATAATTCCATTTACACTATGCAAACACAGCATGCACACTTACAGCTCTATAAAAATAATAAACTGAGAATTCTAGTACACTGATCATTTAATCACTTCTATTGTATGTCAACTGGAGCAATAGGAGTATAAATGTATTTCTATTTCATACCAAAAAAAATAAAGCAATCATTTTCAATTCTTTAGCAAATGAGTGTTTTTGATTGCTCCTCTGATTCGGTTTATCTACCAACCACTTGCTGAACAAAGATAAGAGGTGCCAGCACAGAGGTGCTTCTAGAAAACAGAATTTTATTATAAAAGATCAAAAAATAGGATCATGAATGAGCATTAAAAGGATTTTAGTCTTCAGCTCCAAACCCCCTCCTACTGTACTAGGTTAATTCAAAGTCATGAGGGTCTACCATCTTATCTAAATTCAGATGTGGTTTAAATCTTAAGAATTTTGGCACAAGATGATAGAATTCTCATGAGCTGTTATTGGAAATTTTTCTTTTGTTCAGCATGCCAAAAGTCTCACATGCTTTCTTCTATTTTGGGCACAAAACTCACAAGAACACTGAGAATTCAGTGTCATCAGATTGAAAACGGAACCTTTGCCTTAATTCAGTCTTGAACTCAAACCCTAATCTAGATCTGAATATTTCCACCTGAAACTAACCACTAATTTGTGTTAAAGTGATGTAGGTTACACTCTGGACTTCACAGTTGTGTCTGTGTAGTCTGCAGTGTTGTTGTAACCTGGTTGGTCCCAGGGGATTAAAGACAAAGTGGGTGAGGTAATGTGTTTTACTGGACCAAGTTCTGTTTGTGAAAGGTAAGCTTTCAAGCTACACAGAGCTCTTCTTCAGGTTTGGTCCTGGGCCTGAAGAAGAGCTCTGTGTAGCTCCAGGGCCGGCTCCAGGCACCAGTTTATCAAGCAGATGCTTGGGGCGGCCACTCCAGAGTGGGGCGGCACTTTCAAGTATTCGACGGCAATTCGGCAGAGTCCCTCACTCCCCCTTGGAGCAAAAGACCTCCTGCTGAATTGCCACAGATCGTGATTTTTATTTTTTTTTTTTGGCTGCTTGGGGCGGCAAAACTCCTGGAGCCAGCCCTGTGTAGCTCAAAAGCTTGTCTCTTTCACCATCAGAAGTTGGTACAACGAAAGATATTACCTCATCCATCTTGTCTCTGTTGTATCTTTGTATATAGTTCTAAAAGCCTTTCTTACAATTATTGAGAGTATGTTGTTGAAAGAACTCTGACATTAGAATGTCCATTCAGCAAAAACCTCATGAATATCAAATTCCTTTTCTTTGTCTGCAGGATGTGACTTAGGTCCCAATTCAGTAAAGCACTTGAACATGTGCTTAACTTTATGTATGTGAAGAGTCAATGAAGTCAGTGAGACTTAAGCAAGTGCGTAGCATTACTATATGTTTAAGTGCTTGAATTGATTAAAATGGCTTTTAATGTCAGAAGTCAACCTGATATT
The DNA here is from genome assembly GCF_007399415.2 of Gopherus evgoodei. Classification (NCBI taxonomy): domain Eukaryota; kingdom Metazoa; phylum Chordata; order Testudines; family Testudinidae; genus Gopherus; species Gopherus evgoodei. Next base: position 144,123,076 of record NC_044323.1, read on the forward strand.
TAAGTTAAGTTAGTTTTCTATAATAGGGTTTTACTGCAGGAACTCTGCCACATTATTCCAATTTAACCAAAGTGTAATGTGATGAAAAATACTATGTCCAGAAAATCTGATATCGTTTTTCTTTTTATTGCCTATCAGCTTGTTGCAATGGTAGATTAGTTATGAGTTATGCACCTGCATAGAGGGGAGAATATTGAATTTTAAGTATTAAGATATATCCTCACAGAAAATAGTTTATTATATTGCTTTGGTTCATATAATCTTTTTTAACAATATATTGCATTGTTACAGTTTGGGAAAACTTAAGTATGAAAGGTGTTCTATAAAATCAAATTCTACTCATTTTTGAAACTGTAAAGTTGTAAAAGCCTGTAATTTATTAAGCTTCTTAAAAAGGGACACTATAGAAATGAAAACTTAGTGGCTGAGTCATGTTCTGATTCAGAAAGCATCCAAGTACAGCTGCATAACTCAAGACTCATTAGCCAACAGTTACAAAAGCATAATAAAATTCATTAAACAAAAACAACTTTTCACTCTACCACAGAGTTCCTGCGTGATCTTGGGTGAGTTGCTTAACCTTTCTGTACTTCTGTTTCTTTCCTCACACCCTTTGACTCTGCCACTATTTGCCAGGAAGAGAAGCTGGCCAAACAGTCAGAATTCCAACCCAATGCTCCTCTCTGGGGCAGCACAGGTACATACCACCCCCTCAGTCCAGTGAGAACCTAATGATTCAGTATAATCCTAACTGATTAAAATTTACCTCTGTTACTAGGCTGCAGAAGCTGGAATGCAGTGGGTGATTTTCTATCTTCCCCTCTGCTCCAGCAGGCAAAGATGATGGAATCTATAACAAACAGGAAGCCTTGACAGAAAAAGAACAGGATAGGGTTCTTCTCTGCCTCCATATTTAAATATGGTCACATATTGCAACAAAGCTGGTCAAGGAATGATTTTCATCACACACAAAAATTCAAGAAGAGCCTTTTTTTTTTTAAATTTACCCTAAGAATGTTTTGAGTCTTAGTAAAAAAAAAATCAAAAATCAAAATTCTTGGTTGTCAGCAGACAGGACTCCTTTATAACCATTTTGTTGTTTTTTCCATTGCCAAAAACTGAAAAATAGTCTTCCAAGCTTTTCATTAAGGTTGATGAAAATAGGATATGTTCCTCCGCAAAAATATCCATTTTGTTGAAAAGCCATTTTCACTTGAAAAAACAAACCAATGGAAACATTTCTACTATTTATATAGACCACCATGTTAGACCAAGTCTGTCTGAGCCTTGTAATAACAACATGAAGGGGAAAAACCAAGTAAAAAAGGAAATTTGTTCACTTATGGACAAATATCAAGCCATTTGTTATTTTATGGTGTTACTAGGGAGAAATCAAAGGAGTCATGAGAAAGAAGATTGTTAAATGTATTGACTGCATTCTCATGGCTTTTGTAGGGAGAAAAAAATATCATTGTATGGTGCTTCAGAAAAAGTGCTACATTTGCCATTGTGGGACACTTTTCAGTGATCCAGAAGAGTTGGCAGTGAAAGGTTTACAAGTTGGAGTCTGTTATTTAATACTTGCTATTGTGTTCTATGCTTAGCATTTTATGGGAGTTTGTTTCCTGCTCCTTCTATAGAGTGGTAAAAAAAAAAATCTCCTTTAATACAATTCTGGGACTGTGCACAGTAGTTCCTTGCTACTTGCTCCCACTGCAACAACCACAGAACTCTGTCATAAACAGAGTCACCCAGGAAAATAACCAAGACTAGCCCATGCTCTTGTTTCCTTCCAACATACTAAGATCATAATACCATTTATTTGCAAATCATAACTTGACCATCACTAGTCTCAAAGATAATTATCCACTGCATGTGGTCCTAACTTCTACAGAGTCATCATGGTGCCTCAGTCAGACAGAAAAGATATCTCTAATCTTCCTTGTGTTGTTGCGTTCAGATCATAAGAGTTTAACCCCAATGTGATGTTTTGGACAAGATTATGACTTGCACTGAATGCCCATGCAAGGGAGTAAGAACTCCCCTAATATCTTTGCACTGGCTTCCTGGTCTTTGTGTTCAAATGCATAGAAAAAAGAGAGCCCTGTGTGGATACAAAATGTATATGTGGATGTGGATACCCACGGATACAAATCCGTATCTGCGGAGCTGCAGTACTCAACTAGGAACCACAGTGGTGAAAACAGAAGCCCCCGCACAATGCACTAGCTTGACCAGGGACAGCTGCCAGTGAGCCTGGTGACCACCCCAGTGGGCAGCTGAGGGGCAGTACAGCCATGCCAAAGGAGGTGCCTGCACAGAGCACTAGCTCCTGATAGTGGCAGCCCGACAGACTGCTGCTTTTGCCATTGGGGTTCCCGGGAGAGCCCTGCAGCTGCATGGATACCGATTTATATCCCCAGATATCGGCATCCACAGATATACATTTTGTATTCACGCAGGGCTCTACAGACAAATCAGGCACTGTGGGCTAGACTCACAGAAGACATAGGCCCTAACTGCTGATTTAGGCACCTGCATCCCAGAATCAGTCTTCACTGGGATTTACAAAAACTTCCTGCTCTGCTGCTGCCCAATTCTGAAGGCACCTAACCTTGCTAGGCACTTAAATTTTTAGTAGTAAAAGTTCCCTAGGCACCTATGTTTCTTCCCGGCACACGCACCCTGCAGTCTGACTCTCAGCATCAGGATGCCTAAGCCCCAGAGAGCGACTCATAACCACCTAACTCACCTTAGGGGCCCAATCCAGTAGGCATAATCAGAGCTCACCTGCTCGCTCAGAGCCCAACATGAGCCACAAAAAACAGCCAGGGGGATGGTAGGAAGAGCTCCCTCATAATGTTTGGCCTCATTGCTAGTATATTCACTTCTTTCTGTGTTCATTTCAAGTGGAACAGCTACAAAGGGAGAGAAAAAGGAAGCCCAAGATCAGAGTAGCCTATAGCTTAGTGGTTTGGGCTCTCACTTCAGAGCAGTCATATTCTTGTTCAAATCCCTTCTCCCTCTCAGGTGGAGTGGAGGTTTAAACTGATGGTCTTTCTTGAACAGGGGAGCCTAACTACTGGGCTAAAAGTTACGCTGGAGGGACCCCCCTCTATTTCCCTCTGCCTTACAAGAATGGTGTAGGTGCCTACTGCCAGGGATATGCACCAACTCATAGAGTTTCTCTTTTAATTTCCAATATCCATTAAATTACAAGGAAGTCAGGCCCTTGACTATAATTAGGTGCTGTGGGCAGAGAACATAGCAAGACAGTGCTCTAAATTAAGCACACCCCTCTGTCTAGCAGTGTGAAATGTAGCCAGTGCCCCTGATTATGTAGTCTAAAGATTAGATGAAAGTCATCTAAATTTATAGTGCTTGAGTTCTTGCTAAATCATGTAACTAACAAAACATATGGATTGAAATAACGACAAAAGAATAAAAAGAAAAAGAGTGAGAGAAACTGACTCTGCCAAGGTAATTTCTCAGATAGCATTATTATTATTATTTTTTAGAAGTAATAATTGTAGTATTACTATTTTTAAAAATATATTTACCAATAGCATAATCAAGGGTGTTATTTACATACACAATAATAGTGCATGCAGCAGTTCTTTGGTTGTATGATGGATGTTTACATAGTCTTATTTATACTAATGTAAACAAACTCCTCAGGGAATTTTTAAAAACCCAGTAAAAGTTTCTCAAATGCAACTGTTTGCACTGGGATCATTATATAATCAAACACCTGTCACCTCTACCTGAAAGAAAGCAGAACAGTTCTATCATAAGCATGGAATAGTCTGCATACATGAGATGGACAATGCATGCAATTTTCAAAGGAAAGTTTTAATGGGTGCTGAATGTGACAGTAATACCTTTTTCCTCAAGCTAATTCATGTTTTTTGTTGGAACATCCCCTGCTCACACAAAAGATGTGAAGATCTGGAATTGATCATATTTTGGAGTGGAAAAAGTACTCTAAAGAGTAATGCGGGGGGGGGGATACTGATTTAACTTACTTACTTTGTTTCTGAGAGAGAGAGACAGACAGACAGATAAACACCCTGTCCTCCCGTAAGTAGAATTTCACAGTAGAGATGGTATTGTTCTCCCCATATTAGATTGTAAACTCTTTTGGTTCTTTGTTAGTACAGTACCTAGCACAATGGGTTGAGGTCCATTACTAAGTCTCCTAGATATTGCAGTAATACAAATAATATTATAGGTGTAGAATTATGATTTATTGTACGAGTGTATTTTGCAATGTTTGGGGCACAGACTGAAAATACATGGCACAAGCAGAGTTATATGCTTGTTATTATGAAAGGCCAGCAAATAGAAGCACAACGTATTAAGTGAGCTATAGAGTGTTTTGCTACTTGCATAAAAGTCGTGCACAGCCAGACTCACCCACATCAAATTTAGAAGGTCAGAGGCTGAAATCAGGCTCAGTTATATAAATCCCAAATAACTTGACTCTAGTGGAGTGAATTCAAGTTTATACCTAGTATAAGGGTAATCCGAATCTAGTTCATGGTAAAAGTGATCTCAAAATTGTTTTTATTTAAAATGCCCAAGGCTGAATACTGTGACATAAACAGGGTAAAATCCAGACTAATGAGTAGTTGTATTACCCCCGCCCTCTAACCTGGGGTGCCTTCTACATCGCTTTCATGCTGTAGAGTCCAGTCTGGGCTGTTCATAAAAATCTCCAGCATGCAAGTTATTCCCAGCTACATCTGTAGTGCTGCAGGCAGCCAGCCCCAGCTTGGCTCTTAGTTATCCTGCAGAGTGACCTTAATATATTCCCAGTCATAGATTTCCCCCCAGAAATGTATGTCTTGCATTGCCCAGCCCTCACCTAGATGATACAAAGTCTATATTTAATAGAAATAATATGCACCTACCTTGTTACCACAAATGGCATTTTACAGATAACTTCAATTTAAACACCCACCGTGAGATAAAACAAGTTTTTTTTTAACTGCAAAGAAAGATTTTAAGTGAATAAAAGTACTGAGGCATAAAAGTCAGAAATGATTACAAGAAAAATAAAGATGAAACGCAGCTGGTGTCTAACTTAAACTATGTTAAGTACAAAAAAAGTTCTTCTCACCATGTGCTCCCACATCTTAGGCCAGGATCCCTTTTCCAGTTCAATGGTTGCTTCCTTTGTCCCTTCTGGTTCAGTAAATTGATGAATAGAGAGCGAGAGAAAGAGAGGAGGGGTGCCTTGGGGTGTTTATCCGTCCTTTTTATAATGTCAGTCCCCCTCTTGGAAAACATTTCCAGCAGAGATTCTGGAGACAAAAAGTCTATGGAGAAGGATGTTCCCTACTGGTGTTCTTCACCTGTTTGAGGTTTCTTTGTTTACCATTCCTGCTTGATGACTCTGTTTACTGCTTAAAGGCAAATTAAGCAGAGCACACATTCCTTTGAGACAGATCTATTAGCCAATTTCTGGCTGTGGTTTGGAACATGTATTAACAACATTATACAGGGAAATCTTATAACTCCACGTACAATGTTGCCACACAAATTTTATCAGGAGAATATTGACCAGGAAATTATGACTTTTCATTTTCCAGATACTTCACAAAGTACACTGTCTACAAACATTATACAACAGTGTGTAGGATGTGGACACAGGCATATGTTCTGTCACAAATACCTTTACCAAATTTATTTTTGCGGTCAAGTTCATGCATTATGTCACTGGCCTAGCTAATTAGCATATGGCTTTTATTTTTGTGTTCATGTTGAATGTTTACTTGAGGGTTTGTGGTGGCTAAGTTCCAATGTACATCATCTGTGAATTAACACCAATGCTGTCTAGAGAGAGTGAAAGAGCAAGATAATGTGTCAATTTTTCTCTATGAATGTAACACAAATTTGTTGTAAGCAGAGAAGAAAGCGGCATTAATAATGAAAATCTAATAGGATGATAGATTTTAGTCCCAAAAATATGTTATTACAGTACTTAATATTAAGACAATTAAACCACACTGTAAAAACAAAACAACAAAAACACTGTACAGGTAAGTACAGAACAATCTTAGACTCTATTATACAGAATGAATAGAAATGCAATAATTTATTAACTTCTAACAGTAGATTAGTATTAGGGCTGAAATGTAAGAGACCTGTATACAATATACTATAGGCAATCACAGCACTCTTCAATTATACAATTTGAAAAGGCCAAAGTTACTTTGTTCTCAAAGTTCAAAATAGTCCTAACTTACATATTTAAGAAAAGTGACTAACGTGAATAGCACCCCACTCTGCCAGGAACCTGCATTATGTATATACATATACCTCCATGCACTGTCTACTAAAAAAACCCTGACCACTCATCTGAGACTGGAAATTTTATATGAGCTTAAATTCTGTGATGAAAAATATGGTGCTTGGTATACAGACAAAGGAACGTAAGAACTTTAAATGCAGATAGGCACATATCTGCATATTTAACAATCTGACCCAAAACAATTATTTTTTTTAATTCCTAGGAGTAGAGGTGTTCATTTATATAATTCAAATGACAAATAATAATAAAAAAATTGTACAACTCCTAACTTTTTTCTAGATATTTCCTGTATAGAAAATTGTACTGTGTTCTCTGGGTAAACTATTCAGTATAAATAATTTAGCTAACTATTATGTCCTACCAGACAAGGAACAAAATGGTCCATTGGCTCTGAGAAACACCTGAAACTGACTTGGGCCCCTTGTCAATGTCTATATAGTGAGAAGTGAAATACATCTATTTTCCTGTTTGGACCTACATTGAGTCCTGAGACACATACAGTCTTCATCCCCCAATATCTATTACCAGTTCAAAACAGGGTGAAAATTATGCCCACACCTATGTACTCTGCAGGTATAAATAGGCATAAACCCACTGCATTCAGAAAAGCTATCATCATTTACACCATGAAAGAATATGACTGCTATGAATTTACAGCCACTTGAGTGACTGCCATGACCATGGCCACCATTTGCTCAAGCGAACTCTGAAGAGGGTTCAGGATTTAGGAAGACTCATCTACATTGATTCTGAAGTCACCCATGACAGTATGACTAGCATCTCTAACACCATGGTGGACAGAAGCAGGAATCGGGTGGCTTGTGAAACATTGAAGACAGTGAGGGTGACTAGATGGTTCAAAGACAATTTAAAGTAGTAGATACTACCTAATTTCTATGCTCTATACTCCACTAATTTCAGTGGGGCTCTGTAAAAATGCAGTGGTCCACCCTATTCAAAACACAAGACCTAGACCTTGGTGTTAACGTAATTGGTATTTATTTATTTTTTCCTCCTGCAGGACTAAAAGACAATGATACAGCACAAAACATTTTCTTGCAGCTTTTTTTAAAAAAAAAAAAGTTGATGCACTTATTGCTAATCAAAGTAGTATTTCCTCCTTATATTGACATCCAGCATCCCTTTGCTTATTAAAATTTCCCTAATATATTTTGTTTCAATTTCAATTCAAACCTAGTTTTCCAAAGTTAATAATGTATAGATTTTTTAAAAAAAAAATATGGAAATGTTGTGCTGCTATAATAAACATTTATGGAAAGTTATATTTATTCTACAAAGACAGTCCATATTTTATTCATCTCACAGGCAGTTAATGTATTTGAACATGATTATTTTTTCTCCTTGATTTAAATTTGTCTATATTGTTTCTCAGTTGTTGCTCAATAGTACTAACAGCCAGAATGTAGTCTAAGAATACTTATGAGTAAAGGGGACATGGATGACTTATTTAAAAGTTGAGGCCATTAATTGTATCATCTGTAGTGTGTTAATAGGTGTATTTAGCTTGTAAATAAAAACATCATCAAGCTTCCCAATATCTTCAGAAGTACACACAGAAATTATTGGAAGCAAGAAACTTGAACACTTTTTGATAACTACTATCAAGCATCTATGCCTCTGTCCGTATGACATTTCCGTAATGGGTTTCAGAATGCTTTTTCCCAGCCATTTGACTGAATCTGTAGGATTGATAATGTAATCAAAAGGGAAATTGCCAGAGATGGAAGCCAGAAGCAATTTTCCCTTAATCTTCTTTGTTTCTTTCTTTTTGTACTATACCAGCAAGCATGGATGTAGTAGTAAGGTACCTTAGAGTGTACCTTTAGATTTTTATTTATGCAGGCTTATGTTTTAGTAATATAATTGCACTATTGTGTACTAAACACTCCCAACTTCAAAAGATTTGGCAGCTTAGTTCAGTTTGGAAAAGCATTCCAAATTTTGGATGCATTAAACACAGCTTACGCAGCCATTCAGATGTTATCAGCAATCCTCTAATAGATCACAGCCAAGGCCGGCTCCAGACCCCAGCACGCCAAGTGCATGCTTGGGGCGGCATGCCGTGGGGGCCACTCTGCCAGTTGCCGGGAGGGCGGCAGGCGGCTCCGGTGGAGCTCCCGCAGGCGTCTCTGTGGAAGGTCCGCCGGTCCCATGGCTCCGGTGGAGCATCCGCAGGCACGCCTGCAGGAGGTCTCCTGGAGCCGCGGGATCAGCAAGCGGCAGAACGCCCCCCGCGGTGTGCCGCCGTGCTTGGGGTGGCGAAATGGCTAGAGCCGGCCCTGATCACAGCTCTTACTCACATTAGGGGAAGCATCGATATCAGAATCTTCAGATGTTATGCTTATAAGAAGCACAGAGACACTGTGGGACTTTTCTTACCTATGGCAGCAGTAAGTCCTCCTTTTGGGGGGGAAGAGATAGCCTGCTTCCGCTTTCACTGCAGTTGCGATTTTACTCCAGAAGAATGTCAAGTAGCCCTTTGTCTCTGTTCCTCTGCTAGTATCTCCTCTTCAGAGGGAATGCACGTATTTACTCTTGAGACAGTAGGCAAAAGGAGAGGAGAGGCCAGTTGCCCTGGTAAAACTCACTTGTTCTGGTATGATTCCTCTTATGATTCATTGCTACTGTATGCTTCACAGTAAAGATCCAGAAATAAGACATCGGGGCTCTGATATTTAGAACTGGCTATGTGGTGCCCAGCACAGGTTTTGTGGTGATGGTAGTGTTTTGGGGATAGGGTATTTGCAAAAAGAGACTAAGCTTCTGAGCCCAAACAAACAACTCAAAGCAGCCCTAAGTCTGTTCTACGTTGCACTGACTGCAGTGGCCCACAGAGCCCTTCTGTAAGCTGGGGAATCATCACTAGATCTGGTCAGGAATGTTTCAATGTAGTGGTTTCATCAAAATATACCAATCATCATCAAGAACAAACATTTCTGTGTGAAAGGGTCTGTCTGAACTAAACTTTTGTCACAAAAGCAGCAAAGAGTCCTGTGGCACCTTATGGACTAACAGACTTACATAAAAGTCTGTTAGTCCATAAGGTGCCACAGGACTCTTTGCTGCTTTTACAGATCCAGACTAACATAGCTACCCCTCTGATTTTTGTCACAAAGGTGTCTCAGATCCAGGATGGAATATCTATCAAAATGATAAGGAATTTGGAACATGGAATTGAACCTCAATCTCTCATACCCTCAGAGAGTGCCCTGACTACCGAACTATAGGGTTTGGAATGAGATTCTTTCAGTCTCTCCATAATTCCACTATGTATAAATAGTTATATATTCACTGGGTCAGCGAGACAGTAATTCTATAGCCCACTGATTAAGGCACTCACTTAGGATTCAGGAGACATGAGTTAAAGTCCCGGCTCCAAATTAAACAAAGCAGGTATTCATACCTGCTTCTCCCACATCCCCGTGAGTGCCTTTCCTTGTTATTGTGGGGTAGGATTTTTCTTATGCACCCTTTTTTTAAAATGAGAATTGGGTGCTTCCCAATAGGAAATATTTTGAAATTTCAGAAAATATTCATGAGATGGGAAAATAATTTCCTGCCCAGATCTATTCTCCACAACACAATGACAACCTGGCTACACTCCACTTTTCCTCAGCTATGTCCCTTCACTGGGAGCTACAGGAGGGGTGGAGTAGAATAGAGAAGTGCAAAAGAAAAACCTAATATCACTGAGGATATGACCCCAGGTATATTACCACTCATAATTGATGTATTAGTACAATACTGCCAAGAAATAAATGAACCCCAGACTTCAAATTCTGCTCTGCTCTCTTATTTATATACAAAGGATCCTGTCCTGAAATCCTGACTCAAACAATATTCCTGGGAAATTCAAAGGGTAAGAAACCACAACAGTGCAGGTGTCCAGCACAAAGCAGTGCACACACAATGTGCTGACCCTCTGCCCAAGGCTAAATTGCATTCAATGGGAGTTTTCCTTGAGTAAGGACTACAAGATCAGATCCATAAATGCTTATATATGCTCACAGGCCAAAATTTTCAAAAGTGATGAGTGATTTGGGATGCCTAACAAGAGACAACTTAAACGTGCCTCTCAATCATTGTTCCAATTTTGGCCATACTAAATATTAAAAACTCAATGGGCAGGTAAGTTTTGAAGAAACCATTTGGTTTTGGAGGAGTGGGTTTTTGTTTGTTTTTAACTGTAACTACAGTTGAGGAATGTTATCAGGTAGAACAATGGTACCATAAGCTCTAATTTTAAACACTTAAGTACATCCAACTTAAGTCCTACTCTTTTGAACAAAATAAGAAAAAGAATGAACTCATGTGGCTTAAATGCTTGGCTGTATCTGAGCCTATATGAATGTTAAATGTTTTACCGTGTTACTGTTCTGCAGTCTTTGCTCCCACTGACACCAATGAGTCGTGTAGCATGTTGATCAAGAAGTGTACTGAGAAATGAATATTTAGGACTAGAAGTATGCAGTTGGTGCACGACTCTGGAATTTGTGCCATCCATATTGGAGACTCCATGGCACTTTTTCTATCGATTTGCGAATGAAACTGTAATGTGTACTGGCTAAGTTAAATGTAGCAGATGGTGCGGAAGGGCGGGAGAGAGAGCGAATGGCAGTATCAAATGTTTCAGTCCTAATTATAGCTTACGTACTATTGCCCAAAGCAAGGAGATTTGCAAACATCTAAAGCAAGTGGATAAGAAGAATCACATGAAAGGGAAGTTATGACTTTACAACATATAGTAGCAAGAATAGCTAATTGCTTTAGAGTCTATTTAGTCAAAATAAAACACAAAAAAGGAGATCAGTGTATTAAACAATAGCATTTGATAGAAATACACTGACAATAGTGGCATAGAACTGGAATCAGGTCTTTTGTTTTATATAAAAACAAGTCTTGTCTTCATATTTCCTGTGAGAAAGTCATTATTTTGTTTTAGTTTTCCTTATTACAAATGTTAAATTATAGCCTGTATATGGTACATGACAAAGATACCAAATCTAGGTTATCTAAGGCCTGTTCTACACCAGGAAATTAGGTCATATGCCTATACCCACACTCCTGAGCAACACAGTTGAGCCAACCTTACCCCCAGCGTAGACAGTGCTAGATCAACAGACGGTGTCCTTTCAAGCTAATTACCAATTCTTGGGGAGGTGGAGTACCTACACCGATGGGAGAAGTCCTCCCGTTGGTGTAGGTAATATCTTCACTGAAGTGCTAGAGTTGTGCTGCTGCAATGTTTTAAGTGCAAACAAGCCCTCTGCATTTTTCTTTTAATGAAAATAGATCTTTACTAGCTCCTTGTTATGCAAAACCATATAACTTGCGATGTATGTATTCACTGAGACTATACTATGCAAAAATTAATGGCAGTCAAGTGTCTGTCATCTATTGCATACAAATTACCTGTGGGTTACTGGCTGTAGGAAAACATTTCTTCTTTGGTTTCAATTCCTTGTTTTCAGCTCCTGTGCTTTGTCTTTCCAGTGCATGTGTTGAGGACTATTTGAAGAAGTATTGTTAGCTTCAGCATCCATAGAAGGAAGTCTGGAATGAAAACCCTGTAAACCAAGAGGGAGAGAAAATACCAAACAAACCAAATATATATTGAAATATGAATAGCTTCTAAGCTTACTGTTTGTTTCTGTTAGTGCCAACAATGTGTTCAGTGTTTTATACAGCACCTGACTCATTGCCACTGCTACCCCAAAGACTTGTTTAAACAAAAACAAAACAAACAACAGAACAAGAAATGAAAGGTAGGGGAAAAGCATACAAGCAAGTAAGATGGACTGGAAAGTGACTGGCCATGTTTTATGTACACAATAAGTCTATCCCCAATTACCTTGAAAGTTTGTCATTATCAGCTGGCTCATTTCTCAGAGCCAGCTATCCTGATGAAGCGGGCTACACTGCTGAATGATTTAAATTTATTAATTTAGAGAAATTACAGTTAAAAAGGATTGGACATAGGTGGGATGTTGTTATATTAAATAAAAATTGAAAGTTTGACCTTGCTGCTTTTTAGCTTTTCTTCTGTATGTTTTGACTCAATCTCAAATTTTCAATCCATTTAATTCAAGTTTAAGAGCCCTCTGTTCATCTATCCCTCTCGCTATGGGTTTAGATCCAACATTGGGGATAATAATCTTGTTCATATTTTCATTTTGATACAGTATATTGTGAAGTAGCTGGATTCACTAGCAGTGGAGAATGGATTATGATATGAGTAGGTGATGAGCTCATTAGTATACACTCTCACTTTGCAATCTTTGTTTTAACTTCTGGCTATGCAGCTGGGAGTGCTTCTGTTACTTTCTGTTTAATTTGTGTGATTTCCCATCGTTGTAGATGGTCTTGATTTTTTCCAGTGTTTAATCATTTTATCTTCCATCAAAAGTTGTCAATGTATTTTATAAACTGGCATGAATTAGTACTTCCATTGGCACAAAAGTGAGAAAGTTAAGCATTATCACTATCTCTATTTTATGAGTGCAGAGCTCTCAAGTGACCTTCAAGATCAAACCAGTTTGCGCAAAACAAGTTTGTGTAAGAGTCAGAACTAGGTTTCCTGCCACGGGTCATGTACCTTAACTACAAGATCATTCTCTAGTGGTAGGGTTTTCTAACATCTCTTATTTTCCTAGATATCACTTTGAATATAAGAACGCACATATTGAGCCAAGACCAGTGGTCCCTCTAGACCAGTGTCATCCAACAGTGGCCAATGCCAGGTGCTTCAGAGGGCACAAACAAAACAGGCAATTAACAAGTGTTCTATCCCCTACTGTCTACTCCCAGCTTCTGGCAATCAGAGAATCGAGACACCTAGAGCTTGGACTTACATTCCTGGTTATCTTGGCTAATAGCCCCTGATGGATCCATCCTCCATGAACTTATCATTCTTTTTTTAAAAACCCATTATAATTTGGGCCTTCACAATGAGTTCCATAGGTTGCCTGTGAATTGAGTGGAGTATTTCCTTACATTTTAAACCTGCTCTCTATTAGTTTCATTGGGTGACCTCTTGTTCTGGTGTTATGTGAAGTTAGTTTCACATAACCTGCAAAGTTATGTGAAGTTGGAGTTATGTTATCTGTAAAATTAGTGTATATTTCATTGGATGACCCCTGGTTCTTGCGTTATCTATCCCTTTCCTAATAGTTCATAACATTGTTACATTTTTTTTTTTTACTGCTGCTGCACAGTGATCAGATGTTTTCAGAGTATTATTCACAATGACTCCAATGCGTCTTTCCTTTTCAGATGCCATCACTTTATATGTGGAGTTAGGGTAATGTTTGCCAATGTGCATTACTTTGCATTTATCAGCACAGAACGTCATCTGTCATTGTGTCGCCCAGTCACCCAGTTTAGTAAGTTTGAAAGTCTCTGGTTTGTTTTTGTGACCTCTGATTCTATTCAGATATAACCTGAAAAGAGTAGGGTATTTTTTAAAAATAAGTTTGTAATTATACAATGAAGGGTTTTTAATGAACATATGGGAGCATAAGGAACGTGTGTTCTATTCAATATTCATTATTTGGAATTTGCTATTTCATCTGCACTATTTTGCATTTAAACCACATGGTAATGCATCTATTCTTTGACTTGATGACTCAAATTTATAAACAAAACCAGAGCCAGCAGTTCAGTTGGTCTTTGATTTGCTTAGGTATAGATGCATGCATATTAAATAAGGCAGCCTAGGAAACGTTAGGACATTTTAAGTCTTCTGTCCTCATTTGAACAGGAAAAAAAAAGAATATTTGGCTATTTACATAAGACTCTAGATGTAAATATAATTGGGTTCTTTTCTGAGTTAAATAGAAAAATAATATATGCATTTAATGACAGATTATCTGGTATTATTGTGCAAGGTGGCCAGGCACCACTGAAGATTTAATCATATGGTCTTAAAAAACAAATCAGGAAATATCCTTTAAGTCAGAAGAATCTTGCTAGCACATCTAAATCACTAATAGATTTATAAGAGTAAAATGGGGTGCCTAAAATGCATCTGCAAAATCTGTGCATGCACCCACTATATACACAGGTTACACAGTTTTATAAATGCAAGCCAGTTCTTGTATGCAGTTACCTACAAGTGTGTTGGGTGTATGCAGAATGGTTGTGTGCATATTTGAGAGTGACGTTTAGATGCCACATTGAATGTTAAGTGTCAGGGCCACCCAGAGGGGAGGACAAGAGAGGCAATTTGCCCCAGGCCCTGCAGGGGCCCCCCATGAGAGTTTTTCGGGGCCCATGGAGAGGAGTCCTTCACTAGCTCCAGGGGCCCCGGAAAACTCTCTTGGGTCCCGGGGCCCCGGAGCTTCTTCCACTCCCGGTCTTCGCCGGCGGAGGGTGAGGGGGCCTTCCACTCCGGGGCGGAAGAACCCCCAGCCAGTGAATTAAACGCTGAAGGGGGACCCGCTGCCAAAATGAAGCCGGATCTTCGGCGGTAATTCAGCAGCAGGGAGCCTTTCCATTCCGGCACCCTCCACCGAAGTGCCCCGAAGACCCGGCTGTGCTTCGGCGGCAGGTCCTGCTTCGGCAGTAATTTGGCGGCGGGGGGCCCCTGCCGTGAGTCTTCGGGGCACTTCGGTGGTGGGTCCCGGAAAGGAAGGACCCCCCCCCACACACCAAATTAGCGCTGAAGCCGGGCCTCCTGCTGCCGAAGACCCCAGGCCCCTGGAATCCTCTGGGCGACCCTGTTAAGTGCTGCACTGGTTTTATGGAATTTGCAAGCTGTGAAGAGTCTCTATTCACCTTAAGGCGATACTAACTCTGAAGTCCAATGAAGGTAACTTTAAATATTAACTGTTAACTATTTCATTGCTGATCAAGGATGCACAGGAAATTGGAGGAATGATCTCATTATGAAGATCTGCATTATCTACTCCAAGTAACATTGCAAGTAGTTTGGTTTATGGGCTCATCTCAAATATATCCTTATTTTTCTCTTCCCATACCCATCCCATTTTAACCTTTGATGAAATGAAATAGCATGCTGGTGCCTCCCAAGACCCATATGGGACTCAGCATTGTCCATTGGCCAGAGCAGATGACTATAGTAGTTGGCCACTGAAAAATCCATGTAAGCTTTAATACTAACACTGTTGTGGGGAAATCTAAACCTTTGGTGAACACTCACTTCTTTGACTCTAGCCCTGCCACCAGTACGATAAGGCTTCTGGGTGATTTGTTTGTAATTAAATAAATAGTAAAGCAACTTAGTTCTTGTTAGCTTTGGTGGCAAAGGTTTACGTGGCTGTAATATTTTTTGACTGAAGACAGGATAGAGGTAGATACTTTTTTAAATGTAAATATAACTAAATCACTACTGAAAGCTTTCAAGGTTTGATTTGTATGAACTCCAGAAGCTTGCAGGCCCTATATTTCAAAACAGAGCATGCTTCAGTGAAGAAACCCAGGTTTGTTTTTTTTTCCTGTGGTTGAGCCCACAAGTAAGATTTTTATGTGATAACTGCACAAAGTTACACGCAAACCTATCACAACCAGATGCAGAAAAAGAGAACATTAGAAAATACCAGCCATGGCAGCTAGCAGGCTCCTAGGTCTTTGCTCCTGACTTCTAAAAACAGCTGAAGGGCAGCCAGCACATCAGGCACCCAGTTCTATCTTCTGTTCTTTTAACTGGCGGGAAGGAAGAAATCAGCAAGTAGAGAACCTAGGCACTATTTTTCCAGGACGGGAGAACACATACACAATATGGAACTCCCTCTAAGAAAAACAACATCACTTCTGAGCACATTGAATACTCAGTCACTAAGGCCTGGTCTACACTACTGTTAGTTTGAATCAAAGCAGCTTACGTCGACCTAGCTGTGGATGCTTAAATTTCACTCCGCCTGACCTAAGTGCCCTACTACACAACTTAATATCATGTCTCCATGCACCATAGAGTCAGGGTCAATGTAGTTAAGTTGACACAGTGTCAGTGTATTACTTACATTGACTGTTACTCGCCTCCAGGAGCTGTCCCACAAATACCCCACACTGACTGCTCTGGGCACTGTTGTGAACTCTGTTGCCCAGGGTCAGGTGGAAGCCAACCCCTAGTCCATCCCCGTTCCCTTACCCCTCTCCTGCCCCTGCATAAAGCCCCATGAACTTTTGAAAATTCCTTTTTCTGACTGGCTGGCTTGGTGAGCATATAGCAGCTCTCCATTGTTGAGTGTAACTGCCCAGCTGACCATGCCAGCTACATGCTGCAGATGTGAGAAGGTATTGAATCTCCTGGGCTCCTGGTGAGAAGAGGTTGGGCAGGCTAAGCTTCAAGACAGCTGTAGAAATGTGGACATCTATGAGCAGATCACTTAGTGGATGCAGGAGAAGAAGTGCTACAACAGGGACCAGCAATAGGGCCACATGAAAGCCAAGGAGCTGTAGCAGGCACACCATAAGGCAAGCGAGCAGAATATGAACCTGCATGGCATTGGGATGCCAGCAGCAGCTGCGCTCTTTCTGCCTCTCTTACCCTCTGGAGCGAGACATCAGCTAAAATCATCACCTCCTATAGAAAATTATGCCAAGATTCAGTTCCATTGCTGCCTATGAATATATTCAGGCCTCTGAGTTATTCCTCCCTCATTTCACACGACCATCCCCTCTACCAATCAAGGGCCATACTCACTATAGCTGACGCTGTGACTGGCGCTATGGCGCTCCAGGCCAATGGGGGTGGCAGGAAGCCGCGGCCAGTGCATTCCTTGGCCCACGCCGCTTCCCACTGCTGCTATTGGCCTAGGGCAGCGAACCGCTGCCAGTGGGAGCCGCAATTGGCCGAACCTGCCGACGCGGCAGGTAAACAAACTGGCCCGGCCTGCCAGGGTGCTTACCCTGGCGAGCCGTGTGCCAGAGGTTGCCAACCCCCGATCTACGTCGTGGAATAACAGTGCTCTGGGATAATGAGACGATCATTGCTGAATAAGATAGTGATGAAATGTAGGTTCCTTTCTTATTTAATATAATTAAACTCCTTTGCTCAAGTTTACTTTATGTATCTCCATTGAAAACTTGCAATGAGGCAAGTTGCATGTGATAAGAATGAAATAGTAGCAGTGCACCCACTTACATCACCAGGAAATTGAGATAAGTTTCATTATCTCATTGTGGCCCTATTTGTTTCATTAGTATGATTTTATACTATGGCATATTTAACCTTTAACTACATGGGTTTGAATAATCTGTGATGTTAGAAATGAACTTTCACAACATTTTTATGACATTTTAGTCTTAATGAGATATAAAATGAGTTGCAAGTCTGTGACATTAACAACAACCCAAGGGCAAGGGGCATCTTGATATCTGGTCATGAATTTCAGAAGACTTCACAAGTTCTAGTGTATCCTAATTCTTTAATGTCATGAAATGTATGTAACTGTCATGCCAGGTATCAATGAAAAGCTCACAACTCACTGGTTATTAATATTACTATGTAATGTAGGTGCAAGCAACCGATGCAAAATTATGGAAATAAACTGAAATTATAATTCTTATAGTATGTTTTCTAGCCAAGCAGTAATTACCCCTCCTTAGACAAAGGAAGGTCATTTCCCTTCCTGGGAGTTACAAAGTGTTTTGAAAGACAATGTGAATGTATTTACAAGCCAGCAAGGGTTGAAGGCAAATCTCATGCTATCATGGCAGGGAATGAGATTGACACATCACAAATTTAATGTTCATTCACTTGCTACAAAAGGGTCAGAAACAAAATAATTTTCATTTTAGCAGACAACCCCAACAGGGGAAGCAGCAACAGGACAGACTCCATGTTACCTACCTCACAGCTGGAAATACACTTTTCTCAGGAAGTATCCTGTGGGGAGGGATAGCTCAGTGGTTTGAGCATTGGCCTGCTAAACCCAGGGTTGTGAGTTCACTCCTTGAGGGGGCCACTTAGGGAGCTGGGGCAAAAATCAGTACCTGGTCCTGCTAGTGAAGGCAAGGAGCTGGACTCAATGACCTTTTGAGGTCCCTTCCAGTTCTAGGAGATTGGTATATCTCCAATTATTACTATCCTTCAGAAGAATCCATTTAAAAGATTCATTGACCTGTAAAAGAGAGAGGCCAAGAAACCACAACTGATCTATCTTTCAGCTAAAACAATAAAGGTACCAGCCCTTTGACTTTGGAGGATAGATCCTGACCCAGGAGTTCTGTCAGGCATCTGGATAGAAATGTGTGGTGGGGATTTTACCTTGAACCAGGTCTAGCTCATTACGTTTTAGTTACTAGAAAGTGTTTTCTCTTTATTTCTCTTGTAACCATTTCTGACTTTAATCCTTACATATGCACTCTCTTAAAATTTCTCTTTAGAATTAAACAAACATTCTTTATTTTCAATCTCAACCAGTTCAGTGCGCTCTTGAACTAAACTGCTTGGTAACTCCAGTTAAACAAACTGTTAGACGCTGACTCTTTAAAAGGAGCAACACATTTAACATTCCTCTGATTGTTCCAGGACAGGGTGGACATTTCAGAACATGCATTTTGGGGAAAGTTGGGTTTGGGATGAGTGTGGAGTCACCTTACCAGTTGTTAACCAAAGCTGGTGGAGACCAGTGGAAGTCTGTGGTATTTCAGGCAGGCCTCAGGATCCAAAAAAGTGTTGGATCAGCCCAATATATAGAAATAGCATATGTTTGTTGCTGACTGAGGCAGAGAGCAACAGTAGTAAAGATTTAACACATGGTAAGGGTAAGAGGTGACAACTCTTCACTCGTTTGGATTGTACTCCTAGAATGTAACAATGTCATACAAAGCTGTATCAGATTGTCAAGGTTCCTTTCCTACTCTGAACTTTAGGGTACAGGTGTGGGGACCTGCATAGACACTTCTAAGCTTAATTACCAGCTGAGATCTGGTATCGCTGCCACCACCCCCAAGCACTATTTTTTCTTTGGGTAGTCTTGAGGGACTTCACAAATTCCCTGGTGAACACAGATCCAAATCCTTTGGATCTTAAAACGAGGAGAAATTAACCACCCCCCCTCCTTTCTCCCACCAACTCCTGGTGGATCCAGATCCAACCCCCTTGGATCTAAAAACAAGGAGAAAAAATCAACCAGGTATTAAGAAAAATGCTTTTAATTAAAACAAAAAGAAAGGTAAAAGAA
The DNA here is from genome assembly GCF_007399415.2 of Gopherus evgoodei. Classification (NCBI taxonomy): domain Eukaryota; kingdom Metazoa; phylum Chordata; order Testudines; family Testudinidae; genus Gopherus; species Gopherus evgoodei. The sequence continues at coordinate 144,142,561 of NC_044323.1, forward strand.
AACCCTCAGAGAGATTAGCATACCAGCTACTCTCACAGACAACAAATTCAAAACACAGAGGATGTTCCCCTGGGCAAAACTTTAATACACACAAGAATACCCAAATTTGATAATTTCCTTAATGGTACCAAGACAAGTTACAAAGAAAATAAACAAATATATTTATCCCTTTTTAAAACTTACTACTCTGATAAGAGGCTGGTTCCTTGATCTTTTTCACTCCAGCTGAAACTGAAACTCTAAACAAAAGAAAACTTCCCTCCTTCCGTTTGAAACATCTTGTTCCCCCATTGGTTCCTCTGGTCAGGTGTCAGCTAGGCTAGGTGAACTTCTTAACCCTTTACAGATAAAAGAGGCATTAACCCTTAACTATCTGTTTATGACACAGATGATAGATTATCTTTCATCAAATAGCAGGAATAGAACTGCAGAGACGAGAGAAATTTGCAAAAAAAGAATAAGTCACTATAAAGACATAGTAGCTTTCCTTTATGTTTTTTTTTATCCTAAGCCTATTAAAAACTGCACTGAAGTTTCAACAGAAAACAAATGCATCACAGATAAATGATTAAATCTTTCTCAGAATGCAAAGTAGTAAAATGTTGGTTTCAAATATGAAGTGAATCTGCCCCTTCTGAGAAATTCATTTTAAAATACAGTTCCCTTCAGTAATCAAGCCAGACATGAGTGTACCTTTCTCACTGCTACTAAACAACTTGTACAGCAGTTCATACAGTCTACTAGTTAAACAGTTTTGCTCTAGTTGATTTCTCCTTTTCCCACCACATATTAGACTCATTAAGTGCTAGATTTCTAAAGTGCTATGTCTGTTTGCTACTAATAGTTGTAACGGAACCTCAGTTCACATATTTCTTGTACTTTTTTTAAATCTATATCTTTATCACAGATGCATTAAGCTATACGATGAAAATATGAATCTCGAAATCCAGGGTGAATGATAATTTCCTTTATCCATTATTCATAAGACAGTTCCTCTTCTGTGTGGAGCTTCAACAGTGCTTAATTTGGCTTCACATTCCAAATAGCATATAAACCAATGGTGCATAGCGAGAAGAAAGTAATGGACCAGTGTTAATTGCTGGCAAGCATTTGCAATAGATCTGGGATAACACAGATTTTTAAAACATAGTTAAAAACTGACAAGGAAGGTTTGTTTAGCTCATTTTTAAGCTTTGAGCTTAATGTTCTCCAAAAATATCTATCCTTACTGTGATTGATTAGGTGTATTTTTATTAAAGATTATTAAGTTAGTAATTGGTATTTATTTAATTACATTGTTATATTGAAAGCGAATTTAATTTCAGATTTTAATTAACTTTACCTACTTACTACATCAAATCCCAGCATTTAACAACTCACTAATTAAAAAGTTATAGCCAACATGATCCCAGGATTTGTCATTTTCAGTTAAGATGTTTCACTAGTTTCTCCAAAGAGAGACCAATTGCAGAGGTTCATACTCAGGCAAACACCCAAAGGATTTTCATTAGTTTGCCTGAGACAGGACTAAAGGACTTGGTCCATCTAGTGTTTCTCTCAAGTTTTTAATTTAAGTCTATCATCTGGTTGTGGAGAAAGAAAAAGGTAGCATTTTCGCCCACCCCTCTGCCCAATAATTAGGGAAGTAGTAATTGTTTAAAAGGTCATACACCATTTTGGTCTTCAGCTTCATCAGATCTCACAAGAAATAAAAGTCTGAGCAAAGTCAATACCTGATTAAGAGCCATTGTGCTAGGCATTGGACAAACAAAGGCACATTATAAAACAATCCCTGCCCCAAAGACAAAACACACAGGAGAAAGAATGCTTCCCTCCAACCAGCCTGTATGACCTCTCTCTATTTGGATCAAGCCCTGGCCAGGTTGGTATGATGAAATCTCGATCTTGGACTGGGACCAAGAAAGCTGAGAGAGTGCAGCGTCCAGGTCTGATGAAAATATTAGTTAGAATTGTGTGACAACTTTATATCAATGGCTCTCCTGGCCACAATATCTCATTATCCCCATGTGAACCACTGATGTTCACAACCTGACCCAACCAAAAAGTCTACTTTTGCTGTTTTAAGTCAAGTTCCCCACTTCTAAAGTCAAAGTCATTTTATTAGTACTTCAAACATATCTCGTCTCAGCCAAAACTCAGCTGATATCTCTCACCTTTTTCGCTCCTAAAGCTCCTTCAGAACCTTGGCAACTCTACCAGTTCCCTCTGACCAGAGGGTCACCCCTCCTACACACTTCTATATCCTGGTGAATTTCACAAATCACACCTGCCATAGCAAGTCAGCAGAACTTGGCAGTTGTAGGCAGGGTTCTAATTCAACTCAATAATATGGGACAACAGAAGAGGCCCACATACTTTGAGTTGTAGAGCACCCTACTTGGTTATATAACCCTCCCCGCTCCTATCACCATTCCCACTAGGAAAGAGAGACTAGAATCCAGCTCAACTTTCCCCAACAATCATTTAGCTCCCAAAGATTCCATTTAGGATTAGAAAAGAAAGAAAGAAAAACTATTCAAGAGCAATTCTATGTACTCCTGCCAGGGTCTCAGTCAAGTCAGCAGAAACTTGGTCAACTGTATCACAGATTGTCAGTTGATCTAAAGCGATAAGCATGGACAATAGGCATTTTTCCATTGTTATGAAATGAGTCAGCAAGAATAGTGTCATACCATCACCATCCTATAATCACGCCTGAAACATTTGTTAGCAACAACTACAGGAACTCTGGATATGTATATGGATAACTAGAATATCCAATCTCTTTTGGAGTTTTGCTCAGTTTGTGGCCTCAGAGATATCCTGTAGGAATGAGTTCCAGTGTCAAGGTACATGTGAAAAATTAATCTTATCCATTTTAAATATGCCAGTGGAATTTCACTGGATGTCCCTTTGTTCTTGTGTTTTGAGAGAACAGAAGCTCTCCATTTACCTTCTCTACTGCATTAATGATTTTATACACTTTTATCAAGTCCCCCCTTTTCGTCTATTTTCCAAAGGTAAATAATGTCAATATTTTCCAAATTTTCAAGAGAGTTTTTCCATGCTTCAAATCATTATATCCATCCTTCTTTGACTGGGTCAATATCCTTAGGGAGACTGAGTGAGTAACACTGAATATAGTATTCTCAATGAGTGCACACCATCAAATTATAGCGTGGCATAAAGTTGTGTGTTATTCTTAGTATGCAACCTAATATCTGATTTTCCTCCCCCCTCTTTTTTTTTTTTTTTTTTTACTGCAGTTGCATAGTAAGTCTTCTGAGTTTTCCACAGTGACACCTTACAATTAATTAAGAATCCTGTAAGGTGTATATGAAGTTTAAATTTTTTCACCTCTAGTGTGCACTACTTTGCTCTTACAAAACTGAACTTCATACACTTAGTTCAGTTCAATTCCTCTGAACTTGTTTATAACCTACATAAACTCATCTGCAGACTTTGCTACTTCACTGCTCACCCCTCGTTCCAAATTGATTAAACACCAGAACCAATGTAGAACCTTGAGGCCCCAGTATTGTTAACTGTTTGCTATGACAGAAGTTACTATTTAGTCATACTCTTAGATAGTTCTTGATCCATGACAAGACTTGGCAATTCATACCACCTTATCAGAAGCCCAGAAAGAGAAGGTTAGAAACAAGATAGACAAGACTGCCCAAAATCAAAAGATGCTTCCTGAAGCATGGACCTATTGCCATTAATACATTAGTGCCATCCTAAAAAAAAAACACATTTCATCTACTTGCAGAAGTGTTGAGTGCCCTGGGTCTATCTTACTGGTAAATGCCCAAATCTTCCCCAGCACCTCAAACTTGGTGAGTATAGCTGGCTAAAAAAAAAAAAAAGCCAACGTGCAGCTTTTCCTCTCCTCATGTCATTCTGTCTCTAATAATACCAAGAGTCCTAGGAGAATCCAAAGGAACTTATTCACAAAAAGTTTGAAGATGTGTCACAGCTGGAAATATTAATCTGTTTCCAGGTAATCACAATCCATATCCACTAAATTGTCCACCCCCTGCCAGCATTGTTAGACTTTGTAGATGCTTGCATGAACTAGGAAAGTACTAGGAAAGTACAATTTAGATGGGGCTACTATAAGGTGGGTGAATAACTGGCTGGATAACCGTACTCAGAGTAGTTGTTAATGGCTCCCAATCCTGCTGGAAATGTATAACAAGTTGGGTTCTGCAGGAGTCTGTTTTGGGACCGGTTCTGTTCAATATCTTCATCAACGATTTAGATGTTGGCATAGAAAGTACGCTTATTAAGTTTGCGGACGATACCAAACTGGGAGGGATTGCAACTGCTTTGGAGGACAGGGTCAAAATTCAATGATCTGGACAAATTGGAGAAATGGTCTGAGGTAAACAGGATGAAGTTCAATAAAGATAAATGCAAAGTGCTCCACCTAGGAAGGAACAAATCAGTTTCACACATACAGAATGGGAAGAGACTGTCTAGGAAGGAGTATGGCAGAAAGAGATCTAGGGGTCATAGTGGACCACAAGCTTAATATGAGTCAACAGTGTGATACTGTTGCAAAAAAAGCAAACATGATTCTGGGATGCATTAACAGGTGTGTTGTAAACAAGACACGAGAAGTCATTCTTCCGCTTTACTCTGTGCTGGTTAGGCCTCAACTGGAATATTGTGTCCAGTTCTGGGCACCGCATTTCAAGAAAGATGTGGAGAAATTGGAGAAGGTCCAGAGAAGAGCAACAAGAATGATTAAAGGTCTTGAGAACATGACCTATGAAGGAAGGCTGAAGGAATTGGGTTTATTTAGTTTGGAAAAAAGAAGACTGAGAGGGGACATGATAGCAGTTTTCAGGTATCTAAAAGGGTGTCATCAGGAGGAGGGAGAAAACTTGTTCACCTTAGCCTCCAATGATAGAACAAGAAGCAATGGGCTTAAACTTCAGCAAGGGAGATTTAGGTTGGACATTAGGAAAAAGTTCCTAACTGTCAGGGTAGTTAAACACTGGAATAGATTGCCTAGGGAAGTTGTGGAATCTCCATCTCTGGAGATATTTAAGATTGGTTAGATAAATGTCTATTAGGGATGGTCTAGACAGTATTTGGTCCTGCCATGAGGGCAGGGGACTGGACTCGATGACCTCTCGAGGTCCCTTCCAGTCCTAGAGTCTATGAAGGACCCTGAAGTCAGAGACCTGGACATCCCCAGTACTTGACTGAATTTTTGTCCAGTCAACTCATCTAAGTAATCTGATGTGCAGCAGAATAGCCTATACATCACCCGTCTCACCAATTTCTACCCATGATAAGACCCAAAGCAAGATGGACACACAGGAATCCATTTTTGGACATAGATATTTTTTATATATTGCACCAGAAAATACAGCTACATAACCTTTCCCAGCTCACAAGAATGGCCATGAGTCAGACCAATGGTCCATCTTACTCAGTATCCTATCTTTTGATAGTGGCCAATGTGAGATGCTTCAGAGGGAAGAACAGAACAGGGCAATTATTGCTTGATCCACTCCCTGTGTTCTACCACCAGTTTCTGGCAGTTAGATGATTGGGAATATGCAGGGCATAGCATTGCATCCTTGATCATCTTGGCTAATAGCCACTTATGAACCTACGCTCCATGTATTCATCTAATTCTTTTCTGAACTGCATTATAGTTTTGCCTTTCACAAGATTCCCTGGCAATGAGTTCCACAAATTACTTGTACACTGTGTGAAGTAGTACTTCCTTATGTTTGTTTTTAAGCTTGCTGCCTATTAATTTCATTGCGTGACCCCGGTTCTTCTGTTATGTGAAGGAGTAAGTAACATTTCTTTATTCACGTTCTCTACATCATTCACAATTTTATAGACCTCTAGCACATACCCCCTTCTTTGTCTCTTTTCCAAGCTGAAACATGCCAATCTTTCTGTGAAGCTGTTCCATACCCTAAATCATTTTTCTTCACTTTCTCTGTATCACATACATACATATACACACACACACACACACACACACACCTCTAGCCTGATATAACGCTGTCCTTGGGCGCCAAAAAAAATCTTACAGCAATATAGGTGAAACCACATTATATCGAACTTGCTTTGATCCACCGAAGTGCACAGCCCCCCTTCCCCCCCCCCAAGCACTGCTTTACCACGTTATAGCTAAATTTGTGTTATATCAGGTTGCAGGTGTATATATTTTATATACATATATTGAGATTGGATGCCCAGAACCATACACAGTAGCTAAGGTGTGAGTATACTATGGATTTATATAGTGGAATTATGATATATTGTGTCTTATCTATCCCTTTCCCACTCTGTCCTAATGTTTGTGGGGTTTTTTGGTGGTTGCTGCTGCACATTGAGCAGATGTTTTCAGAGAACTATCCACAACAACTCCAAGAGCTCTTTCTTGAGTGCTAACAGCTAATTTGGAACCCATTATTGTGTGTGAATAACTGGGATTATGTTTTCCAGTGTGCATTACTTTGCATTTATCAACAGTGAATGTCATCTGCCATTTTCTTGCCCATTCACCCTGCTTTGTGAGATCTCTTTGTAATTCACAGTCGTCTTTGGACTTAACTATCTTGAGTAATTTTGTATCATCTGCAAATGTTGCCACCTTACTGCTTTTTCCAGACAATTTATGAATATGTTGAACAACATTGATCCCAGCACAAATTCCTTGGGGACACCACAATGCACCTCTCTTCATTTTTGAAACTGACCATTTCTTTTTAGCCTTTGTCATCTTTTAAATCAGTTAATAATCCATGAGAGGATCTTCCCTCTTATCCCATGACTGCATACTTTGCTTAAGAGCCTTTGGTAATGGACTTTCAGAAAGCCTTGTAAGGTACAAGTACACTATATCTCTTGGATCACCCTTGTCCATATGTTTGTTGACCCCTACAAATAATTCTAATGGATTGGTGAGGTATTTTTTCCCTTGAAAAAAGCCATGTTGACTCTTCTCAATATATTATATTCATCTATGTGTCTGATAATTCTGTTCTTTACTATAGTTTCAATCAATTTGTCTGGTATTGAAGTCAGTTTTACCTGCCTGTAAGTGTCATGATTGACTCTGTAACCTTTAAAAATTGGCATCAGATTAGCTATCCTTTAGTTATCCGATACAGAAACTGATTTAAATGATAGGTTGCTTACCACATTTAGTAGTTCTGCAAATTTACGTTCCTTCATTGGGTGAATACCATTTGGTCCTGGGTGACTTACGGCTATTTAAAGTATTGATTTGCTCTAAAACCTCTTCTATTAACCCCTCAATCTGGGATAGTTCCTTTGATTTTTCACCTAAGCTCAGGTGTGGGAATCTTCCTCACATCCTCTGCAATGAAGACCAATGCAAGTAGTTCATTTAATTTCTCCACAATGGCCTTGTATTCCTTGAGTGCTCCTTTAGCATCTTGATCATCCAGTGGCCCTACTGATTGTTTGTCAGACCTCCTGCTTCTGATGTACTTAAATTTTGGCTGTTTGTTTTCGTGTCTTTTGCTAGTTGCTCTTAACTCTTTTTTGGGCTGCCTAATTACATTTGACTTGAAGAGTTTATCCTCCTTTCTATTTTTCTCTGTAGAATTTGATTTCCAATTTTTAAGAGACACCTTTTTGCCTCTAAACACTTCTTTTACTCAGTTGTGTAGCGATGGTCATACTTTTTCCATCCTCTAACTAAGTGTTTTAGTTGGTGGTATTGTAATAGGGTCTTTGGTAGGCCAAGGGCCCCAGATGTTAGCATTCACTCAGGCCATGCCCCGGGCTCTGACCCAGGGTCCTAGAAAGGGTCAGCAATGTAGCGTTTGGCCCTCTGGCTACCTTCCCTAGGTCACTTCCTACCACTGCTTTCCTCATTCAGCTTCTGGTCCCAGATAAGGAGAAAAGGAAACCAAACTGCCAGCTCACACCCAGTCCTGTTCCTTCAGGGAGGCTTCTCCAGCCCCTTTTGGCAGGAGCCTTCAGGGTAGGTCGGCATTCCTCCCCAGCCTCCACCTTCTGAACTGAGTTTTCCATTTTTAACCCAGTCTCCAGTCAGAGCATGCTCGGAGGGGTGGAGCTAGCTGGAGCCATTGTAGTCCTTTATCCCCTTCCATCCCAGTGTGAGGTTTGTATATCTCATTACAGGTACATATTTAATGTGAGCCTCTATTATAGTGCTTTAAAAAAAATTCTATGCAGTTTGCAAGCATTTCAATTTTGTGACTGAACCTTTTAATTTCCATTTAACTAGCTTCCTCATTTTTGTGTAGTTCCCCTTTCTGAAGTTAAATGCTACTGTCATGGGCTTCTTTGATATTTTCCCTCCCACAGGGATGTAAATTTTAATATATTATGGTCATTGTTACTGAGGAATTTAGCCATATTCTCCTCTTAGACCAGATCCTGTGTGCCATTTAGGATTAAATCACTAATTGCCTCTCCTCTTGTGGGTTCTAGGACTACCTGCTCCAAGAAGCAGTCATTAATGGTGTCTAGAAAAGTTCTCAGCATCCCATCCTGAGGTGACATGTACCCAGTCAACAGGAGCATAGTTGAAATCTTCATTATTATTGAGGTTTTTTTTCCATTCTTATAGCGTCTCTAATTTCCCAGATCATTTCACAACCACCACCAAAACCATCCTGGTCACGTTTGTGGTAATATATTCCTATGACTATACTATTATTCAAACATGGAATTTCTATCCATAGAGATTTATGGTAGAGTTTGATTCATTTAAGGTTTTTTACTAGCTTTGTATACTTTCTTTCACAAATAGTGCCAAGGTCCCACCAGGACAACCTACTGTGTCACTCATATTTTGTACCCTGGTATTACCATGTCCCATTAATCATCATCATTCCACCTAGGTCTTCAATGCCTATTATATCAGTCTACATTTAATGCTATGCTTAATCAAGTATCCATCTGAACAGGACAGGTATAACATGCAGCTAGGTCTTTTCTACAAGCTAAGTGAAGGGTCTCATTTATGATCAGATTAAGATGTCTAGCTATCAGTTATTGACAGTACACTTAACTTCACAAACTGAATAGGGGCTCTGACAGCTTATGTCACCATCAGACAAGGTGTATTGGACACCTACTCTCTCAAATAATTCCTGCAACTTGCCTTCTCCATGCCTTTTCTGACAGGAGTCTGTAGGGACAGTAAACTCAAGTCCCTGAAACCCATTCTTTCCACTTGTTCTTACCTCAGCCTACATGTGCCTTTTATACCTCACAATTAAGATTTACCATGTTCTTAAAAATAAGCTAACATTTACTTAGTATGTATTAATCTATTGAGGCTAAATTGAATGCACTGTTAAGTGTATTCAGAACATTTAGAGTGTTAGCCTTTTAACAAAAGAGCTTTTAGTTCCATGCTGAATTTAATGTCTACACCTAATTATCACAAGTAATGGCATATGCCAGAAAAATTGTGCAATTTTTAAAATTGTTATATTACTTTAAAAGGAGCATATGGATATAGATCTATTTGTTGATAATGATTTATTGCAGTTCAAACTAAATGAACCAGGAGAAAGAATCAAAATAAGAAAAAAACATAGTTGCTGATTCAAATCTCACACAGTCCATTACAAACATTAGCTTTATGTGCATAAACAACAAGAATTTCCAAAGTAGACTGTGTTAGACTTGCAAGTTAATTCAGTTTTAAAAGTCATTGTAATCTGTGCTTTGCATATATTTGTATTAATTTAAAATTAAAATTTACACTACTATGTTTTCAGCATTCTGTAATCCTCCCAATTTTTGGTTATCAGTGGCAACAAGTATCATCTTTGATCATTCAACTATGTAATGCCTGCTGTCAGATGCACCTGTTTTGGTTTTTTTTGCGCAGAGAAGAAAAGGAAGACTCTCACAATTGCACATGAAAAATGAGGAGCCAGAAGGTGGTACTACAGAGCATTTTGAGTATAGCAGAATCTAAAAGCCTTGCAAGAGGATTTAATAGTTCTAAAATTAGCTACTAAATATGAGTAATAAACACTGATCCTGTTAGAAGAGGCTGTCAGTGTTCTCAACCAGTCATCCTTCCACATTCAGTTTTTACACATTTTTTAAATATTGTCATAACAATAATCAATTCTTAACAAAATCAACAGCAATGTGGTCAGCTTTCAGTGAGAAAGAAAGCAAAGTCCTACAAAAACTGAAAATAAATACTGTCAAGGGGAAAAGCTATTGGCTTGCTGGAATCTAAGAAGTGTTTGAGGTGGTGGAGGACTGCGGGAGAGAAAAGGAGTGGAATACACGATTACTAAAATTAATACTAATCAGCTTACATTCCATTTGCACAGTAAGCTTCAAACCAAATCTTAAATAGGTTACTTGCCACAATTTAGGTTTCTGTGCTCAATGTGCATACTCGTCAGGCAACCATGATTCGGTAATGAGCATGCCAGATCTGGTGGTCCATCTAGCCTAGAACCCTGTCTGACAGCGAATGGTACTCAATGCTGAAGAGAAAGGTGCAAGAATCCCTATGAGACATGTCTTCATTAGACAATTAGATCATATTAGACCATAATCTTGAAGAGTTAATACATATTATGTTAAACATAACTTAGCTGTTTGCATAGTCAGGAAATAGTATTTATCATCATGCCAACCAGTAGTCGATAAATCCTACTGGAAAATTAACCCATCCATAGGGGAAGTTTCTCCCCAGCCTTAAGTTAGAGTATGGTTTATGCTTTGATGCATGATGGCTTATTTCCCTTCTAGAAAAGATCATATCTCATTTAGCCTTCTCATTAGTCATACAAACATTTATCTCAGTGGTAGCTTGTGGCAATAGATGCCATCATTTAATTAATTGCGCATCATGGAGAAATGTTCAGTCTTAAGTTTGTTGCTCTCAGTTTTATTGGATCTACCTTACTAACTGTATTATGAAAAAGGATAAATGGAAGTATCCAACATTCATTCACTACACAATAGCTCTTATATCTTCTAGCTAAATATCCCCTATCTCTTCAAGCTTCTCATGAGGAATTCAGCTGGTGTCATTGTTTCAGGGTAACTACACCTGTATTCCTCCTCTGTGATCCCTCCAGACTACCCACACAACATTATTTTTGGCTTCTATTCATCACCTCTCTTGGGTGGAGACCTGTGTCTCTCTCTTTCCTAACCAGGGGCTTAAAGGCTGCACTACTCGCTGCAGTACTCTGATATCCCCAGCAAGCCAGTCTTCCTAACATATCAAGTCACTCATCAGTCCTGTGGAGCCGAAAGTCCTTCCAACCCTTCTGCAAACGCTTTGGACAAAAGGCCCTGCCTGTTTGCTGGATCAGTTCAAGCTCACCCTTCATACCAAAAGCCCTTTCTTACTCCTCTAGTATCTGAAAAATCCAGCTCGAACCAGTACATGGAAACCACTACATGGGGCAGTACCTCTCTAGAGCTGTTTACACTCAGTGACTGCCTTGATCACCGCCCCTCCACCCCACACACAGAGTTTTTAGTTCCTGAAGGAGCTGTGGTACTCCTCCCAGGAGCAGAACAAAATCATACATAAACCCTTCATGGATTTAATACTATGGCCCCCAACGATATTGCATGGGGTTGCAATATCTGTCAGTGCTGGAAAAGTTAAAGTAAACACTTAAAACCCTGTGACCACTGAACATTTCATGAGACATGACAAGATAGGTAGGGCAGCCCTTCATGTTGGGGACTTGAAATCAACTTCACAAGGGTTCTTTTGCAATTAAGTGTATGTCTACACAGCAGCTGGGAGGTGCAATTCCCAGTTTGCATAAGCATACACATTCTAGCTGTGGGCTTGGCTACACTGGAGAGTTGCAGCGCTGGTGAGGGGGTTACAACGCTGCAACTCAGGATGTGGCCACACTTGCAAAGCACAGCCAGCGCTGCAACGCTGCCTCGGGTGTAGCGATTCCAGCGCTGGTGATGCAGCGCTGGTCAGCAAGTGTGGACACCACCAGCGCTTTTATTGGCCTCCGGGGTATAAGGAGGTATCCCAGAATTCCTGTTCACAACAAACCAGAAGAATGGCTGAACTCCGATCTCCCGTAGCTACTTGCTAAAAAACAAACACAGCTGCTCTGTGGTCCAGCGAGTGAGCCAGCGAAGGTAGGAGAATTGCTTTGGAATGTTCAAAGCTGTTTGCTTGAGGAGAGAGGGGGGAGGGGTAATGTTGAGCAACTGTTTATGTGGTCTGACGGCTATTTAGGAGTGCATAATTAGCATTTAGTGAATAAGAGACAGGTGGGGGAAAGGTCAAAACTTTTAAAATGACTGAAGATAGGCACGGTGTATCTTCCAGTCCTTACAACTTGCAAGGCAGGGAGCTGAGAACAGTGTTAGCTCCAAAAATCCACTCTCTCTGTATCCCCCACCCCCCTCTTTTGAAAAGCACGTTGCAGCCACTTGAATGCTGGGATAGCTGCCCACAACGCACCACTCCACTCCCAACAGCGCTGCAAATGCTGCAAATGTGGCCACATTGCAGTGCTGGTAGCTGTCAGTGTGGCCACACTGCAGTGCTGGCCCTACACAGCTGTACGAACACAGCTGTAACTACCAGCGCTGCAGAACTGTAAGTGTAGCCGTGGCCTGTGTTTCAGCTAGCACACTAAAAATAGTGTGGCCACAGCATCACAGGTGGTAACTCAGGTTATCTGCCCAATCACAATTGGACTCAACCCCCAGCATACATGCTTGAGCAGCCTCTAAGTGTTTGGTGGGTATTTTTTCTTAATGCTCAACTTGAAAGGACTGATTTCTTTTTAAGATAGAAGTGCTCAGAACTTTCAGAGTCAGCCTATTAAAGAGGTCTGAAGTTGGGCACCCAAAAGTTGAAGCACCCCCCCAAAAAATCCATCATCTTTTGAAAATTTAGGACAACAGCCTCACAGATTTCTTAATTGTCAGATACTTGAGACTATTTGTTATTTTTAATGACTGGGTGTAATGGGTTTCATACTTTTTTTTTTTTTTAAAGGAAGTGTTAATTTTGCCATAGATTAAAGTAATAATTATATCACTTTACCCCAGACATATACTTATGGATGCAAAATGCAAGTAGTTTGAAAAGGGGATTTTATGGACCATGGTAAATAACTTATTAGTGGTTCATTTGGAATATTACAGTTACACATTTTTTGAATAATTCATAGATAAATATTCTGGAAAAAACATGGAATAATTGTGCATGAACTGTACACCATAGATCAATGGTTCTCAACCAGGGGTACATGTTTTTCTTAAGCACTTTAAAACCTGGAGTTGAGTGATTACATGATAATTTTCTTTTAAAGTCAATTTCTAGCCCTCATGGTTCTGGAGAAAACCTTGAAAATGTAACTGTTCAAAAACAAGGTGGCACATTTTTTTTAAAAAAAATCATGATATTTCACTGAGTTCATAATTTTGGTAGTCCAGTTATGATTTTGGAATGCTTGGACTTAGCAATACTGTGCTCATGTCATTAAATGCTATATAATAATGGATATGTTCAAAGAGGCTGAAATAAGATTGCCTGTGCAACTTCAAATACTGCAGTTACTGATTTCTGAGTGCTTGACTTTGGAATCTTAGCAATATATTTACATATTTTTGAATCCAGTAAATAGTTCAAGATGGATAGCCTAAATGAAATTCCAATATTGTACAAACAGAGTCTGGAGATAGAGAATAGTTAGTATAACATTCCATAAAAGAGATTATGAAAATGAGATTAAGTAACAATATGAGGGTATTCCATGAACTGCACAATTGTAGAAATGTTCAAAGGTTAGTCATTAACAAATGATGCTTCTGCATTGTACTTACCCTATCAGTTTAACGTGCATGAAAATGAAGAAGCTATACAGAGTAAAGACCTGAGAATCAGCAATGTGCAAAAATAGACATTGTTTTGTAAAGATCTATTAAAAAATTTATTTTCTTGAGTTGAACACTTACAGTTGCACTTCAAATTTTCAGATCAAGCAAACTGAACAAAAATACCAAACAGAATTGAAACTTGGAAAACTGCCTATAAGAGAAGTTATACTGGAAGTTGTGAAGGTTGCCCCTTGCAAGAACAAAAAAAAGTTGAATTTTTTTTTAGTTAAGTTTCTGTTTTGAAACTTACTCGAGTGAAAGGCAATTATTTCATTTCAGTTGGCTTACTCACACAGGAGATGTGATACTTTATATACTAAAAACACATCTCTGCTGTTAATTCTATTGAAGAGAATACAGTGAACATGTCATCACTAATCTCAAGAGGTACTGTTCATAATTGTTGGAGGAAAGAAAGACAAAAGTCAATAAAGTGTCTTTTTTGACAACAGACCAGCTTCTGATACCCTTTCCTGACACTGAATAGTACTTTAATCCTCAAGTAGTCCCATTAAAGTCAATGGAATTATTTATAGAGTAAAGTGCTAGTAAACCAGAGCAAGTATATTAGATTATGACCCAATATGATCAAAGTGATCATTTTAACATTTATCTCCTGATCCTAACTCTTCTTCAAACTCTTTATGGCCAGGTTAAGATTAGGGGTGGGAGGGAGAGTTTCTTGATCATGTCTGCAGGCTAGGGGCCCTGTATGAAAGCATGCAATCAGAGTTATCATGGAAATAATCATTTTAAAGCAGGGTGGAGGAGGGGATAATTGTGCCTCTCTACAATAAGGAACAGCTGATTTTTCAGTTTCCTCTGTGTGTGATCCTTCTGAATTCTAAGACAAAATCGTGTTATGTTGCAGCCTTCCAACAAGAGTATTTATGTTTTTATCTAATTTACCTGGGTGTGCTGTGAACATAACATATATGATTTAAACACTGCAGTAAGTGGGTTATCAGTATTATGTGTTTATAGTAAGCCTTATAAAAACCCAAATATTGCATCAAAACTGATTGAAACAGATACTTGATTTACTAATAGCTGGTATTTCTAATTACTTAAAGATAATTAGATACTTTAATAGAGTAGAGATGCAAGTATTTGTTTTAATTTATCAGGAGGACTTGTCTAAAAAACAGTGTCTGCAGCCATTCAAAATATGTGAACACTATGTTCCATATGATTAAATGTCTCCATACCTGCCTCCAGTAGTCCAAAATACCATTTTGTCTGCAGTATGTCATATTCTTCTGTACCTGATATGGACTGGTCACAAAGCTTGCACACCAGATGGGTTCATCATAAGAATATTTTATGCCTTCCCAGGTATGGCGGAGGTTCATTTAATTAAAGTATTTTATACATAGCGCTGCATAGTGGCTAAAGAGTATAATACAGTTTAACATTCCATTACAGTAACTTTGTAAAGTCGGTTTAGTTCAGTATGCAAGTAAAAATGTCAATTGTTTTACGCCCTTTACTCAAAGTCACATTTTAAAGCACTTAGGAAATGCACAATTTTGCACCTTCATTTGTGAATGCAGTTGTTGCAATTTTCTTACACTGGTTAGGCATCTAAATGACAATTTACATGCACAACTACAGGAACCTCAAAGACACCCAAATTTGTTCTATTTGAATTAGTGACCCCCTACTAGCTCTGCAACAGTAAACTACACAATGGCACTTAAAAGAAATAGTATGATTTATTATTTATAAGAGCTTCCAAAGAGGCTGGGCACTACTCAGTTCTATTGCTTTCAAAAAGTGCTTGTTGTGGCACTGAAAAGGAGGAAACAAAACTTCAGACTTTCACTTTAGCTTGCAATTCATTTAGATGCCATAATAAGGTGGTGTAATATAAGATCATGAATAAAAAAAAATTTTAATTCCTACAGTCTCCCCATTTGGAAAGTGGAAGATCATTTTTACTCCTTTGCACCATGTTTTGAGATCTAAAAAGATGCAACAGCTAAGCATTTTTATTAAAATACATTTGTTCAAGTAAATTTTGGAAGTTTGCTTAATTGGATTGCCAATATTTACAGTAACTTTTCAAAATAAGAGGTTTTGGATAAATGATATGTCACGCTAGAGAGAATGGTTAAGTTATGTTCAACTCCACTACTGGATTTGCACTGTTACATTAAGTTTCAGTGTAAGGCAAATGAACAAAGAACACTGTCGGTTTTCTTCAGCCAAACTGAATCAGGCAGTCAACCTACTTCTTTTAGCAAAGTACTTTTGGGGAATAAATTTCAACTTGTTCATAAATTGTACTTCCTGAAATAATATATGCAAGTATTTTATCTCAGGGCAAGGTCTCTAAACATTTTCACAGGAGATCTGATGCAAAGACCTTTGTAGTAACTAAGGGTATTTTTAAATAAATTTAGGATCAGGTCCATGTTGGAAATATTTTTTTTCTAATTATTATTAAATAAAAAGCATTTTCTTGGTAGGCTACTAAAATGTATCTTCTTTATAAGACAACTTCATGACACATTTAAATCAATAACTGGTCTGAGTTTTTTAATTCAAAAAGAAAGAATTTTAGTGTTAGGAACAGAGGGATGAGTTGACTATCCTTTCTAGTGCAGAGGTCTAGAAACAATGAGGTGGCATACAACATGGGGTTCCATATCTATACAAAAAAAAAAAAAAAAACAACCCCAAACAACCCACATCTGAACAAAATGTGCAAGTGTTTCACATGGAATCTTGCTTTCAGACTGCCTACATGATGATTTTTTTTAATTGGGTGATTCACAATAAATAATATAATATGCTTCTTTGTTTCTACAAGATAGAAGCAAGACTATTTGATCTGTAAAACTGGGATAAAAGTCTCTAAATTAAGAGAGAGAGACTGCTGTAGTAGTATAGTGATGTCTGGAGACACAGATGCAATCTATTAAAACACCATCCATTCCACAACAGTGATTTTTTCATTCATTGTTTCAAGGTCAATTGTATGGCTGTTACTGAAAGGTAGAAAACACTCCTAGAGCAACGATTTTTAATGGTCAGCAGCTCTCACTTCTCAAGATCATATGTCAAGGTCTTTTTGTTCTGGTCTGATACATTTTCCAACCAAGCAAACAGAAAGAAATGACATAGTCCTGTGCTGGACCACTTCATTCACATGATGCTTCAAGATACGCTCTAGCTGAAATTCTTTGGGAATAAACCAAACCATGCAGTCCACTACTAATATAGTTGAAAGAAGCAATTGTTCAAGCTTTGCACCAAGAGCTCTAGCTATATTAAGAATTTGTGTGTTCAACTGAACACAGTAATGCACTTGTCCACTTTCCTGCAACTTTAAAAACAAAGTGTTTTTGGTGTTATAAAATCAAAGGACTTCGTAATTTGCCAAGGTCTATACAAACTGAATACATTGAATATTCTTTTATTGAGATATAAAATGGGTTATAAGGTATTAACTAGTCTGGAGTTGCTTAATTTATGCCACCTCTTAAAAAAGACAAAGGGGAAAAAAAATCTCTTCATATGCCAATGTAAAAAAAAGTGACCTTAAGGACTGGATTTCCCCCCTATGCACATGGCCCACAGAAAAATAAGTGGAACCTAAACTCCCCTTATGGCTTCTATGGTGACTAGGTCTTGTGCTGACCTTCTACTCAGGGGAAGATTTAATTAAAAGAACATTAACTCTACAAATCTAAGCACTCAAATGTCTGAAAATACACAAACTTTAAAAACTTACCCCTTGTGAATATGCATTATGATACTGGGTCTGGTACACACTGTAAGACAGGAGTAACTCAGTGTTGTAATAGACCCTGTAATTCCATCATAATCAGTGGAGTAACAACTCTGATTCAGGCCAAGTGACTTCAGTTGTGTAAGAACATATTGTTTCTCAAAAGCAATATAGATCTAAGATAGATCTGCAAAGCAGGAGACTAAAGATGCTCATCAATCCCCTCCCTGCCCCCAGACTGCATAACCCAGGAGTGGGCAAACTTTTTGGCCCGAGGGCCACACTGGGGTTGCAAAACTGAATGGAGGGCCGGGTAGCGAAGGCTATGCCTCTCCAAATAGCCTGGCCCCTATCTGCCCCCTCCCACTTCTCATCCCCTGACTGACCCCCTCAGAACACCAACCTATCCAACCCCCCCCTGCTACTTATCCCCTGACTGACCCAACCCCATGCACACATCCACCCCGACAGGCCTCCAGGACCCCATGCCTATCCAACCCACCCTGTTCCTCATCCCCTGACCACCACCACTCAGAACCTCTGCCCTATTCAACTGGCCCCTGCTCTCTGGCCCCTTACTGATCCCCAGGACCCCCCACCTCTTATACAATCCCCCGGCCCACTTACCATGCCAAGCAGAGCAGCATATCTGGCTGTTGCGCCAGATGACGCAAGATACGCTGCCACTTTGCTCGGCAGGAGCAAGCAGTTCCACTGCCCAGAGTGCTGCCTGCATGGTGGTATGGCTGGGGGGGGGAGTAGGGGAGGGGCTGGGAGCTAGCCTCCCAGGCTAGGAGCTCAGGGGCCGGGCAGGATAGTCCCGTGGGCCAAATGTAGCCTGCGGGCCATAGTTTGCCCACCTCTGGCATAGCCCCTTCCTTCTGGCCAAGTAAGAGGAGGGGATAGAAAATCCATGAAAAGACATTTTCATTGTAAAACTGTTTTCAGATGCACATAACTTCAACGTTTAACAGTGTGGGTTGAAGTTTTCCATTGAAGGTGTCTTTCAAGTTGGATTTGGGGAGTAGGCGGGGAATTTATCAGCAGCAAAAAACAGCAGTTCAGTTGTTTCTCAGAATAAGGTGATGACAAAGTGTTTTGCCAGTGTTAACAATATTCTTATAAACTTTTTAGTGAGAAGTTCTGGAATCTCCAAGCTTTGAAACACGGCCAAATTTGGTGGGAGTCACACTTGTGTCCACTTTTTCCACCATCTCCATTAAAATCTGCCCAAATTATGAGCCCCTAGAAATTCAGCTTGCGTATGCTCAGTAGAGACTTGTCAGAGTTTGGCAGCTACATTCTCTGAAGAATCTGTGTGTACTGAGAATGCACCATCCAAAGGCTATGCTGGACTTTTCCTGCAATTGTTCCTCCAAGTCACTAGAGGCTGCCCTAGCACAAGAACTAAAAACAGGGAGATGGAGGAGAGAGATTTTAATGTTTTTGACTAGCACCCGGCAGTGAGGGAAAGGAAAAAGCTGTCTGAATAGAATAAACTGATTTTTTTGCATCCGCAGTAGTTTACAAAAATTGGTTTAACCCAAACCTGAAGATTCAGAACATTTTCTTCGATATTGACGTATCTGTCACAGGAACCTCGACAAATCTTAGTTAATTATGTTTGTTATGCTGTTTGGAGTGGCTCATAACAGAGTACCTACCTCAGGGCAGACTGTCAGAAAACAAGGACAGACACCGCAAACTTTTGGTATGTTCTATAATTAGATTTCACCAAGCCAGTAACACATGTGAACTCCTGGATCACTATACCGGTTTTACCAAGGAGTCACAGTCAGTCCCCTTAGACTTTCCAGCCTATCTTGCCACCCAGACACATTGGACTTTGTGATAATGGTCACTTAAACCAAAAATCACACCACATCAGGTTTCTCCCAGTCTCAAGAGACTAGTCACTTACCACCCCCAACATACAAGGAAAAGCCCATGTGGGTAGAGCCACTTTTAGCTTGTTTTCTGTATGAAGAGACAACAAATATGGTTGCAAAGAAAGATCCTTTATCTTTGGACTGTTTGGATTCTAACTGAACTGAATGACAAGATGGAGATCTCCAGAGTTATTCTGGGGGAACTGTCAGTGTACTAGGCCACTGCCACCATTTGCAGTTACAAACTGTGATTCACATGTACATATGTTTTACCAGTTTTAATCTCTCAATAACTCATTTTTGCTTCGCTAATAAACCTTTAGTTGGTTTACTATAGAAGTGGCTCCCCAGCATTGTTTTTGGTGTGAAAGCTTGAGTACCAACTGATCTGGAGTATGTACTTAGTCTTTTGACTTCAGGTCACCACACACAATGACCATTCTGATAAAGTCCTTCATCAGCATTCCACAAGGCTTCTTTGATGTCTGATCAGTTATTTAGTTTCAGGGGTATTTACCATGTAAACATTTATTACATTATAACAAACAAATGAAAAGAATGCATGCAACACCCCATTAGTTTTATGAAGTTTAAAATGCCCAAAACACTAATTGCTTTGATCTATACAAATACACAAGTGAATTGACCCGAGTACACTCTAGCATGACCTGGTCTGCCATCAAGACAACGTTTAAATATATCTTAGGAGCTCATTGTATTGAAAATGCAAACATTTGCATTACTGTGGAATTGTATACAACTTCTCTAGGAGATATGACTAAGCCTGGGAAAGCCTTGTGCTTCAAGAAACTCTTTGAAACAATAGCTTAGACAAACAAAGTTTAGTCGGATTCTTAAGAAATTCCTGGGAGGAGGGGGGAAGGCAACTTATCTCTGGACCCATCCTTTAGAAGCTGAACCTTAAGGAGAAATGCATTTTCTGCTGATCACTTGTCATATGAGGACCAGACCAGAAACCCAAACTGTACAAGACTGACTCAAGTTCAAGGGTGTGGTTGTTCTGAGTTATGAACTTATAACCACAGAAAAATCTTATGATGGGGTTTGAAGGATCATTCATTTGCCAGAGCCCTTGCTGGAGTTGTGTGTTAATAAGCTTACAAGAGCTCACCACATGTAGGTTCTTCTTAAAAATGTTTTCTCTGTAATGCTTGCTTAGAAAGATGTGTGGTAACTTATACTTGTGGCAATTACACTGTTTATAGCCTTCAAAAAGAGTAAGCAAAAGCCTGCTTAGGCAGACTATTTGATAGGAAATTCACTGTGTGGGGCAGGAACTGAGCAGCCTGCAAATGCCTTGTCAGGAGGCCTTCATCCAAGAATGGGGATAACTGAAGAGGCTGGAGTGGGCGCTAGACCAGAAGTGGGCAAACTATGGCCCGTGGGCCACATCTGGCCCATGGGATTGGCTTGCCCAGCCCCTGAGCTCCTGGCTGGGGAGGCTAGCCCCAAGCCCCTCCCCCACTGTCCTTTTTCCTCTCCTCTCTCCATGCTAGATCATAGAGGGGGAATGCAGATGTAGTTGGCTCAGACTAGGGCAGTGCCTCCTTTATAACATTTACCAAATGGTTAGAGCTGTCACCTGGAATACAGGAGATCCAAGTTCAAATCCCTGCTATGGTTGATGTGGAGAAATTATTTGAATTTGGGTAGCCTACACTGAAGGAAAATCCCCTAGCCACTGGGCTAAGAGAGAGACAGGTGTGGATCTGTCCTATTGAAACTGTACCTCCATATATAGTCATTGGAGCAGGAACTTGAACGTGAGTCTCCCTCATCCCTGGGGAGTATCCTAACTGCCTGGCTATAGTCTCATTCTCCCTTGCTTTGACTCAATGACTATAGAGGTATTTGATTTTGTGTTTGACCCCAAAAATGAAATTTTGTTGACTTTTTCAGTGAGTTGGATTTTTTTCCAATTTGGTTCAGGTTTTCGTCACCAGAAATGCTAGCTAACCAAAGAGTTATCACACAACGAAATGTATGTTTTTAAGAAAGTTTTACCATACAATTCTGAGATGTGATCAATGATGGTCGGACATTCGTGGAGTAGTACACGGCACTGTGCAAGATATTATGTGCGTATGATTGCATAAATACAATTACTTTTCCATGATGTTCTTTGACAAGCTGAATGTGATCAGGTAATCAGAGACTTATGGATCACTGAAAACAAAGGGTTAACATTGAACTAAAGCAACATTAATTTGTAATTGGATTAAACTAACACCCCAACAGGATGCTGTGATGGGTTGCCCCTGGGATACCACCTGGAACTGAGCCCCCATGGCCCAGCAGCCTGGGCTCCTTTTTACACTGTACTGCTATGACAAGCTGCAAAAACCCTCTAGAGCCTGCATTTTCACCAGCATACTACAGGTAGGGATACGCTCACTTGCAGTTACACGAAGGCAGGCTCTCTGACTAGCCCTTGCCTGAGAAGGCTACAGCCAGGGCAACTACCAGCTTTTCAGGCATGCACCCCCTCTGGAATATAAACCCAAAATTTTACCATCTTGCTCTGCAAAGGGAACTATACAGTACAAGTTCATAAAATTTTCCCCCTTCCTCAATGTGGAGAGGAATATGCAACAACCTTTTGGCCTTGAGTTATAATTCCCACACACTGCTTTAGATAGTTAATAAACTTATGTTTGCTCTAACTTCAAAAGACAGATGGTAGGTGATAAATGATAGCAAAAACAGATCAAAGCAAATGACCTAGCAAATAAACAAAAAACACAGCCTAAACTTAATATAATAAATGGATGGGATATGAATAGCAGTTTGTCATCGTAAGAGAGGATACAAGTAGACTACAAAATCTTAAGGAGCAAGCTATACTTGCTTACAGCTTGGAATCCCCAGGTGTTCCATTCACAAGCTAAAATTCCCTTTAGCTTCAGACCAGCACTTCCCCCAGTTCATTCTTTGTTCCTCAGGTGTTTCCAGGATTCTTCTTGTGTGGGGATTGAAGAACACCAGATGATGTTGCTTCTGGCCTTATGCAAAATCTGTATATGGCAGGAACCCTTTGTTTCAAAGCTTGGTTCCCAGACCAATCTGTGCAAAAAACTGCCATCCCAAGATGGAGTCTAGAGACATGTGGTCTCATCACATGTCCTTGTAGAGTCATAGCAGCCATCACTCACAGGCTATTTGGAGCATTCACAGGAAGGCTCACCAGGTGGGAGCTAAGCTTCTGCTAAGGCCTATTGTTCTTTGTAATGGATCACTGCCCTGAGTCAGGCCTTCCAAACCAGCTATCTAGACTGAAAACATCTAGTTGGCGTTACCAAGGTGTAAGTACATTGAAATACAGATACAGTCAATATTCATAACTTCAGATACAAAAATACATGCATACAAATAGGATCTTCAGCAACTCATAATTTTCAATGACACATCACATGACTTATCTTGCATAAAATACATTATGTGACACTGCACCCCATATTCTTTGCAAATTGTCATAATCTTATAGTATCACTGCAAAGAATATGGTGTAGAGTGTCACAATGTATTCTACATAGTAAGGTGGTTTAGGTATACAGATGTTCCTTCTACGAAAGAAAGTAGTAGAAATTTAACAGTAGGGTACTCCAGGGTATGCTTTATTACACCATTAATACATGTCTCAAGGTGTTATGAGGCTTATTCATAGATTCTAGGACTGGAAGAGACCTCGAGAGGTCATCAAGTGCAGTCCTCTGCCCTCATGGCAGGACCAAATACTGTCTAGACCATCCCTGATAGACATTTATCTAACCTACTCTTAAATATCTCCAGAGATGGAGTTTCCACAACCTCCCTAGGCAATTTATTTCAGTGTTTAGGAAAAAGTTCCTAACTGTTAGGGTGATTAATGTCCAACCTAAACCTCCCTTACTGCAATTTAATCCCATTGCCTCAAGCCCAAAACCATCCCTCAGGCTGATTGCTTTCAATCACCTGAGGCATGTATTAATGGACTAAAAAAAAAAAACAAACAAACCCTGGAGTATCTTAATGTTATTGTATTAAGTTTCAATTACTGTTTTAAAACTAGGCTTTTTAAAATAGCTCTTTTTAAAAACACATTTTTCTGCAGAGTACTTCTTAGTGAAAGGATAAAAGCTGACAAAAAAAGTTAACATTTTTCCAATCTACATTATACTGTTTTCTCTCTAGTTTTTCTGCTGATTTGTAATCTCTCATATTTCTCTCCCCCCCTGCTTTTCCCTTCTGTCATTGTTTACCCTTCCCATCATGTTATTCCAATTTCCTTCCACCAACTTGTCCATACCATTTCTTCCACAGAATAGACTTTTAAAATGCTAGTTTTTGTCTCCATTCAGCGACTCTTCTGCTGTCTTCATCAGCACTCTGTAGACTCTTGGCCACTGTTAAAGGCTTTGATTAATTTCTATTTGCATTTCTGGTGATATTTTAACAGTTGTTAGAACAATGTGATATTCCAAATCTTAGAGCTGTTTAGTTAAACCACAGAGAAATCTGAGCATAAGGACAGGATCTTCAGTATGAATTAATTGCAGGGAGCGAGGAGAATAAGATATTGACACTAGTATACAAGTATCCCTAATAAAAGATATCAGTGCAGCTATCAGAAATGGGTCCAGCCCGTCTATAGTACTATTTTGAGTGAATTAAGTAAAACAATCTGTAAAATTTCCTTGGAATATACTTTCCTGAGAACATATTGAAAACAATATGATTAACCCCCCAACTAAGCATAAGCAAGCTCTGGTACAAAAAGATTATAAACAAATATCAAAAGGTAAAACATCAAAAAGAGGCTGCAGAAAAGGCAATGGAAGTCAACAACTTCCATGGCTTTTAGTAAGATTTCTGTACTGTTGTCATCTGTGACAGATTGGGAAGTGTGTGAAACATTAATTCTAGCTGAGTTTATGGAAATTGCTGGAATGTTGAATATCTCAGTGTATACTGAATAAGCCATTTGCTACCAGGCCTAGTGTCAGTATTTCCCGGACCAACAACAATTGAGTCATTAGCCTAGGTAGCCTGCTTTTGGAATGGCAGCCCTTTGGCAGAATGGGAGGGCTGCAGACTAGGGAAAACCATTTCTACCCAGGTTGTCTGCTGGAGGTATTGGAGCGATGGAAAATCCTGAACAAAAAAAACACCCACACACCAAACCAAAAAAAAGACAGGCAGGTTCACAGAATTCTGTGAGTAAGAGAAACTCTTTAACCTTCATTCTCAACAAGCTGAAGAGAACAAGAAACTGACACTTGCTCAGATCAAGGGGACCTTAGGAACACAATGCATCAGTCCAATGCATGAGTCCACAAAAGGGATCTCAGACAGGACTGCTTTAGCATCCTAGACCCTGACAAAGATCCCTAGATCTTGCTCCATGGGCAAGTACTTTCTAAGTCATTTATCAGAGCATGAGAAACAAGGCTTGGAGAGCTAGTCAGAAACTGACTGTTGTGAAGATATGCATGCTAACAGTGCCCCCACCCACCCAGCCACTTTCAATGACACAAAAGGCAACAACCTGACCTCAGTTTATATAATTCAGGAGGCTTTATCCGCTAGTTAACAAAATTTGTGCCTTTAACAGACTCTAAGAACTAGAAAGATGAACAAATATTTCACTGTACATAAGTCTTCCATCTATATGCAGTAGAAAGCCTACAAGAAAAGTAAGTTCCCATAAAAGGATAAACAAGACGAGCTTACAGTGGAAGAGACTACAGATTTCCCTGTTCCAGCTGCCAGTATTACTTTGGCTACAACCTGTATTTCCTCACTAAGGCAATATTGTCTCAGTAGACTTTCCAAGTCCACATTACAGTGGAACCTCAGAGTTCCAAACACATTGGAAATGGAAATTGTTCATAATTGAAATGTTCATAACTCTGAACAAAATGTTATGGTTGTTCTTTCAAAAATTTAGAACTGAACATTGACTTAATACAGCTTTGAAACTTTACTATGCAGAAGGGGAAAAAAAAAGGGAAAATATTTTAAATAGTACTTGCTGCTTTGGGTGAGGGGGGAAGGGGACAAGGGCAGGGCGGTCTCTGCTGCAGCCTGATTGTGCATTTCTGGTTCCAAACATGGTTGACTGATTAGTTCATAACTCTGGTGTTCATATAATATACCTCCGAATTGAGCTTTGCCTAAAGGCTTGAATAGCTGCTTAAATTAGTTGTATTGTGACAGAGAAGTCATGGTCTTCATTAAATACTGCCCAACAGTACATCCACAACAAAAAGAGGGAGGTTGCCCAGGTCAAGAATAAAGATACACTATGCGCAGCCATGAAGTTAGTCTTCCAGCTGCATAGCTGTGACAAGGGAAAAACACTTAGCAGCAAGGGATACTTTGTGTATTTGAGAACTCCATGTTTAAGGCTCCATACATGGCCTACTGGTTGACCCTCTAGCATAATCATTGAGATCAGTCTTTGGAGCACAGCAGAATGCAAAGATATAGAGTAGAAAGAGGCAAGATCTAGTTATCCCTCAACCTGAGTTAGAACAATAGCATCTAATGCAGAGGTGGGCAAACTACAGCCCATGGGCTACATCAGGCCCATGGGACCTTCCTGCCCAGCCCCTGAGCTCCTGCCCCAGGAAGCTTACCCTTTCCTCTCCCCACCGCCAGTGCAATGCCCTGGGCAGCAGGGCTGTGAGCTCCTGGGGCAGCACAGCTGCAGAGCCCGGCCTGACCCAGTGCTGCGCAGTGTGGCAGTAGCACTGCCAGCCACCAGTGCTCCAGGCAGCACGGTAAGGGGGCAAGGAGCAGGTGGAGTTAGAGGGTAGGGGAGTTCAGGGAGAAGAGGTCAGGGGGTGGAAAGGGTTTGGGGCAGTCAGAGGGTGGGGAACAGGGGGGTTGAATGAGGGCATCGGTTCTGGGGG
The DNA here is from genome assembly GCF_007399415.2 of Gopherus evgoodei. NCBI lineage: Eukaryota > Metazoa > Chordata > Testudines > Testudinidae > Gopherus > Gopherus evgoodei. The sequence continues at coordinate 144,168,996 of NC_044323.1, forward strand.
GCTGTCAGGAAGGAGAGGGGGTTGGATGGGGTGGCAGGGCTTCTGGGGGCAGTCAGGGGACAGGGAGGAGAAGGTTGTATATGGCAGAGGTCCCCAGGGGGCAGTCAGGAGGAGGGGGGTTGGATAGGGTGGCAGGGACAGTCAGGGGCAGGGGTTTTGGAGGTGGTCAGGTGACTGGGGGGGCATCAGGGAACAAGGTGGGTTGGATGGAACAAGAGTCCCAGGGGGGCCATCAGGGGGCAAGGAGCACAGATTGGAGTTGGGGGCTGGGCCATACCACCCTCCCCTAACCAGCCCTCCATACAATTTCCAATACGACCCTCAGGCCAAAAAGGTTGCCCGCCCTTGATCTAATGTCATCCCAAGGGGAAACTGAACGCACTATGTAATTGGGGACAGCATTATGGTTGCTGGAGGAAGACCCTTTATAGTGGATTGAGGTGAGATTCAGCTACCAGAACCCATTGTTCTTGCAGACTCTCTTGGTGGCCAGAGTGACCAGCTCCAGGCCTCATTCCCCTATAGCTCACTGGCAGTTTAACTCTAATTGGATTTGCCCTGCCAGGAACTCCTCCAGTACCAGCTGGGCTTGGGGAAGCATCTTCTGTTTGCCCCCTCAGTCATGAGGGTCCTACAACAACATTTAGGAGCTCTGCTGAAAAGTTCAGGCAACCTCAGATGTGTGGTTAACAGGCACAAGCCTGTCCTCAGATACACATCTCATTCAAGTCCTCATGTGCATGCATAACTGAAGCAGAATTGGGTCCTTCAGCCAAAGCTTTCAAGAGCAAGGCCACACAGAGCCTTCTGGGGGCCTGAGTCAAAAACTGAAACTGTGACACCGTCCACACACACTTCCAAAAAAATTACTAATGAGGGGAGGCCTGGTGGGTTCGGGAATTGGAGAGTGAGCCCACACCCTGCAGTGGTGGCTCCTGTCCTGCAGGGCTGGGCCCAGCTCCCCATTCCAGGCATTGTGATCCAGCATGTAGGGTCACAGAGTCACTCAGGTTTGACCCATCTGCCCTATTGTCGTGAGAGGGAGGCTATCAAGCCAAACTTCAGTGAGTAGCATTGCAACCCTGTGTGCCGATCACACTACCACTCAGTTCAGGGGCCCTCTCAAGTAGGGAACCTGGGGCCAACTGCCCCCCCTTGCCTGCAACCTCTTTCACTCCTTCATCCCTCCCACAGATGGCCCTGTTTAAAAGTGGCCATTGGCTTCAGGAACTCAACCTGAAACAGCATTGGGCCTGATTTTCAGAGCTGCTGAGCACTCACACTTCTCTTTTGCTTTATTTAAAAGTGCTCAGTACTTCTGAAAGAACCAGACCCACAGTTTCTCAAGTACAGCATTTGGCCACACACAGTACTTTTCAGCTGCATCAGGCTCTTGTCCACAGCCATCCCACTGAGATACCCTTTAGCCTAAGTGTACTGAGTTGAGAACAGGAGTTCTGAGCGACCTCTGGCTGATGTATATATTTGTGCCTTTCATATCCCTTATTACTGAGCAACGAGTCATACCCTTAGTAGTAAAAGCAGGCTAGCATCATTCCTTTCTCCACATTTTACAGATGAAGTAACAGAGGCTGCCAAAGATCACCTTAAGCAGAGCTACATAAAACTCATGTCTCATCCACAGTGTCTGACTGAACTCAGAGGCCTGGTCTACACTACGCATTTGAACCGATTTTAGCAGCGTTAAACCGATTTAACGCTGCACCCATCCACACTATGAGGCCCTTTATATCAATATAAAGGGCTCTTTAAATCGGTTTCTGTACTCCTCCCAGACGAGAGGAGTAGCGCTAAAATCGGTATTGCCATATCGGATTAGGGATAGTGTAGCCGCAAATCGACAGTATTGGCCTCCGGGCGGTATCCCACAGTACACCACTGTGACCGCTCTGGACAGCAATCTCAACTCGGATGCAGTGGCCAGGTAAACAGGAAAAGCCCTGCGAAATTTTGATTTTCATTTCCTGTTTGTCCAGCGTGGAGCTCTGATCAGCACAGGTGGCAATGCAGTCCCAAATCCAAAAAGAGCTCCAGCATGGACCGTACAGGAGATACTGGATCTGATCACTGTATGGGGAAACAAATCTGTTCTATCAGAGCTCCGTTACAGAAGACGAAATGCCAAAGCGTTTGAAAAAAAAAATCTACAGGCTACACAGTGCTGCGTGACAAGCGTAATGGGAAGCCAAATACTCAAATGGACGCTCATGGAGGGAAGGAGGGAGAGGGTACCGAGGACTCCAGCTATCCCACAGTCCCCAGCAGTCTCCGAAAAGTATTTGCATTCTTGGCTGAGCTCCCAATGCCTGTAGGTTCAAACACATTGTCCAGCGTGGTTCAGAGTATAGCTCGTCAATTTACTCCCTCCCCCCACCACGTGAAAGAAAAGGCAAAGAAATCATTTCTTTACTTTTTTCAATGTCACCCTATGTCTACTGAATGCTGGTGGTAGATGCGATGCTGCAGCAGTGAAGAGCAGTATCGGCTCTTCTCCCCTCCCCGGTGGCAGACAGTACAATATGACTGATATCCGTTGTCACCATCAGCCCGTGCTTGATAACTGCTAAATACCCCTGGCTGGCCTCAGGGGCGCCTGGGTAAAAATAGGAATGATCCTGGTCATTCCCAGTAGATGGGACAGAACTGCTGCTATCCATCCTCATCATAGCAACTGGGGGCTGAGCTCCATCAGCACCCTCCCTTTCTGGTGTAAAGAAAAGATTCTGTACTGCCTGGACCATCATAGCAGTGGCATGCTGGGCTCCTCTCCCCTACACCGCTTAATGTCCTGCCTGGACTGTCATAGCAGCTGGAGGCTGCCTCCCCTCCATTTTATCTCACTAACAAGTCACTGTTTCTTATTCCTGCATTCTTTATAATGTCATGACACAAATGGGGGGGGCACTGCCACGGTAGCCCAGGAAGGTTGGGGGAGGAGGGAAGCAATGGGTGGGGTTGTTGCAGGGGCACCCCCCGTGAATGGCATGTAGCTCATCATTTCTGCGGGATCTGACACGGAGCGGCTGTGCTCTCTGATACACTGGTTCTCTAGTACACTTGCCCCATATTCTAGGCAGGACTGACTATTTTTAGAAACCATAAAGGAGGGATTGACTTGGGGAGTCATTCCCAGTTTTGCTTTTGCACCCCCGGCCAATCTCAGCCAGGGGCACCCGTGATAGCAGCAGACAGCACAGAAGGACAGATAACCGTCATCTCATTGCCAAATTACACTGGCAGCAGACAGTACAGAACAACTGGTAACCATCTCTGCTATCATGCAAAAACAAATGAATGCTGCTGTGTAGCGCTGGAGTATCGCCTCTGTCCACGGCATCCAGTACACATACGGTGACTGTAAAAAAAAAAAGGCTGAATGGCCTCCATGGTTGCCGTGCTATGGCGTCTGCCAGGGCAATCCAGGGAAAAAGGGCGCGAAATGATTGTCTGCCGTTGCTTTCCTGGAGGAAAGAACGACTTACGACATTTATCCAGAACCCCCACGACAATGATTTTGCCCCATCAGCCACTGGCTCTCAACCCAGAATTCTAAGGGGCGGGGGAAACTGCAGGAACTATGGGATAGCTATGGAATAGCTACCCACAGTGCAACGCTCCAGAAATCGATGCTAGCCTCGGACCATGGACGCACACCGCCAAATTAATGTGCTTAGTGTGGCTGCGTGCACTCGACTTTACACAATCTGTTTTATAAAACCGGTTTATGTAAAATCGGAATAATCCCATAGTGTAGACGTACCCAGAGAGTTCAAAAAGATACTTTGCTTGGCAAAGGAATATTCTATACAAATTTAGAATCTAGAAGCCCTGGCTGTCTTCTGCCTAAAAATAAACACACACCTGAAATGACTGGCAGACAGGCTGTAAGTTAGAGCTAAAGTTATTTTCATGTGTATTAAAGAGGTTTGTAATGGTAGCAGCAAACGCTGGATACTGTGAGTAAATGGAATTTTGACTGTTTCTAGCTATATAGTTTTGTTATTAGCTTTGGGGTTTTCTTCCCTCCCTGGGAGATTTTGATACATCTCTGGAGTGGATTTTGCTGCTACAATAGGTATTCTAGAAATAAAAACAAGCATGTTTAGTGGATGATCACTAAGACACTTCCAAAAGGCTACTTTAAAAGTGCATCCTAAATATTCTTAAAAGCTTTTAAATCACCCATTCATTAAATTATTGCAAAAAAATAAACTCTCTAAATCAAAATCGCCTTTAAAATGCAGGAAGGAAGACAAATGTAGTAGTTCTTAAAAGCATTACCAGTATTGTTTTACCAGCATGCACACCCATTTACTTATAGTTCCATTTCCCCATACGTTTTGTGGGTAGGATCCAAAAGGGGATTTAGACTTTGCAGTACTAAGAATCATAGCACCTAAATTTTAAGACATTTAGAAAAGTCAAAGGAACAATACTGCAAGCCACAAAGTCTGTTTTCAGCATCTAGGCTCCCTGTACAACAAATGGGGAGAGACAGACACGGAGGAAGGTTATCCACAAAAGCCAGTACACTAGACAGAGAGCCACCTAAGCTCACCCCTCTGATTGGCATCTCTCCTGGCCATCTTAGCCCCTCCCCTCTCTTTCAGAATTAGATGCACTTCGCTGCTGTATAAGGAGGTGATTTAAAACAAACAAACAAAAAAAAAGTAGCCCTCCACAAACAGGAACCCACTGCCTAGAGTTAGGCAGCTTAGGTGTCTAAGCTGCTTCTTGTAAAAATAAGTTAGGTGCCTGCCTGACTCCATACAAAGCAGCCAGGAGGAGCCCACCTTGCAACATTTAGCCTAGCAGTTAGAGCCAGCAGTGTAGCAGAGGGTAAACGCGGTTACCAACTTCTCATTTGGGGAACAGGGAGTTTAGGTTAGTATTCCCACTTTTTTAAAAGCCAAAAAAACTCACTAACTCAATGGTTAGAGCACTTGTTAGTGATGCAGGAGATCCAGGATCAATTCCTCTTTCTCTGTCAGAGGCAGAAAAGGGAGACCCTGCTTCAAATCTTCTTTCTGAGTTTAGTGGTTTGAGCACTCTCCTAAGGCATATTCTGATTTGAGGGTCCCTCCATCTCAGCTGTTCCACTGTGGATAAATAATGGAAGAGTAGTTGAAGCAGGGAGATTGGACCCTGGGATCTCCCACTTCCGAGTGGAGCTCCCCAGTTATTCCCTTTCACTCTGTTCCTGATCCAGATAAATATTTAAATGGCCAGAGACAGAGTGAAGATAATTCTGTAATCCGGTGATTAGGGCACCCACCTGGGAGTTCTTCTATTCAAATCATTTCTCCCCCTCTAAAAGAGGGGTGTATTGAACTTGGATCTCACACATCCCAGCTGAGCATTTTAAACATAGGACTAAAAGTGATAAGGTGGGCAGATTTTGAATGGGACCTGATCCAGTTAGCATGCTCAGAGACTGCCTATCAGAGAGAATCCCACATGTGACTGAGATGGACAAGCTCCTATCTTCCCCTTATTCATTAATTGCTCTGTAGCTTAGGTGGGAGATAGGCATCCACAGTGGGGGAGCAGTGCACATGCCTCAGGATCTAAAACTTAGGTGCCTAGGGAACTTTTACAGTGGAAAAGTGGCACCAAGTCAGTTTAGGCACCAACAGAGTTAGCAGTTAGCCACATGGATCACAGCAGAGCTGCACAAGGGGACTTTGGTGCCTAGCTGTGGAGTTTAGGCACCTAAGCTGCTTCGTGGATCACACCTTGTGTGTCTAACATACACACTTTATCTTTCTCCTCTCAGGAAAGTCTAGAGTTTTTTTTTAAAAGAGAAGAATAACCCTGTCTTTACCCAACCATCTCAAATTCAATGATTTCTTTTCCAGTCTGGCGCTATCTTTAAAACACCCCTCACTTACCACTGTGTCAGCAGCATGAGTTGAGCCTGTATTATATAGTGCATCACATCCCTCCCTCTACCAGCAGGTTTTACTAAGGCTTAGTAGCTAATTGGACCATACCCTATTCTATTTCTGCAATAGTCAAGCTTCCTACAGCTGTTTCTCGTTAACGCTACCACCTCTAAGGGATTGGAGATTCCCCCCCCCCCCCATCTCCTTGACAGTTTTTCATATCATAGCTATGGAATTCTGTTCCACCTCCATTAGAGTACAGCTTCATTATCCTTCAGTCAGAAAAAACTTAAAGGCTTTTGGGGCTTGGTCTAGTGTGCTGACTATTTAGTGAAATGCTTTTTTCTTTTGCACTGGAAAGTTATTGGTCAGTGAAAAGGGGAAGCTTCCTGGTAGTTGAAAGGCTAAAGGCAGTTACCCTGGACTTGCATCTAAAGAGTAGGCAATTTAACAGGCAGACTAAATGGTAGGATTGAAAAGCTGAGAGCCAGGCACTGAAGCAGCTTGTTGCTTGACAGGAAACCAGCAGTAGGAGAATACAGAGCAGCAACTTCCAAGCAAATGGAATAGGGGAATGGCATGTGTGGATGGCAGGACAATAAGGAGAAGTCCAATGGGCCCAATTACATTTAATACCCTTTAATTGACCTGCCCCTCAGACCTAAGTTAAGGCTGGTTGAAGTCATTGTGTACCCTTTATTTGCTCTTTTTAATGTTCCCCCAGCCCTAGTAAAATAATCCTATTACTTATTCAGACAATCAAATCCTAAGTGGGACCTAAGGAAGGATGAAACCTTTGCCTAGTGTCTGACGCACCTACAGTGCTTGCCGCTCAGTTTATGAGGCATGGAACTTGCAACCACACACCTACAAGGAATTAGCATACCACAGCACTCAGTAACTCCCTGCAAGTGGTAAACAACATATATATTGTTGAGTGATTTAAGTTTTTGTTGAACCATTGGGATCAGCATAGAGTAAAAATACATAGCTGTGCCAGCCACAAAGGAGTGCCAGGAAGTAATGGTGCCTCAGAGGAGGACCTCATGGGTGTGAGGAGTACCTTATTTCACCCCTTCTCAGGGCAAGCCATAGCTCCACCTACTCTCCCCCTCTTCCTCCCAGGAAAAAGCATCAGTTTTACAGTACCAGTATTTTATTTTCCCTGCATCCCCACAATTCAGTCAACCTGGACAAGATTAATATGGTCCTGAAGGAGAGTGTAGAGGCAATAGGGCTTATTTTGTCTTACTCACTAGCAGAGCCACAAAGCCCAAGGGCATAACTGAATGTTATATGGGAAGGCAAAGTGAAGTGTATAACAGCAGCTTACCTTGTGCACTTTCAAAATGTATCCACTAACTGTTTCCCTTTGTAATCTGCAGGGTTCTTCTGGCTGGTGAGTTGACTTAGTCCTCCAGACAAATGAGAATAATCTTCTTCCAGCCCAGTGAAACCAAGCACTCTATTGCCCTCCTCAGCTTAGTTCATCACCTTAATTATCTGATTGAGTCTAGTTCTTGCCACTCCTGGGGACAACTCTAATCAGCTGTTAACATTCCTCTTGAACACAAGGATGTGCACTTCTTTCCATCTTCCCTATAGTCCTTCAAGGTCAGGACACAGACCAGGCCCCCAACCTCACGCTTTTTCTCCTCCTCTCCACAGGTTTAAATCTTTATCAACAGTTCAACCTTTACCTTTTGATGCAGGGCTCACAAATAATCTTTTATTGCTGGGATTCTTCCACAGTGCTTTGGTAGAGACCCACAAATAATACCTCTAGAAATCTCTTCTAGTTTCTCTCACAAGCCCAAAATATCTCATCTTCCTTGAGGTATTTTATGTCAACTGTTGAACTGTCCTTCTCCAGGAGAAACAAAAACATTACACCTAATCCCTATACCATCTTTCTTTCCACAAGCAGTTATTGACTAGACCTACCCTCCCATAATCATTGCAATCACCCTACAGTCCTATTCTCTTCAATTCTTTCTATCTTTAAAATATCTGATCTTAGAAGAAGGTGGAGCTGGATACAGGCTGGTCCTGAAAGGGGTAACCCATCCTGTGAGAAAATGGTATGTTCTTCTTTTGTACTCTGGGAAAATTCTAGAGGAATAAGGGTTAGACAATAAATTTCCATTAATACTTGTTTTCCAAATGGAAAATTGGTTTTTTGTCTAACTAAGAACTTCTTGCAAAAGTATGTGTTTTCCACAGAAAGTTTCCATTTTTATTGAAAGAACAAATGCCTGAAAGTGAAATATTTTGTTTTTTTATGTTGCTGTGTTGGCTAATGGAAGCTTAAGTCATAGCTCAGTGTGTCTTTTCACTGTTTTGGACAGGGCTCCCTGGATGAACTACATATCCTATGATGCACAGCAGCTAGGAAGTCCCATGACTCACTACCTCCTCTCTCCAAGATGGGGAAACCACAGTCCATGATGGGAAATGTAGTCCAACTGGGAAATGGGCTTATGGAGGAAAATAAAGGCATGGTGATTCTTAACTACAACTACCATGAATTTCCTTGGTAGTATTTCTAAATGGAAATATTTTACTCTAAGGCCAATTGTTGTTCAAATTTCATCCAAGAAATCAAAATTTTCCACAAGATGTTTAGATGAAAATGATTTTTAAAATTTTTTTTGTGAAAGTTTGCCATAGAATTGTTTCAATAATTTTGTTAAACATAAAGAGAGTTAAGAGGACATACTAACAATCTTTGTTCCTTTCCCTCATTCAGCTTGTCTATTTGATCATAACCAAACAAAGATTAATATGTCATAGTAAAGATACTATTTTCTACTGATATACAATTAGTGAGAGATTTGGATGGTAGGCTACTCTCCAAAAGTTCACAATCTAACTTTAATCAATGCTCCATTGAACCAGATTATTAGTTCAAATAGTTAAAGGGTTAATAGAAGTTGAGTTCTTTCACCTATGGAGATTGGACTCCTGCCTTCTCTCTCAAGTGGAAATGAAACCTTTGCCTTTCTCATTCTAGTCATTGTTTCTGTATGCTACACAATTTGGCATGTCTGGCTATGCCTGCTTCAGAGAAAAACAGGACTGGAATAATAAGTAAACTGTAGGTTAAAAGTGAGGTGTATTAGCAGAAGCTTTTTGCAAATCCTGCCTGTACTATGTCTGGTGCAAGTCCATATTGTTCGCCTTCATTTGCTTTAGCACAAAATTCATTATACCTAGCATTAAAACAAGGTGGTTTTTGAAGTTCTGAACAAATGTTAGTTACTATCATGCACCCTCTAAGCACCTTAGTAAATCATTGTTTACTTAATTTTATAGATGGAGAAATGGATACAATGTTATGTCAGGGCTTGACAAATAGAGGAAAACTTGCCACTGTTTTTAAAAGTGTATGGCCAGCTCTAAAACTGAAGTCTTCAATGCAGAATCATTTCTCATCCACTTTCTCTCTGCTTCCACAGCTCTGAGGCATCTCTCAGGAAAATACAAGAAATACAGGAAGAGAAACAAATCAATACAGTTCACTATCCTAAATCTTTTCTCTTGTTTCTCTTTACTTTTTCCAGATTCTTTCTTTTCACTTTCCATCTTGCTTTCTCATTCTCCCTCTTCCCTTTTCTTTCATCTAGTATGTGCTATTTTTATTTATTCTCTCATCTTCCTGTCTTCTCCATTTCTCCTTTTTATTTTAAAAATTAAATTACACCACTAATTGGTTTAAGAATTTTTTTTCTTTTACAATTTATTCTACTTCCCTCCGCCCTGGTCTCTGTAATCATTTCCCCTCAAGCCACTATATTCCCCTCTCTCTCTCTGTTCCCTTAATATGGTGTTTTCCATTCTCTGCTGTTCTGCCCTCATTTCCCCCACATCTGTTTGTCCATTGCTCCTTTATGTTCTTGTCTGGCTCTCCCACATCTTGCTTCTGATGCCAGAACCACTACTCTCTTCTATCATGTTTAATAATCACTCAGAAGTCAGGTTGGTTGAAGAGAAGACATTTTTATTGGAGATGGTTAAAAGTTTTTTACATAGAAAAAAGGAGTTTAGACAAACATTGTCAGACAACAAATCGTTTTCATCAAAAATTTGTGGTGAAATGTAAACATTAGACATTTGGACAAAAAATGAACTTTGTTCTGAACTTTTGAAGAAAAAGGCCATTCTCTCTCTCTTTAAATAAACTTTCCTAGTGGAAAAAGAGAGGAGAGAGCTTTTTCAAAATTAAAGAATGTGAGATGTTTCCCATCAAAACTAAACAAGATGAATGAATTTTTTCAAGAGCACTGACAACTTTCATGACATTCAAACAAAGGAAACCAAAACAATTTTTTTTCCCCAAAAAAAACTTTTGGTGTGACACATACAGAGTAGAGCTAATTGGAAAACAGTAACAGAGATCAGTACATTCAGACTTAGAATGCTTCAGCTTCCTGAGAGATCTCATTTATGTTGGGCATGTTCAAAGGATTAACACAGACATTAGCTCAATCGCTCCAGTACTAACATTATTTCTTTTTTGTACAGTCACTGTGATGCTTGTAACTTGAAACCTATATTTACAACCCAACATTTTAGACATTTTAATTCTTTTACTCATAGACTCATAGACTCTAGGACTGGAAGGGACCTCGAGAGGTCATCGAGTCCAGTCCCCTGCCCTCATGGCAGGACCAAATTGTGTGACATCCATTTGCCAAAGCTGATTGGCGCCGAGGCCGCGGGGGTTAACACCAGTGGGAGGGTAGGAATGAAGGGAGGAACACTGCGGGCATTGTTGGACAACAGCCTTAGCTTCATCCAATGGGATGGAAAATTGTCGAGCAAGCGCTTTAGCATTTTGATGATGAAAGGCGTGGCTGGAGGTAGGGGAGTGAACCCAGGAAATGCGCACTTGTGCATCAGCATAAGCGTTGCCTTCAGACAATGCCCCAGGGAGGGGAAGGTGGCTACAAATGTGTGCAATGAAGAATGGATGGGTCCGGGCACGTAACAACTGCTGGAGGGTAAGGAAGAGGGCAAGGAGTGACCGCTCCATGAGCGGAGTAACATAACTTCCGGCTATAGCAGTGCCAACATTAGCAACATAAAGACTGTCTGTTATAACATTGAGTGGGATGGCGGGGAAGTGAGAAAAGGCCAAGCAAAGAGCAGCAAGTTCCGCTCGCTGAGGGCTGGTTTGGGGAGTAGTAAATTTTGAATGCCATTGTGTGTCAGAACGCCAAGAAACCACACCGCGGGTAGGGCAGCCATCAGTAAAAACTGTAAGTGCATTAGCTATAGGGGTGTGCTGGCAAAGATTACGAAACACAGTGGGAATGTGACGAATGGCATGTAAGCGGGGATCTTTGTTAGTGTGATAAGAAAGGGAACCCACAAAACCTGCCAGAGCCAGTTGGAGGGCATCAGAAAAAGCAAGGGCTGATTTGGTGCCGCGTAATGGGAGAGGAAGAACAATTTCCACAGGATCCAATGCAAAAAGGGCGCGACAGCGGTGTCGGCCTTTGGTAATTAGCTGGGCAATCATGAGCTCCAAGGGGGACAGTCTCTTCGGGGGCGTGGTATTAGGAGGAGAATGTGAGAGGTAGAGCCATTTAAGAATGTGTAGCGGGGCAGCAGCAGGCTCCTGAGCCACAATGGCGCAGGGCTGCAGGGTGTCACAGAGACAGATTAATTTTGGTGGCACATTCTCGCAGGCACGGTCCACCCAGCGTTGGGCTAAAAGCTGATTTAATGCAGTTAAAACAGCCAATTGTTCAGTAGAAAGGGTAATAAGATCAGAAGGATGTTTGCCTTGAGTGAGGGCCATAAAGAGGGGACGCAATGTTTGAGTGGTAATTTGATAATAGGGGTGGAGCCAATTAATAGCTCCCAAAAGTTGTTGTAGAACCACATAAGTAACAGGGTTGGGAAGGTGAAGAGAAGGAAGGATTGGTGTGGAGTAGGTGGCATGAAGCTTATGGCCCAAATATTGAAAGGGTTCATGGAGCTGAACCTTCTCAGGGGCAATTTGTAGCCCGTAACCCTGCAGAGAAGAGGTCAATTGACTAAGCCACTCCCTCGGGAGGACAGGGGCGGTGACCAAGATGTCATCCATATAATGGTAAACAAGGAGAGAGGGGAACTTTTGCCGAAAGGGGGTTAGGGCAGTATTTACATAATGCTGGCACAAGGTGGGGCTATTAAGCATGCCTTGAGGGAGAACAGTCCACTGATAGCGTTGGGTTGGGCAAGAATTATTAAGGACAGGAATGGTAAAAGCAAAATACTTTTTATCTTGGTCCTGGAGCGGGATGGAGAAGAAACAATCCTTTAAATCGATTACAGCCAATTGGAAACCTTGGGGGATAAGATTTGGATTTGGGGAGCCGCATTGCAGGGGGCCCATGGGCTCTAGGATTTTATTAATGGCTCGCAAATTATGTAATAGCCGCCATTTTCCTGATTTCTTTTTTATCACGAAAACAGGAGTATTATAGGGACTGGTGGTGGGTTCAAGGTGTCGGGCTGTACATTGTTCCTGAACTAAGGCATTGAGTGCGGCCAGCTTTTCGGTGGGAAGGGGCCACTGTTCCACCCAAACAGGGGAATGAGGTTTCCATGAGAGGGCCAAGGCGGTGGAAGCAGCTGCCATATAAAGGCAGAGAAAAATACTTTAACTAAAGGGGTGGAAAAATTCACGATAAAGGTGGTCCAACTGTTCCCAGTTGGGATTTAGGGCACTTAAGGCTAGGCACCAGTTACGGTCCTCGCTATACTTCTCCTCATAAAACGCCGCAGGCGAGTGGCTGGGGTTGGTGGTTATAAAATACACTTCAAAGCGGCCTCCTATTTGTCGAATATACAGAAATGGGCGTAGGACCGCAAGGCAGGAGGTTTGTGAGTAAGAGCGCCGGACAAACAACCGGCTACGGTGAGAGGGGTCACATATTACTCTATAGGCATCTTGTGCAGCTGAATCGGAGTCATTACAATGTATGCCATTGCTAAGGAGGGGGCTAACAAAAGCCGTGTAAATTTCGGTTTCAATCCAGCTTTCGCTGTAATAATGATTGTGATATGGGTGCATAAATTTAAGGAAGTACAAGCGTAGCTCTTAACTGAGAAAGGAGATCTCGGCCCCACAGGTTGAACTCAATGGGAAGGATACAGGATTTAATTTGAGCCACTGTTAGTTGTGTGGCTGGGTCCACCACTGGTAGCCAGTTGCTACTTTGTTTGGAGGCTTGGCTACCTCCAACACCCCACACCGAAGGGGCCACTTCGGAGGGCCAGGAAGGGTCCCACTCCTTGTTTGCTATCACTGAGACGTCAGCCCCAGTGTCTAAGAGCCCCGTCAAAACCTTACCGTGGATTTGATAAGAACAGGTAGGCTTATGATTGTGTATGTGTTGGAGCACGGCGGCGACCTGAGGGTGGTAAGTTGAGTCAGTTGTTACTTTTTCGCCGTTGGTGGGCTGCAGGGGGTCAGCGCGTGTGGAGCCAAATCCCCCTGTACGTTCCTGTAGGGAAACTGCGGGACAATAGTAAGGAAGCAACAACAATTGGGACCAGGACTCCCCTTTCTTAAGGGACAGCGGAAGCTGCCCCCAATACTGGGCATAGATGGTGCCAGTATAATCAGCATCAATGACCCCCGGGACAGTCATAATGCCTTTATAGTGAGCGGAAGAACGGGGGAGCACAAGCCCCACCGTTCCAGGAGGGAGGGGGCCCTGAAGTTGAGTGGGCATCAGGAGTACCTCCCCGGGGAGCTGAGAATTCATGTCTTGTGCGTTTTCCAGATCGATACCCGCACTGCCAGATGTGGCAGGGGGAGGGAAACCGCTCTCTCCCTCGGTTAGACCGGGGCCCGAGGGGGGCCCGACTGGGAGTTTCCCGAAGGGGTAGAGCGGCACTGATTAGCCCAATGGAAGCCTTTGTTACACTTGGGGCACTTTTTGTTTGGGCGGTTTCCACCCCCTCCCCCTGGTGGTTGTCCCCGCTCCCGGCTAGCTCCTCCCCCCGGCGCCCGGCACTCTCGGCGAAAATGGCCCGGCTTGTTGCAATTAAAACAATTGCCCAGAGGTTTGCTGCCAGCGCGCAGGGCTCCGGCAAGCAACGCCATGGCATGGGTCTGTGTCCCCACCTCGGCACAAGCCTGGATCATATCCGCCAAAGAGTACTGCGCGCTGTGAATGACTGTTTGGAGAATACGGCGACAATCGGCATTAGCCTGCTCTGCTGACAGCCGACGAATTAATTCTTCTTGGGCTTCTGGGTTATCAATTTGTCGGGCAATGGCTTCTTTTAATCTATCTACAAACTGATGAAAGGGCTCAGAAGACCCTTGTCTAATACTAGTGAATGACGACAAGGGCTTGCCAGTCATGGGAACGCGACGCAACGCTCGCATGACGGAGAGTGCAGTGCGTTTGAAGGATTCTGTCGGGAGCGGCAATTGCGCATCCACCTCTGCAAACGCTCCCGACCCATAAATTTGTTCAGGAGTGTTCTGTGCAGAGGAGCAGGCCAATGCCGCAGCCCGAAACTCACTGTCCCATACACAATACTGGGCGGGGGATAAAATCATTCGGAACAGGTGTTTCCAGTCTGTTGGTAACATAACATAGACTGTGCCCAGCGCCTCAATGAGACCCTCCACATAAGTGGACTTAAGGCTGGATTGGCGAATCCCGTTATTCAGCTCGCTAATAACTTTGAACGGTAACGGGTGATGTGAAGCAACTGTCTCTCTGGCCTCGTTCAAGCTATAAGTAACTGGATAAAGGGCCGGGAATTCTCCCTCCCATTCCTCCAACAAGGGGGAAGCGTCTGTCGCCATCGCCTGCTGGAGAGCGGCTTGTACCGCGCTCTGAGCCGGCGAGGGCGAAGGAGAAAGAGAAGAAGGTGACGGTAACGGGGGATCAGAGAGGGTAAGACTGGGAGCCGTCGCCCTAGGGGCAGGACAAGGGGGTTTAGGTTCCGTGACATAGGATGGAGGTGGGATAGGGGTGGGAGAGGCAAGCGGGGGCGCTTCCTTCCGCAAATGCCTGATTGCCTCTGCACAGTGTTGCCACAGCAAGATGTGTTGGATGGGCGCTCGTGGCTCCTTTAGGAGCCGTTCGCCTACATTTTGCCAGTCAGAAACCTCGAGAGACCCTCTCTCGGGGTACCAAGGGCACTTAACCTCTATAACATGGAGCAAATCCTCCACATGTCGCTGTGATGCTGTTGTGCGACCGGTTACCTTGAGTAACTTAACCAGCTCTCTCGCATGAGCCTTCTGCTGCACGGACAAGTCCCCCCCCATACTCACAAGGGAGTGCGCAAAGACACACTGTGGTGCACCACGGCTCGACCGGCCGGTGGGTACGGAGGGCTGGAATCACGTCGGGGTCACCAGATGCAGGAAGGAACCAGACACAGACAGCTCGTTTGCTCAGGAAGGCGCCCCGTCGTCCGGCGTGGCAGCCTTTTTATTCTTTCGGTTACAGTGTCATGCATAACTTACAGCCTTGTTTACTTGTTTCGCATTGGTGGAGGACTCTTTCTTCCCCTTTTCCCCTCACCCGCTGCATGCAGGCAGAGCGTGCTGTACTTTTCTAATCTATGATAATGTGGAGTCTGCATTCTGTGGCAAGATGGGGTATGCAGGGGGCGGTTTCTGGTGGCTTGCCAGCCAGGACCGATCCCTACACCAAATACTGTCTAGACCATCCCTAATAGACATTTATCTAACCTACTCTTAAATATCTCCAGAGATGGAGATTCCACAACTTCCCTAGGCAATCTATTCCAGTGTTTAACTACCCTGACAGTTAGGAACTTTTTCCTAATGTCCAACCTAAATCTCCCTTGCTGAAGTTTAAGCCCATTGCTTCTTGTTCTATCATTGGAGGCTAAGGTGAACAAGTTTTCTCCCTCCTCCTGATGACACCCTTTTAGATACCTGAAAACTGCTATCATGTCCCCTCTCAGTCTTCTCTTTTCCAAACTAAACAAACCCAATTCCTTCAGCCTTCCTTCATAGGTCATGTTCTCAAGACCTTTAATCATTCTTTAAGAAAATACTTTTAACTGGTAAATAGAATTTGAAACACTTCTTTTTAAAGCCATTTAAAATATCAAGTATAACTATTTCCAAACTATTTTATATATGTATGTGGCTTAATTAAACCATAATATTTTAAATTGGTGGTTTGGTGGTCAGTGTTTTTAAACTATTCCCATGCCTATTTCTGTTTGTCTTCCCAAAGGCCATCAGTATATTTTGTCAAATATTTTAACATAATTCATATTCTGCCAACACTATGTGAATCCAGAAACATGTCCAACATGTGCAATCTCCTAATTGTTAGACTTTCAGAAAGCAAAAATTTACTAGAGTTGCTGACTAAGATGCTATCCGATACAGTGATAACTATTCCCAAGACTTAGCGTGCTAAAAAACTTAAGAATCAAATTGACAATGCCTCTGAAGCAATGGCCTAATATGTCTTCTCCACACTTTCTACCTTTAGTTTTTCACAACTACACTCTAAAGCTACAGACTCATCCAAGACCTAATTTTCACTTTGGAAGAGGCTATAAGCCTAGATCCTAACTTTCAGGCACCTTCAAAATCACTGGGATCCAAAAAGCCTGAGTTAGACATGTAGGCTCCTAAGAATAAGAGATCCACAAATACCAGCATCCTAGATGGATAGTTGTCTAAATTAGCCAGTGGAATATGCCAATGAGAAGTATGTCTTCTAAACTCTGCCCCTCTCATAAAGTTAAGCACCCATTTCTGCTTGCAATCCACAGCTGGGAGCCCCTCTCCTGGAGTCATTTTTGGGCCAATAAACCACGTACAGATTTGTCAGTCCACTTATAACAGGGATTCTCAAACTGGGGGTCATGGCCCCTTGGGGGATCATGAGGTTATTATGTGGGGTTCATGAACTGTCAGTCACCATCCCCAAACCTACTTTGCCTCCAGCATTTATAACGTTTAATAGTTTAAAAAATGTTTTTAATTTATAAGCAGGGCAGGGTCACACTCAGAAGCTTGCTGTGTGGAAAGGGTCACCAATACAAAAGTTTGAGAAACACTGACTTATAACCTTTAGCCCAGTGGTTAGGACACTTGCATGGGATCTCCTAGGGTCAAGAGGCTTAAGTCCCTAAGTTATTTCTTGCAAAAATATGTTAGGCATCTGCCTAACCCCAAGAAAAATACAGGGGAGGAGATGGTGGCAGCCTTCATGATAGCTTTTTGTCCATTGGCTATGGTACTCTGCCAGGATGTGGGAGACCTCAGTTCATGTTCCTCATCTGTCTGATGAGAAGCAATTTAAACAGGCGAGTGCCCCAACCATAGGTCAATGGGATATTGGGATGCACATAATAATCTTACTCATTGAAACCATTGCACTTTAACTGAATATTAATTGGGACAAAGACAGCTTTAGAAACACTCTATAACCCCATGATTAGAACACTCACTTGGGAAGTGGAAGCGTCCATAAGACAGAGAAGGTAACTGCTCTGGAGTCTCCTATATCCTGAGTGAGTACCCTCACTCTTGGGATAACGGTTATAAGAGATGCCTTCTTCCCCAGCCCTAGGTTCTCTTGTGCAGAGTTAGATGGCCTTTGAGCATGTGTTCCATATTGGACCTTGCAGGGAAGATAGATGGAGCCACGCAAATCTTCATCCTGGTATGAGGATTGCGCTGAGCAGATACTTGCTTCAGGCAACAATGAGCATGCCCACAGTAGAAACTTCGGTGCCTAAAGGTCTTTTACAGCAAAAATGTAAGTGCTGACTGAGTTTAGGCACCTCCAGGGGTAGATGGCAGCTGAATGGGGGTTTTGTGGATTGCAGTGGCACCTAAATCAAAGTCCCTTTGGGAATCAGGCCCATAGTCAATTTAAAAAATGTGCTTCAATTCAGGACCTCTTTGCCATGAAGTGTCTGGGAAGTGCAGTTGCTCAGCAACTCTGGAAATCAGATCAGTTTCATTTAGATGCCTTAGTATAAACACAAAAGTTTGAAATGTTGGTTTAATGCTGTCTTGTAAGCTTATATTCTGTGGTTACAGTACCTGTCAAATGAATACATATATTTTGCCAAGTCTTTTTTTATCTTCCTCCTTCTATTTAAAAGCATTAGATGCCTATAAATAAGGTGGCCATATTTCCCAAAGAAAAATCGGATATCCCCAGCCAATTGCCAGATCCCCCACTGCACTGGGCTATTGCACATTGCTGGAATCCTGCGCCTCCCCTTTTCCCGGGCCAGGCTGTAGCCCATTGCTGAAACCCTATAGGGGCCCATTGCTGGAATCCTGCCCCACATGCTGGAATGCTGCCTCCCACCCTCCAGCTCTCCCTGTCCCCCTGTGTGGGGGCTGGCATCTCTGCTTGCCTTTTCTGTACCACATCACCCTTTTTCTGACAAAAGTTGGCATTTGTCCCATTTGCTCTTTCCAACTGATCAAGTCAGCAAGAGCAAACGAGACAAATGCCCGCTTTTAGTGGGGAAAAAAAGTCGGAACAACCGCAACAGGGCTTAAAAAAGGGACAGTCACGGCCAAAATGGAATGTATGGTCACCCTACCTATAAAGCTCTGACAACATGGAGAAATGTCACTATTAACAATTTAGGTTCTTTTCCTTGGATTTCCTTGACAATGAAAAAGATTTTAAACAGTTGCTTAAATTGACACCCTTTTTTTTTCTTTGCCAGTCCAGTGGACCTGAAGGAAATAATTTCTCCATCTTTGGTCTGATAAAAATTATGCCACTGTAATGTATGTTGAGCAGCCAGGAATAGGGCACAGCCTGGAATTCATTAACCCCTGAGTACTCATTTCAGGCAATCTGCTCAAGTTTCGGGAAACCTCTCAATTGTGTTGGGCATGTTCAGAGACTTAACAGATACCAGCACAGTCAATCCCATAGAATTTGTACGCCCTTTCATTAGATGATTCATTCACATTCATGCTAATAACATACCTATTTTTATATCTCCCATTTTCTATTCTCCCCTTCCATATTTTCTCCACCTAGCTTTCCTCTTCACTGAAGCATTAAACAGCAAACTCCTTTTCTTTATTTGCTGCCTCCTGGTTCTACTTTTCCCATGCTTTTCAAATGTGAGAAGATAGGAATGGAGAAGCCAGGAGGCAGTGTACACAGAAGAGGAGTCACCAACTGTGTGATGGCCAGGGAATAGCATAACAGCACCTTCTATGCCTAGAAGTAGTAAAAGAACGTTCCTTCCACAAGCGGTTTTCTCTGTGGTCTGTCCTCTGATGTCACATGCAGCAAATTACAACCCTAGTTGCATGGAAAGGTTCAAATTATATGGTTTTCAGATAGTGTTCTGTGCAATTGCACACGTCTCACAGGTCTAGGACTGGCTATGCACAGGCAAGCTAATACATCTGTTATTCACATTACAATGGAACTGTGATCCACTTTAGGTCAAAACCAAAGGGAGTTGAGAACACTTAAGAAAACAAAAACAATTGCTTAGTAAAACTCATTCCGAAATAATTGGCCCTTACAGCCTCTTAGTCTTTTTTCCTCTGTGAGGAAATATGCAGAAAGAGCTTACCTAAAGAACATGAGCAGAATTGTAAACTAATGGGTCTGGACTGCTATTCCTTAACTTAATGGTGTGGCACTTTACTCTGTATTTTTTCTTTTGGGGACAAGCCCACTTTATATGTAAATTTCTGTACTGCTCATAAAATGGAAAATCTCAAATTAACTCAGCAATATTGTTGTTCAGTGCAAAAAATTACAACAAAATGGTTTGTCTTGATGATATGCATCCATTAGTAGAAGACCATAAAAGAATGTTATAAACATTTTTGGAGCTGCTAGGTGATGATTTTTCTTGACAGGCTAATGTGCTGTGCTATGGGTAGAAATTGACTAATATTGTTGAAAACAAGAAAATGACTTCAGTCTCTTTTACGCAGGATAAATCTCAAGAAAAATAGTGCACTTTGGCAGTACTCAACAGTTAAGATATCCCCTCAGGGCTGCAAGTCCAGATATATGCTTTTCACTTACTTTTCTGCTTTATCGAGTTATATGTTGATTTTCTTTCTTTTTGTATTAGAATGGGTGCTGTTCGCACAGTTATAGTTAAGGTTATGTCAGTGCTTCAGTTGTAAACATATTTTTAAGGGATTTTAAATTTACCCTGAAAAATGTACTGAGGATGGCAACTAATCTTGTAAGGGCTTGGGCTGCTACGGAAACATTGTTTATTTACTAGGACTTCTGTTGATTTTAAAACCAATGAAAGATTTTAAAATTAAGTTGGTTAATGGTGTGATGGGTGGCCAGCCCTGACTTCCATAAGCCTTTTGGATTGTGTACTGATGCATCAGACACAGGATTGGCTGCTGTACTGATGCAGACAGGGGAAGACAGTAAGAAGCATCCCATTGCCTTTCTAAGCAAAAAGCTGTCCCCTGCTGAACAGAATTGCTCTGTGTCATAGAGAAGAAGTATTATGCCATCGTGTGGGCCATCAAACAACTAAGGCCTTACCTCTTTAATAGGAGGTTCAGAATTCTAACTGACCATTCACCTTTGGTATGGCTTCACCGGACTAAGGGCACAAGCTCCAAATTGCTACACTGGAGCCTGGTCTTACAGGAATTTGACATGGAGATTATGAGTATTAAAGGAAAGGAGAACTGGGTAGCAGATGTCCTGTCCAGAAAAAAGGACTTTTAGTTGTACTGCCTCCGCCATGGACAGCGTCCAAGTCTCTGGCAGTAAGTTTGGTAGGAGGGTGTGACGCCATCTCAAAGGTTATGATCTACTGAATGTATGAATCCTATTTGTATGCATGTATCATTTTAGTATTTGAAGTTATAAATGTTATGAAAGTTGGCTGTGTACTGGCTTGATTTCTAAATAACCTTAGTAGAGCATTTGGTCAGTTCCTGGAGAAAGGAATGTTGAAATTAAGTACCTAATCAAGAAACACTTAAAGGACAATGAATCTTGGAATGCTCCAATCCACAAAAGAAGTCTAGCTGAGAACGTTCAAAGTAGTTTATGACCCATGTCTGCTACCTGGTAAGAAACTGTGAGTCATTCATGGACATGTGATTTGCCCAAGTGACTCCAGAACTCCATCTTGGAACTGGACTTTGCATAGGAGTGAGAAGGGGGTCTCCACCCACAGGAAAAAGTCTGCTTAAGCCCCTGGGAGACCCATCCATTTTGTCTTCAGTGGCTAAAGAGAGAGCCTCTCTACCCTCCAGGATACTTGTAAGAAACTGAAACAAAGGACAACATGCAAGAGGCATGAGTGATTGCTGGACTCAGGCTAAAAAGAGATTAGTCTGTAAAAGGGAACATTCTGAAACTGGTGAGGCTCTTATCTGTATTCTGTTTGATTAGACATAGATTTGCACATTTCATTTTATTTTGCTTGGTGACTTACTTTGGTCTGTCTGTTACTACTTGGAACCATTTAAATCCTATTTTCTGTATTTAATAAAATCACTTTTTTACTTATTGATTAACTCAGAGTATGTATTAATACCTGGGGGAGCAAACAACTGTGTATATCTCTCTATCAGTGTTATAGAGGGCAAACAATTTGAGTTTACTCTGCATAAGTTTTATACAGGGTAAAACAAATTTATTTGGGTTTAGACCTCATTGGGAGTTGGGCTTCTGAGTGTTACTCAGGAACACTTCTGTTAGCTGCTTTCAGGTAAACCTGTAGTTTTGGGGCAAATAATTCAGACCCTGGGTCTTTGTTGGAGCAGACAGTAGTGTCTGGCTCAGCAAGACAGGGTGCTGGAATCCTGAGCTGGCAGGGAAGGCAGCGGTAGAAGTAGTCTTGGCACATCGGGTGGCAGCTCCTCAGGGGGTTTCTGTGATCCAACCCTTCACAGTGGCGTAGTTGTCAGGATCTGTGCACAGCTGATTGCTTTGAGACACTGGTAGTCATTTTCCTGCTTTCTTCTGCTGGGCCTCACCCCCTCTGTAGTTTACTGAAACTGAGATGCATTCAGCTCAGTGTTCAGACTTTATTTTGCTTCCTTTTCTGTCCCTACTTCCCTTACCAAAAGGGATTTTAAATTCTAATGGAGTAAAAATATTACTGACTACTGAGCCCAGAGTTCTAGAGTGTTTCTTTCCAATTTCAGACTCAGAAATAGATCCATTTATTTTAACAGGATGTTTTAATAACAAAGCACTGCTTGTTAAATAGAAATGTGGCTCTCAGAAAGGACTGAGAAATCTTATAAACCACAAAAAAAAATCAAAGTAATTTCATCTGAAGATCAGAGGTGTATTAATTGTTTCCTGTCAATCTTTAAGCAAGTAGGACTGAGGGTTGAAGGTTACTGTCACTGTAGCACACCAGCAGATGTTCCACAAACCATAGGAAAAGATTTTCACACAGACTCTGATTCTGCCATCTTTCCACTGAATAAATATTCCTCACTCAATAAGTAGTCTCATTCATATCAGTTACTTAGTAAGAGTAAGGGTGGCAAAAGCAAGCCCACAGTTAGAGAATCCACAAATGCCTTCCTCTGACCAAGTTGTGCTCTTTCAGCCACTTCCAGCAGCTGCCACTTCCCCCCAAAAAAATCTCAGTCCTCCTACTTAAAACTTCTTAGCTTTAATAGGCCCAAAAGGCCAACTCCTCTCCTCTCAGACCACTTCCTCCAAGTCTGAAAAGTGCTGACTGATCATTCCCACCAGGGCACTTTGACAATCTGTGCAAGATAGGCTTGGTCCCTTTCCCACGATACCCAATAGGGCTCTGTAGAGGCAAGGATGTCATGTTTCCCCTAAGAGTCTCCATACTATACTGGCCACTAGACTGAGTTCAGAGACAGAGATGCTCTATCATCTTTAGTAAAGTGCTAGTGAGCCCTCACTAGACTCTTGGCAACCAGGTATTAGAGGAAACACCTCAATCACTCACTGGGCATTGCTAGTGAAACCTACCTAGCTAGAGTTAGGTGATGCCTTTTACCCACGGTGCCACCTGGTGATGACAACTGCAGGGTTGGGATAATGTGAGGTAGGGTCTATTCCTGCTTATATATCATCCTCAGAATTATTTAGAAGTTCCACTCAGTTTCATATGTGCAAATCCATTTAAGGTAATTGATCTGAATGTGGCAAGGGAGGTGGGTTAGTCAGCAGGTTCAGGCTGAGCAACAAAGAGTAAGTGGAAACAAAAAAAGGCATGGAGACACCTGTGAAAGAACAAAGACAAAGGGAGCATAAAAACTGCTATCACTGCCAGAGCAGAGAATGAGAGTAGTGCAAAAGTAGCTTACATTAGAGATGAGAGGAGAGATGCACATGGTATGGTATAAGGCTTTAAAGACAAGAATGACACAGTTGAAACTCACGTGCAGGTTGATAAGGAGTCAGTGAAGTGACTGCAAGGTGAGTGAACTGAGAGAGACTGGGTCAAAGGGAACAGCAAGAACAAAACACACACAAAGAATATGATGTCTTTTCAAATTGAGCTTGGTACTTTTATTCACATATCAATTCTTTACGGTTCTGCCAGCTCTGAGAGGAAAGTGTATCTAACCAAGTGTGGCAACACACTATCATATATGAAGGTTCAAAAAAGTTGGTAATGTTCTGCAGCTCCAGACTGTGAGAAAGCAGAGAATTAAACAGCACTTCCAACAGCCCTCACTGTGTAGAAATAAATCTCTTCTGTGTAAGCTTACTGAGGGTTAAGAATAACAAATCACCATCTGTTTTTATAAAGGTCTCCAGCTTCTTCCTGCTCTGACATAGCTCAGGTCTCGTCTCTTGCGCTTCAGGGCATGCTTCAAGGCTCATCTCCTAGTCTGGCTTTTGCCAAGTCTGTGTGCAATCTGAGATTTTTGAGAGAATTTTTATATGATCAAGTAGTATTAGCAGCTGGGGGATTAGCTGCTAGTTATTTGTTTTTTTTATTATTATGTCAGAACCACCTAATGTTTCAGATAGGTGCTATGATAGGGCTTCCACCCCGCATAGGTAGAAAAGGGATTAATAGAGCCCTGGGAAGCTCCATGGGCAGCACCCAATAGGAAAGGGGCTGCAAGGCTCTCAATCACGGCTCAGTAGGCTCATATAAAAGGAGCCGCAGGGCAGAGCAGGTTCAGTAGCTGAGGGAAGCTCAGGGAATAAGGACTGCATCTCTGGAGGGATGAAAGAAGCACCTTGGACAGAGCAGAGGCTGGCTCCTAGGAGGAAAATCTGAGATCCTCAGATATGGGTAAAGAAGGAGCTGGGGCCATGGAGAAGTGGCCCAGGGAAATCAAGCAACATTGACAGAGGTTGCAGAGGAGCAGCAGGAAGCTGCTATTTACAATGTCCCTGTTGGAGCCTGGAGTAGTGGACAGGCTCGGGTCCCCCCTACTTCCACTGGGGAAGTGGATGGACTGTTAGATACCTCACCTCACACAGATGACTACCTAGCTGGAGGGCTGAATCGAGCAGAGGACGCTGTGGTCCTGGGAGCTGAGAGAGGAGCTATAAAAGGGAGCAGAGACAGTGGCAATGTGCAGACTGTGAACACGGGTGTTAGCCTCGAGCTAATGCCCAGCACAACCAGGAGGAGGCCTCAGTCTGGCAATGAGGGCTGCACCCTGCGACAGGTGCCTTTAACCTTCAAAAAATAAAGGATAGGATGAGGCCTATATATGTAACATAGTGTCATGCTGCTTCTTGGTCTTTAAGATACTTTATTTCTCACCCCTCTGTCCCATTTTTACTTGAGACATTGATAGACAGTTAAATGGCAGTAAAATCCAGTTCAGTAACTAGCATGCCCTTTTAAGGTGCTATAGCTAATATGCATTTTCAACATCAAGTAAATAGGTATATTTGCTTATTGTATCAATGGACACTGACAGGGTGTATCAATCCCCCCCACTAGCCCAGCAAGGGTTAACCACTCACTGAGGGCTCAGGAGGCTATGCCCCTCATTCTTGTTGGGCATGCTCCAGCTGGAGCCAGGATATAAAAGGAAGCAGCTCAGTCTGGGATGACAGAGGAGGAGAGTGGACACATGCTGCATGCTCCTGCGAGGAAGCTGCCAGAGCTCCAGACTGCAGAGGCCAAACACTCCGCATCCAATGAGAGCCCCCAGTTGATGGCAGAAACAGAGGAAGACAGACATACAGTCACTGCCCCTGGAGGAATGGATGGAGTTGGCACGATGGGTAGGATGTGGCTGTCATAAACAGATAGTTAAGGGTTAATGTCTCTTTTACCTGTAAAGGGTTAACAAACAGTGAACCTGGAACACCTGACAAGAGGACCAATCAGGAGACAAGATACTTTCAAATCTCGGTGGAGGGAAGCCTTTCTTTGTGGTTTTTGGGTTTTGCTCTGTTCTCTCTTGGGATTAAGAGAAGCCAGACATGTAACCGATTCCTCCCATCTTCTGAAACAGTCTATTCTGTTCAATTTAATAAGTACCAGTTAGAAAGGCGGTTTAGTCTTTTGGATTGTTTTCTTTATTTGCAAATGTGTATTTGCTGGAAGGATTGTATCTCTGTTGCTGAAACTTGTATTTGCGCTGGGGGGAGGATTCTCTCTAGTGTCTATAAGCTGAAAGACCCTGTAACATTTGCCATCTTGATTTTACAGAGACAACTTTTACTTTTTTCTTTCTTTTATTAAAAGCTTTTCTTTTTAAGAACCTGATCGATTTTTTGACTATCTTGTATAAGACCCAAGGGGAGGGAGTCTGCACTCACCAGGGAATTGGTGGGAGGAAGGAGGGAAGGGGGGAGGAAAAGCCTGATTTCTCTCTGTTTTAAGATTACTGTCTCTCTCTCAGGGAGAGTCTGGGAGAGGGAGAGAAGGAGGGGGAAGGTGAATTTCCTCTCTGTTTTAAGATTCAAGGAGTTGAATCACAGGGATCTCCCAGTGTTACCCAGGGAGGGGAGAATCTGGGAGGAAGAAAGAAGAGGGGAATGGTTTATTTCCTTTTGTTGTGAGACCCACGGGGTTTTGGGTCTTGGGGTCCCCAGGGAAGGGTTTGGGGGCCAGAAAGTGCCCCAAAACACTATATTTTTGGGTGGTGGCAGTTTATCATTTCTAAGCTAGTAATTAAGCTTAGAGGAATTCATGCTGGTACCCCATCTTTTGGATGCTAAGGTTCAGAGCGGGGGTTCATACCATGACAGTGGCAGAGGAAACGTGTTTGTGGAGGTTGGAACCTGAACTCAGGACAACTAGTTTCATAGGGTCATGGGTCAGATCTGGTGGAGTAAGATGGGCCTGTGTCCCCCTACCGTTGGGTGTGGCTACTGCCTGAGATATTAGGCATCACTATGTTGGTGTCACTAAGCATAACCCAACATAACTCGAGAGGGTGGAAGGCCACAAGAGTATGGAGCCTTCCTGGTTTTAGGCCTCAGCAGACAAGAGTCCCTCCATGTTTGAACTTTAATTGACCTAAAAGACCAGGTGTAACAGCCGTTATCAGTTGCAACAGTTCTAACTGGTCTACAGCAGAAATAATGAGGTCTGTGCACCTTTAGCAGAAGGACAAGATAACTTGCAGAAGGAAAACTTACTAACAAGCTGCCGCGGCCAAGATTACTTAATGCACCTGCGCTTACGTAATTGCTACAGGGGGAGGAAGGAGGAGGAGGGAGGGGAAACGGGGGATTGCTAGTCAGTGAGAAAAGTTCTCATGGATATAAAGGAACAGACTGTTTGTTTTAGGTGTGCTTGATCTGAGTCAATCTCCCTGCACCGCTTTGAGATCTCAAATAAACTTGGTTTGCTTCTCCACCCTGGTGTGTTTATTGGCGCGGCACACCAGGCGATGGACCCCCCCGCTGTTGCTTGGCCTCAGGCAGTTATCTGCCGGCAACAGTTCTTGGCACCCAACGTGGGGCATTGAGGCTAAAATTAGCCTTGCCTGGATCCCTTCTGGTGGTCGACGGATTGCGGCGACGACCGACACCCAGCGCGCACCAGTGACTTCACCGGGGGCCTCGGCGGAGACGCAGTTTGACTGACCCCAGAGGGCACAACGGTGCAATGCGCTCGAGTAGTGGAGAAGCAGTTGAGGGCGACGGTGAGGAACCGGTCCCTTGGATAAGGTAGGAACAGTCCAGTGGTCTGGATTTTTGCCTGTTATGACCTGGGGACGCCCAGTGTCACCCTAGGATATGGGGCAGGGACAGAGTACAGGCAGGGCACGGTATACACCCTTAGAATGCATTCTAGCGAATTGGGAAGTGCTTGGATCAGATCCACTAACTAAAAGCAAACTAAAACGTTCTGTATAGTAGACTGGCCTCAATATCAACTAGAGGACCAGTAAGGTGGCCACCGGAAGGATCACTTAATTATAACACGATCCTCCAATTACTCCTGTTTTGTCAGTAAATGGGTAGCTTCTGAAGCTGTTTGTATGGAGAGCTCTTGTAAAAATACCTCACTGTAGCTCCAGTTCTTCCCTCTGTCTGGCAGAGTGCAAGGATCCAAAAAGCAGGTTAGGGATAGTGCAGGGACAAAGGAGGGACCTGTCCAGAAAAGGGAGACCCTATGTCCTAGTGCACTCTCTCCCTGTTGTAGCTAAAAAGCAAGATCAGATGCAGAATGGTACTGGGGGCCAGTGTGAGTGACTGTTACCGGAAGACGCCCAGAGTACCCTGTGAAGCAAAAGCTCGTGACCACTCTAACGCAAGCCCGGTAACTAGTGGATCTTTAGGAGGTCCGACCCATGGTGGGCTGACTTGGCCTGGCATCGTCCGGTAAGGAAGCTGCCTGGGTCTAGGAGTGTGTGTACCCATCTTCCCTTCCCCTTTCCTTTCCGTGTGGGCTACTGACAGTCTGATCATCTCACTGGATGCAATCAGAGTAAGCGGCGCCGTCTCCGAGAGACTAGCCGACGCTCTTTGCTGAAGGGAGGTGTAGGAGGGTCGTGGCCATCCTCGTTAGCCTCTCCTGTGTGAGTACCCTGTAGGGAAAAATCCTTAGTTTATGAGCCGCTAGCGCGGACAGGGCCCCCTCCCTGTGTGTGTAAGTGGAAAATGGGTGGGGGGGGAGTCTAAACATTCCACCTCACCCCCTAGAGTATCCCAGCATATTGCATGTACGAACATTATGGTTCAACAACCTGCAGGTATTTAGAGAAATGGAATATTTACATGCATGAAAATCCATCTAAACAATGCCCACTAGAAGGTACTTCAATCTAGATAAGATCATACATCTAAGAGGAGCGTTTAATCACCAAAAAGCTCTGACACAGGGTGAGCAAATTTGTCTATTGAGGAAAGGAACAGGTTAATTTAAAAATCATCTTGGCCCAGGGATGGAAGGGGGGGATTGCTCTGCGTTCAAGGTCCAGAATCAAAGCAGACTATGCTAAGTACAAAGAAAAACTGCTTTCGGGCCCAGCTGGCTGTGAAGGAAAAAATATAGACAGAGGCGAACCAAAGGCAGTACAAGTTACAGAACTAAGATTACATTTGCAAAGCTTAACTGTCCAGTAAGATCCAACAGTGTGCCTTTGTGAGCCCGGAGCCAGTGTGGCTTGGTGACACTGAAGAAGCCACAGGCAGCCGACCTGGACTGGAATCTCTGAAAGAGACGCTGCAGAAGATTCCAGGGTGCAAGAGAACAGCCCTCCAAAGAGCGGAAGCATGTTAGAAATTCCGGACAAGCTGTATACAGGATAATCTCCAGTCCACCTCTCCCCCCTTCTCTGAACATTATACACAGAAGTGGCCAGTCTGGACGTACGTGTGTGGGTATGAAAGGGGCTTGGGGCATTAATGTTTTCCTGAGTGATGAGGGAGCGTTCCCAACACTCTCCGTTGTTGTTTTATTATTTTATTAATGAAGCTTTAAAATTCAGTTATATGGTGTGTTTTCTTTATTTTTCCCCAACGATCCTGTAGTGTCAGCCTGATCACCTGACATGAGGGATAGATTGGTAACAGAAATTTGTCACAGTTTGGTGAGCAATTAAGAAGGGGGGAGCCCTGCAGAATGTACACCATCTATTTGTTTTACCCTTGTTATTTTGCGTTTGCTTTGCTTGCTACTGTTGGTGTTATATGTTGAGAACTGCATGAGTAAAAGTGAGTCCTAATAGGATAAGAAAACGCTATCTGGTTCTGGTTCTGTTCTGTTTAACCGGTTACTGTTGTTTTCCTGCTCTGTTCATTTGGGCGTTAGGAGTGTGGGCGGAACTGAACCTCTTGTTCGTAATTTCTCCGAGTGGAAGCCATATGTGCGAGAAAGCTCTGAGGTTGAATTGAGATCCTTCTGTCCCGTCCCTTGTAGTGGTCAGTGTATAGAAGTGGGAAAGTCTGGCTTAGACTGTAATTCCCTCTGCGCTCTGTGTAATTCTCTTTTCTGTTTAAGTGTCAAACAGATGAATGAGTCTCTGGGTAAACCCTCTAAGAATAGTCCTTTAAATTATATGTTAAGTAAATAGCCTTTGCCCAATGGGCCATGTGTTTTTGTCCAGGTGGCAAGCCTCATGAAGGAGGACTCGGGTAGTCTTGTGAGTAAGAAGATTTAAGGGAAGAGACCAGGAGGGGTGGGGGCTACTTGAGAAGCCCACCCTCCTAACTAAACTGGTAGTGGAACAAGTTGGTGCCCACGGAAGGGACGGTTCAGCAAGAAAAGCAGGATCGGGCCCAGGCAGGCAGGCAACAGAGAGAGAGAGGGAGATTGGAAAGCAGGTTGGAAAACTTTTAAGGGTGTAGTGGAAGGAAGGAGTCAGTAAGTGTAAGCATGGAGATTTCAAATACCCAGGACTTACTTGGAATGGTGATTTAAGTTGATAAAAGTGGCTGTTGGGAGACAAGCAAGTGATTTAAGGGAGAGTGAGAAGTTAACTCTGTAGTTGCTGGAGAAAACAGCAGTTGAACTTTGTAAAAATGCTAAAGAAAAAAAAGTTTTTGGTGTCTGTGAAATGTTTGTAAATAAATTCAGGCAAAGAAGTTATTGGATTGCAATCATTTGGTGTGGCTATGAACAATTTAGTTGAATTAGCTGAAGAATGTATACAGTGTTATGTAATTGAAAACCTGGGCTGCTTATGAAACAAATACAAGAAAATATGGGGTAATTCCTCTGTTTTTGCCTGAAGTCAACAAGGGTATTTGTATATTTCAAGTGATGATTGTCTGCCCAGAAAGGGTGGGTAGACCTCTTGTTTTTTTGTCTTTCAGATAATCAGAGAAAACTGATGCCAGCTGAACAGCATTCAACGTACCATGCATTTACTGGCACAATAGAAATTATGTTTTGTGTTCTATGTTCTGTCTTGTGGTGTTTGTCTTGTGGCCGGAATTTTTGTGTTTAATATTTTTATAAAATAGTCTAGTTTAAAATCAAACAAAAAGGTTAAATTAAAATGCAGATATTTGTTTTGTTCAACTTGGAATACAAAGTGTTTGGATAAATCAGGAGAATGTGATATACTAAAGTCTAATGCATTTCCTCAAGAAAAAGAAATTTCATTGGCCAAACTGTTAATTGCAAAAATTGTTGTTAAAATTTGCATACCAACAGTCTTTGAAAGCAAAGACATGAAAAGTTAACCCACTTACCTCAGATTTCTAGCCAGAGGGCTGGGGATGGTGAAAGGCTATTGGACTAGAGGTTGTATTGAGTGAACTCCTCAAAGTGGGTGTGCTTGTCCTGGCTTGTTGCTCCAAAGCTCTGTAATAAGGTTATTTTAGTAAAAGGGTGTGTGTGGCATATATTAAAAAATAAGACTAATTACTGTATAATGACAATGTTTATGTCTTCATTGTTGGGAAAAAGGTGTATAAGTAAAAAGTGGAAGTTTCCTTTGCAGGTTAAAAGAAGCCAAGAAGGGAAGAAGGACAAAGAACAGAATGAATTAACTGAAAAAATAAAATAAAATAAAATAGCAAGCTCAGGCTATAGATAAGACACTGACTCCATTCAAGAACACTGCTCACAGTTAAGACTTGGCTAACAACCAGGAAAAGGAGGGTTTGAATTTGCCCACACAGCTATGAGATCTGAAAACACTGCCAGGCACTAATGAAATGTGTTAAGTTTATTTTCTCACAGGTAAAGAAGCGCTACCCAAAGACTCTAGCAGCCCTGCCACTCCTTGGAACCAGGAGACGGGATTGATGTAAAGGTCCACCGACAAAAGACTGCTTTGGCTCCATGCTGGAAAGGCCCTTAAGTCCCGGTGACTACCAACACTGCTGTGAAGTGCCAAAGACTGACTGCTTGGACCCAAGATTCTCACTGCAAAAAGACCCACTCCACATCGGGAGAATTTTCCTACTGATGATTAGCCTATTTCACCTTCTAGCTCCACTGTGCCTTCTGGACAGTAGGGAAAAAGTACAAGGATGCTGCACCACGACTGTTTTGGGAAAGAAGAAGGAACACTCGCTCCACTGAAATTTCCAAAGTCCAGGAATTCCTGACTAGAAAGGACATTAAGAACTGACCCTGGTAAAGAAACAAAGAATTATACACTGGTGGGAGGACATTTGTGGGACCCATGTTTGGGAATGTGGTATTAATTGGATTTTGGGGTTTATTCTACAGGCTGCGCCCTGTGTTTTGGATAAATCCTTCAGCATATATATCTCTCTCTAATTGGATTTTAAATAACAAGTACCCAAAGAGTTTGTTCTGCTACTAGAAATTTTACCCGTATTGAAACCATTCCAGTGACTAATAATGTATGCTATTAATGGAAATGACTTTTGACAGTACCTGAGAATAGTTAAATAACAGGTGTATTATAGTACTACACCAAGAAAAGATGGTATTAAATATAACTGAGGCTGGGAAGGCATTGCAGTGGGATCTAGTATGTTTAGGAATTCGCGATTTCCTAAATGACCAGCTGATGGCCATTCGGAGTGATCTTGAGTACCAGACTTGGCCCACTGCCCTTACAGACGCATCAGGAATACCATCTGATCTGTGATCATGGAGACATACTTGGACACTTCCTGGGTGGAAGTGTGGCTTCCCAGGGCTGGGTGTGCGCCCTTATAGGGGATGAATGCTGTACTTATGTCCCAGAAAGCGCACAGGATATTAACAAGCACATCCTGTCAGCCAAACAGGCTTTTGAACAGTGGAAGGCCCAGGAAAGGAAACCTACTCTTTCTGATTCCCTCTAGGGCTGCTTACTCAACCTGGGAGAACTAGGGGAAGGCATTGTTCACCTCCTGCTCACTGGTGTGGTGTTGTGTATCGTTACTCTTCTCTTGCTTGCTTGCTGTAAAGCACTCCAGCTCCCTAGAGCTTAATCACATGTTATCCTTTAAATGTGAGAACACTCAGCCAAAAGTTTGTTGAGTATTCTCAAAGGAGGGAGTTGTTGGTGTCACTAAGCATAACCCTACGTAACTCGGGAGGGTGGAAGGCCACAAGAGTATGGAGCCTTCCTGGTTTTAGGCCTCAGCAGACAAGAGTCCCTCCATGTTTGAACTTTAATTGACCTAAAAGGCCAGGTGTAACAGCTGTTATCAGTTGCAACAGTTCTAACTGGTCTACAGCAGAAATAATGAGGTCTGTGCACCTTTAGCAGAAGGACAAGATAACTTGCAGAAGGAAAACTTACTAACAAGCTGCCGCGGCCAAGATTACTTAATGCACCTGCGCTTACGTAATTGCTACAGGGGGAGGAAGGAGGAGGAGGGAGGGGAAACGGGGGATTGCTAGTCAGTGAGAAAAGTTCTCATGGATATAAAGGAACAGACTGTTTGTTTTAGGTGTGCTTGATCTGAGTCAATCTCCCTGCACCGCTTTGAGATCTCAAATAAACTTGGTTTGCTTCTCCACCCTGGTGTGTTTATTGGCGCGGCACACCAGGCGACGGACCCCCCCGCTGTTGCTTGGCCTCAGGCAGTTATCTGCCGGCAACAACTACCCAGGACAGCAAAAGATTGGAGATACTGCCTAAAACCAAGGATATGGGCTGCTAGGCCTTGCTGCCCCCCATTGCAGGGGTGGCCTCAGACTCTAGCAGGTAGGCCTCACTGCTCTGAATGCGAGGGGCCACAATCACCAAAAGGAAGTGAGTTGTCTCTGTCCCACCTCCTTTCCCTTAATGGCCTGACACCCCACAACAGGGTGTAGCAACCCAGCAACAGGCAGGCATTTTATTAATGAAATACACAGGCAGATGGTCTTTAAGAGAACATAAATACATTGCAAACTCCACACATAGATATTTGAATCTGATTCAAAATGGGTTTTTCCAAAATACTAGTATTAGTCTCTCTGGTTGATACAGATACTGACTTCTGTTGATAGGTTAAGAAGTATTGATTGAGGGAGCCAGTATTTACAGTAAGATAATGACTAACATTGACTGAGGCAAAGATCAATAACTGTTATGTCATGGGACAAAAAAATCATGATATTCACTCAGTTAGTGTACAATATGTACTTCAACATACCTGAACTGGTACAGTCTTTCAAACAGGCTAAAATTTCATCTTGCTGCATAAACTTCACTCGGGCCTTTTGTCTTTTAAACTATTTAGTAAGTGAGGCCAAGACTACAACAGGGTTAACAAAAGCACTAGATAAGCTCATGGAGGATACGTTAGCTAGGATGGGCAAATATGGTGTCCCTAGCCTCTGTTTGCCAGAAGCTGGGAATGGGTGACAGAGGATGGATTGTGTGATGATTACTGTTCTGATCATTTCCTCTGCAGCACCTGGCACTGGCCACTGTCAGAAGACAGGATACTGGGCTAGATGGACCTTTGGTCTGACTCAGTATGGCCTTTCTTATGTTCTAATGATAAGACCAGAAAAAAGCTCCCGAGAAAGGAATATTAGTAATCATGAAGCTCAGCCTGACTCCATATATTTGCATTAACAATTTGATTATTTCATCTAGTCAGTTTTTTTAAGATGACCCCTTACCATAATATCTGAGTGTCCCAAATATTTAAAAATTAAATCTACAAGTTGTTAGAGGCCCAGTTTCCTCTCTGCTTCTCCCATAGCAGCCTGACAACACTTTGCTTTTGGTTGTGAATTTTTAATTCCCCTTTTACTCTTCTCTCCTCTCCTACTATGCTGTCTTTTCTCATTCTTCTTCATGTCCTTTTGTTCCTCTTCCATCTCCTTCTCTTTACTGTTTTCAGCTGGGGTTGTGGGAAAAGCTTTCCATATTGTTCTGAAGGTTAGAAGTTTACTTCTACTGTCCTCCCAGAGTACATTTCAAGTTCTCGTCCCTGGTGCTTGTGTCCTATTCTCACCACTTCATGCTGGAATTTGGCAGTTTCATAGTTCCTAAGGAGTAAAGTTACTGTGGGAAATCATTGTACATTGATTCTGAAATATTTACATTAAGATCTATACCAAAGAAGGAATGGAAGGACTGCTAGTTATCAGGTATTCTATAGGTAGCCAGTGAAGAGAGCAGAGCATCAAGAGTTATGATGTATTTATATATAACTATAGTGGTAACACTTTAATGATTGCTGAACCAGCTTTGTTGCACTAATAATAAAATTGAGTATGAGGAGGATTGTACAATGGGTTAATTCAGTGCACAAGCTACAGTAAAGAAGAACTATAACAAAAATGGTGTAATGACTCTTCCATGGGAGACAGCTTTAGAACGCAGATGCACTGAGGCTGCATAAAAGCTTCCCTGTTTCCTGCCCCCACTACCAACCTCACACCCTGAAAGTCAGACAGTGAAATCCTACCTCTTGGGTAGATGGGGAGGGGAAAGAGGAAGAAACCTGAATCAGACTCTCCTGTCTGTATTCCACTCCTTTGGTGTCTCTTGCAGGAGAGTTCACTCTCTTTTTCTGCCAAGGGGTGAACTGCTCTTCTGTTGATTATTTCACTCTCTGAAATGTATGCCTAAAGCATCATGAAGTACTGCTCCCATGACTTATTCATCCTCCACGATTCTGAAAGAGAGTGGAGTCTTTGATAGTAACAGGTGGTAATACAGAGAAAATAGTGACAGCCCCATCAGTTAAACTCCTCTCAAAACCACTTTGTGACCCATAACTCTCTAACTCTTGCTCCATCTGCACAATGGAGAGAGAAGCAGGGGGCAGGAGGTCAGTTGTGATAAAATAAGGGGAGAGGGGATTGGCTGATTCTGGCCCTTCCAGAGGGCAACATCATGAACTGCAACATCATGATTCTCTTGTCAACCCAGCTATTGCCTCTCAGGGAAGTGGAATACCCATGCCAAGGGAGAACTCCTCCCGTTGGCGTAGATGGTGTCTTCACTGAAGTGCTAGAGCAGTGCACGTGTAGACAAGCCCGTAAGATAATGATGTGGCAGGCCAATATGATTTAACAAGAATCATGCTTCTTTTCTGCAGTTTTCTATGGGAAAAGACATATATGTCCCTAAGTGTGCTGCAGAGCAAGACAAAGTGAAGAGAAGGGTGCAATGGGTCCTCAGTAAATGATGAGGATGATAGGAGATGTGTATACAGTGATTTAGGAGGAGGTTATAGTGAAGATAACTATGTCAAAGACATGCTGTATTACAGTCTTGACATTTTCCACCTAAAAAATGTCTTGGTGTGGGGCTGGGAAAGCTATTAACTGCATCAACTGCTGTTCTCTCACTTTCTCTCTCCATTTGGTGAATTGAGATACTCTTTCATACTAAAACGACTACAAATTCAAATAGTAATTTTCCTGTTAAAAAGATAGATAGATAGATAGATGATAGATGATGAGCACTGAAAGATTTCTGGGGAAAATATAAGTCTATGCTTAAACATCATTTGATCATCATTAGATTTTTAAAAAAAAGTATAGCTCAAGATTTTTTTTAATTGGATTATTAAGAGCAGTTGTGCAGGATGTGGAATAGTTGCTATTCTGCAAAAATCAATTATGACTATCATCCTCAAATTATAAACGAACACATTATTAGTACATAATTAAAATACATAGAGAAAGGAGTTTATTTTCTTGTGAACCATTAGTGAATCCCTAAACTGATGAGAATAAAAGTGAAACTGCCTTAGTTTACTACTGTTGTTTTATACACTTGGTTTTATCAACAATCTTTGCAATCTAACAGAAAAACAAACAACAGAATAACTAAGTGTATAAGAGGTTTTTTCCAATTAGTTTCAGGCTCTTTCATAGTTTAGTTTGCTTTTCCGTATGAGAAAGTTGTTGCATCAAAATAATTATCCTCCTGTTTTATTTGGAAAATACGGAGTTGTTAGGAATCAATGATACTGAGGAAAATACAATGGCGACAATCTCTTGAGAGTCAAAACTACATGGATTGTGAAACAATTGAGCCAATATAATTGTATCAAGTAGTGGGCAGCAGCACAGGTGCACACTAGCTCATTATAATCTCATTTTTAATATCAGTATTCTCAAAATCAAGACAGATGTATGAAGCTAGTTAATGGGAACTTAATACCTCTTAAGATCAGAGAAATAAGGTGGAGTTGACAGTCATTCAAAGTTGCCTAATAAACCAACTGCACAACTTCCCTTGCAGCTGCAAAGAAATGAAGCTGTTCAATCATCTTGGAATTAGCAAATGATTCTAAGTCACTGTTCCTAAAGAAAAACCATGGATAAACTTTGATTTTTAATAAATCATTTTCTTTTTGTAAATAAGAGTTCAAAGTTGAAATTTACTGAACCATCTAATTCCTTTGAAAGTTAAAGGAATGAGTTTGCTGAAAAGCCAACTGATGCATTTAAAAAGTTTCTAACTGTTGTGTTCTCTCAGCCCATGAACTGAATGGTTTTATTTTAACTATGCACTGTTAATTTCATTGCAGTGATTAATGAAGCCTTTCACTGGGCAGTTTGAGATTAGTTATTCCCAGGGTTACCTTTATTGCTCATGTCTGTTGAAAGAGCATTTTCATAGGGCAATTTAATAATTTAAAACTAAAAAGACAGATAATTACAGAAAATTGCAGAATTTTAAAGATAGATACTAATTAAAGCCCACCAAAAATGTCTAAGGGAGGAAGTGCATCTGAAAATTTTAGTGAATTGTTGAGAGGTGGGGGAGGAGGTGAAATCTGTGTAAAACAAAATTGTAAGTTCAGTTCAAGCAAAGATTGGCCTCATTTTTACCTCAAATCAATGAATTTAGTAAGGAGACAGATTCCCTTGACAACAGGGGCAGATTTGAAAGCCAGGTATCATAGGAATGGCTAACTGGACTTGCAACAAAATTGCACCATAGAATTGGAAAAGGAGGTGAAAGACAGAAAACTCTGAAGTTAAATCAGTTCAGGATAGGGAGGTGCTCATCCCAGAGCTGGTGACTGAGGGTATATCTATATTTGGAGCTGGAGGAGTAATTTCCAGCTCAAAAACACATACCTTCATAGGCTAGCACACTGAAAATAGAAGCATAGCCAATTCAGCATAAATGTCAGGAAGCACCAGCCACTCTAAGTACAAACCTAACTGCTCCGAAGGGACTTTACTCAGGTTGGTGAGCTCATACTGCCACTCACATCACAGTGGCTATGCTAGCTCAATAAGAGTGTGTGGGTATGTCTCCTTGAGCTGAAAGTCACAGCTTTGGCTCAAAACATAGCTATAAAGCCATTCTCTCTTAGGGTATCTCCACTTTCCTCAGGGTGCCAGGAGCCAGTCTGCAATCAACCACAGATTATGGCAGCCCTGAAGACTGCCTTAATTTCCATATTAGCTGCAATGGCCTCTATCCCCAGTGATGTAATGGGCCAATAGCCCAGACATAGGAATGAACTTGGCAGAAAAAGGGGTGGTGCAGCTGTATTTGGTAGGGATGTTTTTGTAGAGGGTCATATGGATGCTTTGCACGTACTTTATACAGTCTGTCAACATAAAGTGCCAGTGTAACCATGAATTCCCCCCCCCCCGATATTCCCCACAAACTTTAACATTTAGAACAGGGGTAGGCAACCTATGGCACAGGTGCTGAAGGCGGCACATAAGCTGCTTTTCAGTGGCACTCACACTGCCCAGGTCCTGGCTAACGATCCGAGGGCTCTGCATTTTAATTTAGTTTTAAATGAAGCTTGTTCAACATTTTAAAAACTTTATTTACTTTACATACAACAAGAGTTTGTTTATATATTATAGACTTATAGAAAGAGACCTTCTAAAAACATTTAACTGTATTGCTGGCATGTGAAACCTTAAATTAGAGTGAATAAATGAAGACTCAGCACAGCACTTTTGTCATGGTACAATTCCCCACTCTGAACCTTAGTGTCCAAAAGATGGGGTACCAGCATGAATTCCTCTAAGCTCAATTACCAGCTTAGAACCTGTAGTGCTGCCACCAACCAGGAATTCCAGTGCCTGGGACACTCTGGTCCCCACAAAACCTTGCCCGGGGACCCCCAAGACCCAGCCCCTCTGGATCTTAACACAAGGAAAGTAAACCCTTTCCCCCACCGTTGCCTCTCCCAGGCTTCCCCTCCCTGGGTTACCCTGGAAGATCACTCCTTGAATCACAAAACAGAGAGGAAAATTCACCTTCCTTCCTCCCTCCCTCCTTCTCTTTTCCTCTCCCAGACTCTTCCTGAGAGAAAGTAATCCTGGCACAGAGAGAAATCAGCCTCTCTCTCCCTTTTCCCTCCTTTCTCCCCACCAATTCCCTGGTGAATCCAGACCCAGTCCCCTGGGGTCTCACCAGAATAAAAAAACAATTAGGTTCTTAAACAAGAAAGCTTTTAATTAAAGAAAGAAAAAACAGTAAAAATAATCTTGTAAATTTAAGATGGAATAGGTACAGGGTTTTTTAGCTATAGGCACTGGGAACACTCTCCCAGCCTAAGTATACAAGTACAAATTAAAATCTTTTCAGCAAAATACCAACTCCTTTCAGCCAAATGCACATTTGAACTCCTTCCAACCAAATACACATTTGCAAATAAAGAAAACAAACATAAGCCTTTATCTACCTCGTACTCACTATTCTGGAGCTATAAGAACCTGTATCAGGGAGACTGGAGAGAAACCTGGTTGCACATCTGGTCCCTCTGAGCCCCCAGAGTGAACAACAACCAAAACTAACAGCACAGCACAAAAACTTCCCTCCCTCAAGATTTGAAAGTATCCTGTCCTCTGATTGGTCCTCAGGTCAGGTGACAGCTAGGCTCACTGTTCTTGTTAACCCTTTCCAGGCAAAAGAGATATGAAGCAGTTTTGTTTTATTAACTCTTACTTATCTGTTTATGACAACTTTACTGAAAAGTTGCTGACCCCTGATTGAGAAGTTGAGCATGATGGAATGCTAAAACTGTATTATAATGTACATCCAGTAGGTGGTGCTATGTGTAACACATCTTACCTGAACTGGCAACAGCTATACTTTCACTGCTGCGTGTATGAAAGAGAACCCATGTGTGGTATCTACCTGTGATGGAAACCATAGCCAGTCCATATCTGGCTAGAAGC
This sequence comes from Gopherus evgoodei, assembly GCF_007399415.2. Lineage (NCBI taxonomy): Eukaryota > Metazoa > Chordata > Testudines > Testudinidae > Gopherus > Gopherus evgoodei. The sequence continues at coordinate 144,208,313 of NC_044323.1, forward strand.
CTAACCTGCTAGTAGCAGCTCTGAAACCTACTGTGCACAAGGAGTACGTGAGGGCAAGGAATATTTGGAACAGATCTAGTGTGACAGTTGAATTGCAAGTTACTTGCAGGGTCCAGTCAACTCTTGCTGGGGGATGTGTCGCTAAAACTCCTCACAACTAAAACTGTCAAAGGTTTTCATGACCTCATGTATGGCAGCATTTCCCATTGTTGGGACAGGCAGTGCTTTTTTCTAAAATAAAAGCATCTGTGCCTGGGAAATGTTCATCTCCAGCAATAAGATGAACAAACTACTGTTGGCCTCAGCTGTTAAGAACTATGGGATTACTTCACTGAGGGTCAAGTCAATGTTACCTTTGGGTCCTGATGCAAGTCAGTTTGCTAATCCTGATTTATACTGTGAATTTGAGGTTCAGGCAAACATCAGAATTCACAGTAAAACTCAGGTATAGTCACTGTGTTTTCACCTGCTGTTGTGCAAGAAATGGGGACAAAGTCACAAATGTCCTATATATAACTGCAAGTTGTCAAAAATTCATTGAAAGCTTTGCCAAACCTTTCAGTGAACCTGACCTGAAGGTGCAGTTTGTAACCAGACAATTTTGGCATGCTTTCAGGTTTAATTTTGCTCAGGTATGCTATTGCTTTAGAGTCCAGATTGTGCCTGGCCTGCCCCTTGTATGGTTGCACATGAGGTGTGAGTGAGGTGAGTGCAAGGACCCTTTTTCACTCACCTCTGCATGGGGTGAGGCACATGTGCAGTCTTTGCACATCTCTTAGCATATGGATGGTTCCCAACAAACCCTGTAGGTGCTAGCCTCCACAAAGGGGCTCAGAAGTGTGAGGAGGCAGGACTATGCATTAATCACCTCTAGACCAGCAAGAGAATTGACCAGCTGCAGAAGGCTCTGTTTGCTGTACTTTCCTGAGGGATGGTTCAGCAGAGACATTTTCTTTATTCCAACAGAGCTCTTGCCAGAATGAGGTGGTTCTATGCCATGTGACTTAGAGGCACAGTCTGTCAGTAAGTGGGATATATATCAATTTAGTATCTCATATTTTTTCTCTTTGCTCTGCCAGTGAGGCCAATGAACAAGTCATGCCTATCTCTGGGTGTTCTACCACTCAGGGTTACTTCACCCAGTTCCCATATAAGCCAGTAGGTAATAATCACATCTGAGCCCTTATGATCACACATCTTTTACTATTGGTGGTAGCTAATAGATTTTCTGAACTATAATTTAGTTTTAAGTTTGTGCTGATAGAAAAATACAACAAACACCTAGACATCAATAAAATCCCATTGAGCCATTCCAGGAGGTAATCTCAAAAGTTATGCATTTTTAATGAGTGAAACAAATGTTTTCCTGACCAGGCTGGTAATAAAACATTAAAACTACATAGGATCAAAATTCTGTTCTCAATTGTGTGGAGGGCTTGTGTTAGTGGTAAATGCATATGGCTCACAGGACAGAATTTGGCCTGAAGAAAGGTCAAAGTCACAGTAATAGACTGCAGCTGATCTCATTCCAGTTCCATGTGACTTTCAGATCACATCTTTGGCATTTCCGAACTCGGTGTCATTTATGTAAAAACAAGGTGCCATCACAACTAATCAGAATCAGATTTCAGTAGCACTTTCAGCAGAGAAGCTTATGCCTGAACAGGTATGGAAGTTAGAGAGGAAAGTAGTTTGGAGGTCAGATGCCCAAACCTTCTTCTGGAAAGACTTACAGGCTAGACAGACTGAGGGAAGCACTATGAAAAGATGTCAGTTCACACTGCAATAAGTCTGGCATCTTTCCCACATACTAAATTTGCTCAAGCCAGATTCTCATCTTTGCTCACACTGGATTCAATCCTATAATGTACTGAGCACTTCCAGGAAGTACTGATTTATCTAAATTCCCACTGACTTTAAAAGCTGAAGGCACCCAGCACCTTGCAGGATTTGGTCCATTCAGTTGCTGAGTATCCTGCAAGTTGTCACTGATTTCAGAGTAAGGTAGTGAAAATAACATAGGGTGGCAAAATGTGACCATTTATGTTTGCATAGTGCTTTGAAACGATAGAGAAAATCATATACTTAGTTTTTTAAAGCTGTAATAGTACTTACTTTTAAAGAAATGCCTAAACATTCTGGGATCCTGGACAGGCTTAACAGCATATGAATTACTGGATGTAAAAGAAAAAGTTTGTAGGTAATGCCACTGGCCTGGCTAATTTACACATTGTGTGTTTTGTTTTTTTAAATAATCATTTCAATACCCAATCAGCCCACTTTTACTACAAAGCTAAAAATAATCATTGCTCAAAGCAAGCTGCCAAATAGGTTGTGAACTTATTTTATTGCAGGCCCCCTCCCCACTCTCAAACAAGTCAGTTACATTAAACACATCTCCTTGGTGAATATGGGCTAACGAATTACCACTGAAGTGCTAGTGCCTGTTACATCCTGTTCTCCAAGAGATCCTATAGAAAAAAATACATCTTCCCTAGAACACAAACACTCCTTACAGAGAAACACTGCATGACTAGTTTAGTCTCGTCATAAAGACAAAAGATTTCCAAAGGTTGAATTGGGCCTGCGTATTTCAGTTCTTCTAAAGTTGGATTTGGAGACTAATCTACAGAATAGACTGGCTGCTAGAGAAACTTTAACAGATACAATACAGGACTGTCTCAATATGGGATTACTCCAATATCCTATGTTTGTATTATCTCTTTTGAAAGGAGTCACAGATGGCAGCATTCCACCATCTCTTTCACTATTGGATTCTTAGAACTCTTAAGCATAACAATCAGGGACTAGACTAACATCTTCATCAACACCAATCACAGCTGGATTTTCCACAGCTATCACGTGGTCACACTGTAGTGTTAGGAGTCTTCATCTGAGCACACCCTTTTCAGCTAAACACCAGATAATACCTTAAACTTCGCTAAGCCTTTCCTAAATGTTTTAGGAGTTTAGGAATTCTATTTTAATAGTCTTCTGCATATTCTTTCAATGCCAGAAATTTTAATTTAGCTACTCTCATGTGATTCACCAAATTCTCCCTTCAGAGTAGTTTTAGTCATGCTGGTAGCCAAACCATTTCTTTTGTTTCTCTTACCTGATCCATTTCATCTTGCTGTTTTTTCCTACTCCCAGTTTCTAGATTCGTAACTCTAAACACTAAGGCATAAGGTTTAGAACCCAGCATTTTGATGGCTACCTGCTAGCTGCTTTTCCCCAAATATTCAGTCTTCACCATTTACATGTGAGGTGGGCTGGTTCTAGTTCAATGGACTACTCCAAATATGTAACACATGCTAGCTGAAGACTATCTTTTTTCCTGTTTGTTTTTTTTTGTTGTTCTTGTTTCTCTAACACTTTGTTGGCAGTGATGCATTTCAGTTTGTCTCATGGTTGTTGTTGTTGGGTTTGGTTTTTTTTTTTAATACTAACTTCTTGTTAGTAGTAGAAGTAGCATATCACCACCTATACAGACACTCACTATACTATTAGGGTACTTATATCAGACAAAAATCTTGTATCTGTGTAAGCTGATGGATCCTGCCACGAGCCTAGAAGAAACAAGCTGCCAAGTTCACTTTGTAGCTCTTACATCAAGGCCCAGTACTTCTCTTCAGCACAAAGAAAAGAAACGTAAGCCAATAAAGAGGTAATAGTTCTGGTCCTAACCTAAACTGTGGGGAACTCTAACCACCAGCAGTTTAATGGCCCAGACCTCCCTAGCCCAAAAGAGTTCAATAGACCTTGCTCATCCTCTCACAGCCATCTATTACAACCACAAAATAGTACATGCCCACCTGTCTCCTAGCCACAAGCAGCTGGGGAGCTCATTTCATAGCACCTATCTGGGACTCATCACCTCCAATCACTTGAGACTGTCCAGCTAGATCAAGTGATTCATAGAATCCATCTACTGTGCTCCTCTCTAGATCAAAGCTGGCTGTTCCCCAACCCCCAAATTCTTAAAAGAGGAGAGCACCCTTTCACAATTCGCTATCAGGCACACATAGTTAAAATATAAAGGGAAACAAACAAGTAAATGTGACAAAGTTGATGAAGGATGCTCATTACAGGTTAAAATGGTAAACAAATATGCCATGAATATGTAAACAGAGAGATACCTGCTAAGACTCAGAGGGCCAAGAATTCCAGTAATTTAGTGGTGTGATTTTCATTGACTTCAACAAGATCGAGTTTGGCCCGGAGTATAAGACCCTGTGTTGTTGGGTTGTTTTTTTTTGTCAGATTAAATGCTGATATCAGTCACCTTGTTATTTTAATACCTCAAACAGGCTGTATGGAGTTAATATGCCTATTTCATTAAAATGAAGATTTATGCCAGGAAGACCTTATCAACTAATAAAAAAATATCCTATAGATACTGTAGCTTTATTGAGTAATAGATGTATTGGAGCTTTCATGGGTGAATACCCACTTTGTCGGTCATGCATCCGACGAAGTGAGTATTCACCCACGAAAGCTCATGCTCTAATACCTCTGTTAGTCTATAAGGTGCCACAGGACTCTTTGCTGCTTTTACAGATCCAGACTAACACGGCTACCCCTCTGATACTTGTAGCTTTATTGCCACTATAGTTGAAGTAAAGGGAAAATTTAAGGGTGCACAGATTAACAGATATTTAGTTAGTGAAAATGTCATTTCAGTCAGATTGTAGACCTAAGCACTCAGTTTCACCTGCATCATTAAAATGCACTAATGATATCTATCCGGCAGTGGATTCAAGTCGTTTACCTACAGAAAATTGTAATGACCTTAGGAAAGTATTAGATTTAATATTTGATTTTGTACTTCCAGTTTTTGTACTCAGAAAAGATTATTGGTTTCACATTTCTGCAGCAAGTTGGGTACATAGTGACAAACGGACTGATAGAGAGGAAACAGAGGGCAAGAGAATACAGTCAAGTCTATCAAATTTTTGTGGAACCCTACAAAATCAATCCCCCCATGACAAGTTAATACAAAACCTTCTTTAAGTGTTCAGGAAAGTAGTGGAAATTTAAATGTATTGAGTTATCCAATTTGCTTGGGTCTGCACATGTGATAAAACTCATCTACCTGGTACTAGGAAAAGGATACCATTCTCAACAAAATTACCCTTGAGATTCTCATGATTGGAGACAGTATTCTTATTGCATTTTTTTTAATCTTCATATCTGTTCAGTGATTTCAATGGGAATTGGATTGGGCCCTTAGGAAAGAGGGATTATTTTATGACTAGAAGACAGAACCATAAAGTCAGCAGACATGGTTCCTGTCACTTGACTTCTGTGTTTCAGTTTCCGTCTATAAAATGGGGATGATCACACGTCATAGTAAGATGTACGGTCTGAATGTTCTTACACTGAATTAATTAATTTGTAAAATGCTTTGGATCCTTGGATAACGTAATGTAAGTGCCAATATAAGTCCAAATTAATAATTATTCTCTTAAATTCTTTAGACAATAGAGCCCAGATCCTCAAAGGTATTTAGGTGCCTAACTGCCATTGATTTTGAGGGTTAGGCACCTGAATACCTTTGAGAATCTGGGCTTAGAGCACTTTTTAGAGGCAAATATGAAGCAGACACAACATGCGATTAACATGTAGTAGAATACTACTACGTTCCTCAACATCATAAAATTAGATAAATTTACTTACTAACTGTCTGAAAAACTTTAAAGATCCTTTGCAAGTGTGAGACATGATATATCTCTGGCCTATACATTTGCGTTTGTTGAGATCTATACAATCCCCTAAACAATCCAATCACTGGGAAAGGTAGACTGTTTTCCCTTTCTGTCATGTGGAATAGGAGGTATGATATATCTTTTTTAAATAACTCATTCAGCTCCTTTTGAACTGCCCAGAAGTTACTATAGCCCTAGTACTATAATGTTAGTCTTCAATAGCCAGTTTTATTTTCTTTTTTGACAAGAGCTGCATATTTAGCCGATATCATACCTGAGTTGCCCAAAATGAAACCCACTTTCAATTGGTGCAGAACCCAATACTATAGATGAGTACTTCAAATTGTTTCTTCTGTTGTGCATTACCCTACATTTGTGAACAGTGAAATTATTCATCATCCTGCTCAATTGCTGAGACTTGGTAGGGCCCTCTGGAGTCTTTGATAACTTGCATGTTGTTTTACAAGTCACACATTTCAATATATAGTACAAATATATTGCTGAAGATTTACAATATATGTAGTGAGACTCACTTAATCTGTCTATTGTTTACTGATCTGTCTGGGTGCTTGAAAGATTTAGATGTTAACAAGAAATGTGCAGTAAGTAATAAATTACTTAATATTCCAGTTGGCCAATCTCTACCTCTGTTGTGGGGCTAGTAGAACCTATCACACTTTTGGAGACTAAGGTGGAGGGGTGTTATATCTCAGTGGCTAAGTCTGGATGACTGCCTTTGGCTTCTGGGCAGCACGGTCTAATGGTTGGAATCAATAGGGTTCCCTCTCTCTCAGGGCTGTGTGGCCCAATGGCCAGAGTCAATATGGATGATCTCCTTTGCAGGGTTGTGATACCTAGTGGCCAGAGTCAATAGGGCTATCTTCCTCATCAGGGCTGTGTGGCCCAATGGCCAGAGTCAATAGGGCTACTCTGGAGCGGCAGGGCAGCACGTCTTGATTGCCAGGGTGGCTGGGGAGATGGGCTGCCAACTCAGGGCGGAAGATGGCCAAAGTAGGAGGGCCCAGGCCCTTCCTACTCCACCAGGTCCCAAACTCTGGTGGTTTAGGAGTAGCCGGCCACGCAGTGATGATCCTGCTGGAACACACTGAGCCAAGTCCTGGTCCTATGCCCAGTTCCCCATTAAGTTCCCCTGACGTACTTTCTATCATTCTTCAGTGGCTAGTCATATTGGGCATCCCATGGTCTCTATGGCTAGTCATATTGGGCATCCCATGGTCTCTAAGACACCCTCTGTGGTGTCAGGAGCCTTTGGGTCATTAGTCATCACAGTCTGGCTGGCCTCCACATCCAGGAGTATGAGCAGTCCCTACACACACAAATGAAAGGTTCACATGACACCTCCCCACCCCCGCCGGTTTCTTGGAACACCTCTGGCAGGAATGCTCAGCAGCATGGAGGGCAGTGGACTATCTGTATTCCTGCAGCCTGGGGGGGTGTGTGGGAGGAAGCAGAAGAGGGACTGGCTGAGCTCCTCCTCCCTCTTCCCGTGAGCTGCTGCTTCTCTTTATAATTTAATATACAGCTGCATACAATAGAAAGACTTAAGGAGCCCACTCTGAATCTTGCTGTATGAAATAAAGAAAATTCTTTTAACTGTTTAAAAGATTAAATTGTTTGTAGGAAAATGTCCCTTAATGTGACTACTCAAAAAGAAGATTTCCGGAGGGGCAAGTTCAAGATAGAGAAAATCTTGTAGTTTACAAATACTTAATCAAATATCATTTAAATATTAAATTAAATCTAGGGTTAAGTGATTAATAAATGGTATAACGACTAGAAGCTGATGTTAAGGAGCATGTACCAAGTTAAGGATATAGGATAAAAGGAGACTCTCCAGAGAAAAATTTTTACATCACATCTATGTTAAAATGGATGAGGAGAGGATGTAAGGCCTGTAATGTTAGTGAAATAGGTATGATGCAAAAAAAGAGGACAGTCATGTAGAAAATGACTTATTGGCCAAGACGCTCAGAATGATGATCACCTATATGATGGAATAAATAGGGCTGTTAGGCCCAGATCCTTAAAACTACTTGAAAACAATGGGAGTTAGGTGCTGAAATGCCTTTGAGGCTCTGAACTGTAATCTATTAGCATGTCTTTAGGTTATTAACTTCCAGCAGAGCGCTCTTAATGGTATAAAGGGGCTTAAAAAAAGGTGGGAAGTAGTCGTGGTGGGAAGTAGTCGTGGTGGGAGTGTACTGTACAAATCAGAACAGGTTATTTAAGAGTTGTACACATTTTTTGAGGAAAAGGGAGTTTGGCAGAAGGATAGAAATTGAGAACAGGTACATGAAAGACATTTAACAGATAGTTTCAAAATACTAAATTGTTGGCTCCCGAGTGATGACATCACAAGAACATGTAGGGTGGGGTTGTCTAGTGCACTCTGGTTTTGGTTTACTCTCTGCTCCCATTGAAGCCAGAGGTAAAGGTCCCAGTGAATTCTGTGGGAGCAGTGTTAGGCCAATACTGTGCACTCTTCAATCCTGCCCTGCTATTTGCTTTAATACTTTGCAAGACAGTATAGAGAGCAGCATGATCCCATCTAATGAGACAATTTGACCCTAAATTGGTAACAAACTATGCTAATTTAAGCATAAATGGTCAATTAAATAATTTTATTATAGCATAGGGGATTTACTAAAGAAAACTACAAAAAGAATGCTAACTACATAAACCAATTCTTCTCTCTTACTCTGGATTAACCCTGGTGTAACACTATGAAATCAAATTTAATTAATTGTTAGCAGTTATCTCTGAGGACTCATAGAGCACACGTGAGGTTTCAGAGGACACAAGAAGGGCAAATATAGTGTCTATCTTTAAAAAGGATAACAAGGAGTATCCAGGGAATTATAGACCAGTCAGCCTAACTTGAAACCTGTAGAGATACTGTAACTAGGGCTTACAAATTGATTCTTTAATAATTAGAGGATAATAGGATTATAAGGAATAGCCAGTATGGATTGTCAAGAATAAATCATGTCTAACCAACTTAATTGTCTTCTTTAACAGAGTTACTAGCCCAGTGGATGGGGAAAGCGGGTTGTCATAAACATACAGCTATGGGTAACATAAAGGATTAATTCCTTTTTTACTTGTAAATGGTTAAGAGGCTCAGGTAACCTAGCTGACACCTGACCAAAAGGATCAATAAGGGGACAAGATACTTTCAAATCTGGGGGAAAGGCTTTGCTCTGTCTGTTCTGTGCGCTTGCCGGAAACAGATCAAGAAGGCAAGCAATCCAACTAAATTAGAATTAGTAAGTACTAGTAAGGAAATGCATTAGCTTACTTTTGTTTTGGCTTGTGATTTCCTTGTCTAGAGGGAGGTTTTGTAACTTTAAGGTTTTGCCTAGAGGGGGGATGCTCTATGTTCTTGAGTCCTTTGTTATTCTGTAAAGTACTTGCCATCCCAATTTTACAGAGGTGATTCTTTTACATTTCTTTAATTAAAATTCTTTTAAGAACCTGCTTGATTTTTTTTTTCATTGTTTAAGATCCAAGGTTTGGGTCTGTGTTCACCAGTGCCAATGGTGAGGATATTATTCTCAAGTCTCCTCAGGAAAGGGGGTGTAGGGGTCTGGGGGGATATTTGGAGAAAGTAGGGCTCCAAGTGGCCCTCACTAAATGTTTGTTTAAATCACCTAGTGGTGACAACTTTCCTTAATCCAAGGTACAAGGAAGAATTTCTGCCTTGGGGAGTTTTTAACCTAAAGTGATAGAAAAAAGCTTAAGGGGTCTTCATGCAGGTCCCCACGTCTGTACCCTAAAGTTCAGAATGGGGAGGGAACCTTGACATGGGTAGATGTGATATAGTAAGGCTTTTGACAGAGTTCCACATGACATTGTAAGCAAACTAGAGAACTATGGTCTAGATTGAATTGGTATTAGGTGGCTGCACAACTGGTTAAAAGACTGCATTCAAAGAATAGTTATAGTTTGCTGTCAAACTGAGAGGGTATATCTAGTACAGCAGTCAGTACTGGGACCAGAACTATTCAGTATGTTCGTCAATGACTTGGATTATGGAGTGGAAAATATGCTTATGACCTTTGTGGATGACACTAGTCAGGGAGGGATTACTAGAATTTTGGAGGACAGGATTAGAATTCAAAATGACATTGACAAACTAGAGAACTGGTCCGATAGCAAGAAGATGGAAATTCAATAGAGACAAGTGCAAAGTACTACACTTAGGAAGGAATAATCGATTGAACAACAGCAAAATGGGGGAATCTGGTTAGGCAATAGTACTTCTGAAAAGGATCTGGGGGTTATAGTGGATGACAAGCTGAAAATGAGTCAACAATGTGATAGAGTTGTGAAAAAGACTAATAGCACTTTGAGATTTATTAACAGGAGAATTGTACGTAAAATAAGGGAAGTAATTGTTCCACTCTATTCGGCACTGGTTAGGTCTCAATCTTTGGGCAGCACTCTTTAGAAAAGATGTAGACAAATTGGAGAGAGTCCAGAGAGAGCAACAAAAATGATAAAAGTTTTAGAAAACCTCACCTCTGAGGAAAGATTAAAAAAAAAAAACTGGGCATGTTTAGTCTTGAGAAAAGAAGACCAAGGGGGGAGAAGGCTTATAGAAAGGATGGTGACCAGTTGTCTCCCATGTCCACTGAAAGCTTAATCTGCAGCAAGGGAGATTGTTAGATATTAGGAAAACCTTTCTAACTATCAGAATTCAGGTAACTAATGCTTCAGAAGGAGGTTGTGGAATCTCTATAATTGAAGGATTTTTAGAATGTGTTGGACAAACTCTTGTCAGGAATGGTCTAAGTTTACTTGGTCCTGCCTCAGTTCAGGGGGCTGGACTAGATGACTTCTCAAGGTCCTTTCCAATTCCACTTTTCTATTATTCCAGGGGTTTCCAGACTTGGTTCACAGCTTGTTTAGGGTAAGCCCCTTGCGGGCTGCAAGAAACTTTGTTTAGGCCAGGTCCACACTACAGCGTTAAATCGATTTAAACAGCGTTAAATCGATTTAACGCTGTAACCATCCACACTACAAGGCACTTAAAATTGATTTTAAGGGGTCTTAAAATCGATTTCTGTACTCCAGCTAAACGAAAGGAGTAACCCTAAAATCGATATTACTAAATCGATTTAGGGTTAGTGTGGACGGATATCGAAGTTATTGGTCCTATTCTTTTACTGAGCTACCCAGAGTGCACCGCTCTGGAAATCGATGGTACCCTGGGACCATGGACGCACACCACCGAAGTAATGTGCCCTAGTGTGGACGCGTAAAATCGATTTTATAAAACCTGTTTTATAAAATCGATTTTACTAATATCGATTTAAAGCTGTAGTGTGGACGTAGGCTTACCTGAGTATCTGCAGGTACAGCTGCTCGCAGCTCCCAGCAGCTGTGGTTAGCCATTCCCGGCCAATGGGAGCTGCGGGAAGGGTGGCTTTGTTTACTGGGCCAATGTATCTTCTGATCAGTGTGCAGCTCACATATACCTTGTGGGGTTATGTAGAGGGAGTTGCTGATCATCTGAACAGCAGTTCTGATTTTGACACAAGCTGCTGCTCTGCACTTTAGAAGATTAATTCACCTGTTTAGGCATCTAAATATGACCTAAAATGACTAACTTTGGGCACCCATTGGAAAAAAAAAATCCTGGCTCAATTTTTTTTGCTGACTGGTTGACAGCCATGACAAAAGTTATGGAGGTATTCATTCTTTTCATGAATAAAATCACTCACAGGAATGTCCCTGATGTAAAACCCTCACTTTAGTATGTCATTCTGATAAATGAGGCGCATGATGATCGCCTGCCCCACATTCTACATCACCTCTTATCTCTGGTGTTCTACAACCCATAGCAAGTTGAATATATTTTCAAGCAATCATCCTGGAAAGGGTTATATTCTAATACAAATATATTATTTTGTACTTGCTGTTGTCTGGGTACGCAGGGTAAACAAACAGCTCCTTTTCCACGTGAAGACAAACTCTGATTATCATATGGAGTAATTAGGCAATTGCATGAATTTGCCCTCCACTGCATTCTATGTGTGGGAGATAGTCATAGAAGCAGCCAATAAACAGAGCTTTGAAGCTGTCATCATAGGCCATAGACATTGAGGCTAGGTCAGAAATGTAAATGCATATCTGAGCATATGGTGCAATGTGGCCCAATTTATCACTCTTTACTCATATTAGGCAGTATTTCACTCTGTGGCTACTTGAAGAGTGAGGTACTGCTCCACGTGAAAGGGGGGGATAATGTGACTCTTAGCAGTTTGGAGGATACCCTTTGGGTGGGATTAAAACAGTCACTGCATCAGGCCTGGTTAAGAAAAGTACCTCACATTTTGTACCAATGTGTTCACCAACTGAAACTCTAGCTTGTGAACCTGGTCTGCAATACCACAGCCTTCCGGGTAAGGAGTTATCCTTACTATAACTGGGTGATTACAAAATGTTAAGAACATTTCAGTAACTTCTAAAGAGAGAGTATATCTTTGAATTCACATCCCATTAATTTTTTTAACGACCACTCATAGAAGAGAGGTTTCTTCATTTTATCTGCACAAAAATAAGTTGTAGACTCTTATCCACAATTAATTTAATCACAAAATGGAATTCATTTCATGATAGTTTGCTTTAGGTGAAGGGGAAGTATATTTAAAAGCTGGGTTGTATAATTAGGAAACAGTAACAATACAGCTTATTTCCAGAGAATAATTTCACAGATATATGAAAATATAGCTTTAGTCAATAGTTTGTGAACAAGCCACAAGCTAATATTTATTAGTTCACTCAAGACATTTATTGACCCATTTTAAATACTAAACAGATAAATAAACTTGTTCAGTTAGTTTGGAAGGGGTAGAAATGGCTAGGTTTGCCAGAGAAATTGCTCAACTTCTGTCTTTTGTCAGTTCTAGTTCTTACTTGGGCAAATGGTCCCATGGAAATCAATTGAATTATTCACTTGAATAAATGTTATAGGACTGGGCCATTGGGCTTGTCAGAAGATGGCTTATTGAAAAATATTCATTACTTCATGTTGGTCCTACCTAAATGCAGAAGTACAAAATGGAAGAGAGAATGAAATAGTTGTGACCCTCAAAAAGTTTGTGCAGTAGCTTGACTGAAACCTCAGAAAGGGTTATCCAAAACAGATCATTCATACATAGAAATTACATCACTGAATTTGAATTCATAATGCAAATATGTCCCACCAAGTTTGTTCTACATTTTAAAAGTACACAGTTTTCATAGATTTCCCAAATGAAATGGATGTACCTAATGTGTTTTGAAGTCACGCACATTCATTCTCTTATTTGAAAGACTGTATTTATATATTAGGAAGAAACTTCACACCACATTTCCTTATTACTATGGATATTCAGTGCTAACACATATCCCTGAGAAATACAATTGCTCTTTTTCCTGCACCTGGACCCTCAGGTTGTACATCTATTTACTGAGCATCAATATTGTTAAGATTGAAGTTGAATAAAACAGCATTTGTTTTAAAACAAGTCTGTTTTCAATCATAAAATGAATTGAGTTGCAGGGATGGTGTCCAGGAATCTCAGTTTTATTTTAGATTGCAATTGATTACATTGTATTCATAATTCCTCAGTTATCACACCAAGTTTCCATCCTTTATTTCATATTCTCCACTGGTATCCTCTTACTCAACTGACTGTTAACTTTACAGCCTATTTAGAGTATGTTTATTTCAAAAGCCATATACATATTCTCATTATGTAATGCTGGAGAGACAATTACAGAGAAATCCATTTATTCTGTTAACTGCTTTCCTTTTGAAGAAGGATCTTCCAGTTTGAGTGCCCCGGGAAGTTTTACCAAAAGGATGAAATAAAGGCACAGATCCAAATGATAGAACAGATTAGCAGGAGTCTGCCTGAGACTAGCCTGGGATAAACACTTCTTTTAGACACAGTACAAATATATGATGAAGAAAGAGGGGTCTGATTCTTAGTTACTCTGGCCCAGATCCACATACCAATTGAAGTGGAGCCTAGATATCTTTGTAGATCTGGGCTTCTATCCCTGCACTTGAAGAAGATATAGAGAAGGACAGAGCCATCTCTGCATTCCAAAGCAATGGAGTGACCTGTGTGGCTCCTGATGTTGGCAAAAGCAGCTTCAGGGCTAACTTAACTTCTTGATGCCCACAGGACCATGTGGTTAATGTAAAGAACAGGGCTGTAGTGGATCCCTTAGACGCGTACTATGGAAGACCCATGCTGAGGAGGCATTTTCAGGGGGCTGTTCTACCCATTTTATACTGCAGCCTAAAGTGGCCTGAATGTAACTTTGAGCTAGGGTCTTAGTTCCCTCAAACTTATTTCAGACTTGTCGTCCAGCTAACATGAAATATAAATTCAAGATATAGACAATAAGGATGCACAAAAGGGATTTACTGAAAACTATACCAGATCAGATAAAAGGAATATGCATGTGTATCCAATACATAACATATTCCACAAGAAGCCACATTGCTTGGATATTTTTTTGCAGGGGGGAAGTGGCAACATGTGTAAGAGTAGCATTATTGAGCTCATAGGGCCAAACAGATTAGGAGAAAGATGGCACCTTTTAAAATGATTTAAATTATGCTTTTTTTCCTTCATCTCCTCCCATTCATGTATGTGTTCCCCTATTCCTTAGGCTTGAATGTGTTACTGGTTCTGGAAAAGTTGAATAGAGTGGAAGCTTGAGAAGAAATAGCTTACAATACATAACATGTAAGCTTTTAGCCCAGCCTCATATCAGAAACCTAGCTTTTTATGCCTGACTCCTTATTAGTTGAAGAATCAAAGTAATATGGGGTTTTTACTCCATTCTTAGGAAAGGAATACACAGTAAAAGATGAACTGATGTTTGATATGAGAAACATAAAATCTTGATGTCTCCTAAATGTACAGGTATGTTTTCCCTTTCATAAGAATAATATCCTGTAGGCTTGTTTTTTTTCTCACGACAACAAAAGCCTTTCTTCATGGAGAAATAATCATTGTGGGAATAAACAGGCTTAATACTAATGGGTAAGGGGAAAGATATTGCTATTTCTGTCATTAATGTAGCATTATTAACCATTTTCAAATCTCCAAAGTTTATGTAACTTTTCAGATATATAAAGAGATTGATTTTTTAGCTTACAACAACCAGGAATAGTGGCCAAAACTGTAAGAATTTTTGTCCTTTGTATGATTGTGAACTCTCAGTAATAAACTTATCAATGGATTCTTGTGCAACAAAAGTAATTCTACCTTATACTATATTTGCTGGCCCTTACTGTAGTGGGGATCCCCACTGAAGCTGAGTCCCAGGTGCAGCTGCTAGTTTGGGCAACCTTGGTGAAGTGGTTTCGATGATACCAGACTTTCAGGTAGCAGAAGAGCAAGAGAGGACTTGTCAGGCAAAGAACCAGCATGTGGATCCTGTGGATCTCAGAGGATTCATGAGACTGACTGCAGGCTGGATTTGTAGTCTGATCTCTTGCCAGAGATGGCATGGTATTTACTGTAGATGGTTTTTACCAGGTCAAGTCATGCCTTTCATTGCCCTGGGAAAAACTAGTTAGTGCCAGTTTAAGACATGTGTAGTTTAAAAAATTTGGTCATTAATGGATGCCACATTCACTTAGTTTTTTGCTATGTATAAAATTGTAGTTACATAAGGCAGTAGATTGGGAAATTAAGTTAGGGTTGTACAAATAAAAAGTTAAATTGCAGTGAGTTTAATACAGTAGAACCTCAGAGTTATGAACCTTTGGTTGTTCATAACTCTGAAATATTCATAACTCTGAACAAAATGTTATGGTTGTTCTTTGAAAAGTTTACAACTGACCATTGACTTAATACAACTCTGAAGCTTTACTATGCACAAGAAAAATGCTGTTTTTAACCATCTTTATTTAAATGAAACAAGCGCAGAAACAGTTTCCTTACCTTATCAAATCTTTTTTTTTAAACTTTCCCTTTATTTTTTTGGTAGTTTATGTTTAACACAGTACTGTACTGCACAGTATTTGCTTTTTTGTCTCTGCTGCCTGATTGCGTATTCTGGCTCCAAATGAGGTGTGTGGTTGACTAGTCAATTCGTAACTATAGTATTTATAACTCTGAGGTTCTACTGTACTAGCATATAATTATAACACTGAACGTGGGAATGTAGGTACATTTTGGTTTGGTATTTTCTTAAAGAAACCATTTTTGAATCATGAATCATTTTTGTTTTCAATATGATAGAAACAAAAGTCAAAAACGTTCAATTATATGAAAACAATAATCCGGAGTTGTAGGCATGAAGCATTACGCAATGAGAAGCATGAAGAGTTGCACACTTCCAGTAAAGGTCCATTTGGCCGCACAGTATTCTGAAGCAGAAGACCAACTTTGATATAATAGATAGGCTGAGACTGTTTCTCAGTTTTGAATGGATGTATCCAAGTTTTAAAAGATTTGTTCTGTGCTTGCTGGACACTGATGTAGTTGCACCACCAGTTCTATGAAGTCAGATGGAAAGTGAGCATCCTTCAGATTTTCCCACCCTGGTAAAGGGCAATTTTTTTCCTTGATAGCAGATGGAGACCTTAATTTTGGATTCAACAATTATTCTACTTTAAATGCAAGTAAATGCAGCAGAAAGTTAGGATTTTTGCTGAGCAATCTCTGCCTTGCAATTTTTTTTGTTCAGCTGACAAATTTCTTTCCAGTGTATTTTGGATGAAGGAGATTGGCCATCCTGTCTACAGGAGTAATTGCCTCATGAAATCTCTTTTTTAACTTTTGCTTTGTATGGGACAAGATCTTCATTTTGTCAGTAGATCCAGCCATGCTTCACATACAACAGTGATTTTTGATTTGTCCTTTTGGAGTGCATCAAGTGCCAGAGCAACTCATTTCAAGTGACTGATCAGGTTACTTTCTTCTTGGTAAATCCCTTGATTATTAATTATACCGACCACTCTATCTTCAAATTTTGCCTTATGATAACACTCAATCCTGAGATAATGTGGCCAATTTTTACAAATATGTTTCCAGGCATGTTATTTGACTGTTCTATTTTGTGTCACCAGGGATTTGGGATTTTACAGAACTTGGCATATTTTTAACTAGCCTTCAGGCTGATGGTTATTATAAAAATACATTTGTAAATCCACATCATGTTTCATCAAAGCTCTTGGGGTAAGGGCTTGTCCAAGTAGATTTAGCCAAAGTGATGCACATCTATATATAACCAAAGTGTTATCATCTTATTCCAAATCACTTCTCATACTTTCCATCGTTTTCTCATTGTCTGTCAGGTAGCTCTTAACTCACCTGTACAGTTAATTTGCTAATGCCTTGGCTTCTTTTGCCAATGTAGCACAGTAATTTCCAGTTTATTATTGTCTGCAATATCAACCGATGATTCAGAAACAGAAATGAGCTATCATTGGGTCACTGAAGATTACTCCATCCATCCTGTATTCATGTAACTGCTCTTTCATGTAAATTGTTGTGTGCTTCCACCTTTAAGCTATCGATAACTGTTTCTAACAGTTCACCTGACTGGGTGTTTTGTAGCCCAGCCTTAGGCAGCTGATCATTGTTTGAAAAATTGGACATCCAATAAGAAATAGAAAAGAGAATATTATAGCCAAAAAAAATTCTGAAATTTTCAAGTCTACCTTGAAATAACCTGCAGTTATTTTTGTTACAAACATATCTACTTGTGGTTGAAAAACCGTGATACTTCTTGTCTTTGGCTAACCTGGATATTGCTTTCTTTTGACATACTTGGCAATAGCAATGCCATATTATCATTACCTTCATCCTCAGAGTCTGACTCTAATACTGACATACGTTTAACCAAAGTCAGTAGTTCTAGTGTATTTGTGCTGTCTATTGCATTGTTCAAAATGTTTCCTCACATGGACTGCTTTCCCACTTACCTTTTCTTTGCAAGTTCTGCATATAAGACGCTTGGCCATCTTCATGAACTTTCTTAAAATAGCCATGAAATGGGTCAAGGGGTCTTCCACCTTTGCTCATGTTAAAATATTTTGACTAGAGTCATTGTATTCACTGAATTCAGTTGCAGGAATTGCACTCCAGCCAGCCAGATCAAGAGACAGAGTACTGGACTGACACTTTGGCAGTTTACCTCAGATACTGAAACTTCTGAATCTGGGAATCCCCGTTCTTTGCTTGTTAAACATGTAAAAGCTATTGCTAAACAAAGGAGAAATCCCAGATGCAGAAGCTTCAGTTTCTGTTTTAAGGTAGCAAAGGCAATAGCATAGAGTCTTTTGTTGTTTCATTAATTTTATATCCTTTAATTAAAATTAAACAGACTGTTACATCAAAGCTATTACCAAATTGCAAAACATTTGTCAATAATTTTCATTAATAAATTTTAATAATTTATTTTCCTAGTTTAAACTGGTATCTATCAGTGTGCTATACTGAACTAGTTTTTCCTGTATCTTGCTGCACCCCAAAACAAGTCTTGGATATTTTTTTCTTAGCCTGTCCAGAGGGCTTCCTGTGGGAAAGGGGCTGTTAACCCCATATTCAGTCTACATTCAGCATTCTATTCAATACTAAAGTAACAGCCAGTTGCTGTTCCAACTGATAAGAAAAATAACTTCCTGTGAGCCATAGAGGGTTGTATTGTGTTTGGGTAATGGGTTAAAGTGTCTGATATTTATGCAGTGAAGATGGACAGCATTGGAAGAAAAGAGATGTAGATTATCTGCAAACAGATTCTGCTATTCTGGTAAATGCAGGTCTCCTTATCTTTACTTTGTTTAGTTTTTACAGCTAGAATAAGCAGCCTTTACCACTACAAAGCATTTATTATTCTTTCCTCAAAAATACCTTTAACACTTGATTTTGAATGTCCATCATAATGAGTTCCTTGGGTACTTATGTAGGCATTCCCAGTGTTTCCTTACTCCATGCTGTATTTTAGTGTTACTCAGTTGCCACTTAGGGTTCAATTAATAACCACAAATACCTCATCTTTACAGTACTCATTTGGCTCTGCTCCAGATCCCTTAGTAGGAACCATTAGAGAAACACATTGCAAGACACAGTACACTTCCTAGAAGGTAAAAACAAAACTGTTTCTAATGCCCTTCCTCCCCTTGCAGCCTCAGAAGAGTGGAGGTTTTCTCCAGGCCAGCAAAAGGAAGAAAAGCTTTGGTCCTTTGGGTGTAAAATCCTTAATTCTCCCTGAGAAGAGGAGCTCTGTGGCTGATGAGTTGGACAGAAGGGTAGAGCCTATTGACTTCTGTGCACTCAAGGGGAGGGCTTAAGTCATTCTCCCTGCCTGGGAATGCCATGCTATGGCAGAAAGAAAAGGCTGAGATGGGTGTGAGTTGTTTGGTCTGTTGCTTTCTGGGGGGTTTTCAGGCCTTCCTTTCACCAAGCCAGGTTCATGAGAGGAATATTAGATTTTAAAATTCATTTGTTACTACTTGTGTCCAGTGCAGGTGCTAGTTCAATAGGAGATCCACTTCCTAATAAACCAGAACTGGAAGAGGATTAGGGGATGGTATCTCTTAAAGAAACAGGGGAATGGTGTTGAGCCTTCTCACGTTTAGTAGTGAGGCAATAACCTCTTTTCCCCAGCCCCTTAACCCTCATATGAAGAGAGGGCGACAAGGTCCCAGCAATGGTGCTGGGACCAGGTGGAAGGGAGGAGTTGGCAGGACACCATCAACAGCCCTGCACCAGGTAGAACAGATTACCAAGGGGATGGGGGGTGACCTGGACTGGATGAGTTATTAGTGGATAATTCCCAGCTGTTTCACAGAAAGTTGCAGTCTAGTTAAACCAATTTTCTGGTTTCTTGTTTTTCTCCCTTCAGTGTCTCAGACAAAACACAAATCTTGTGTTAATCATTCTTTGTATCCTTGACTTAGTGACTAATTTTGGTGATGTGCTAGAACACTGCAAATTATTTTGAGTGTAAGAGCTGTATTAAGCAGGCCTTGGCAGTCTAACGAAAGGTAGAGTTATATAGCCAAATGAGCAAGTTGGGAAAGGAGACGCAGATTACTTTCATTTTGGACTGGTGGATCAAGATCTAGTAGGACCATTCTCATACCTTATTTATTACCACAGAGCACGTACAGTGAAACAGTACCTGCCCCAACTATCTTCCAGTATAAAACAAGGATCTTCCAAACCTAGTAAGAAATATTTGTCCTACAAGCATATACATATTCACATTTAAGAATACAGTTTGGAGAAGAGAATTGTAGGCCTTGATCTATCAATGAGATCTGTATCTTTTAATGATCTGCAAAGGCATTCATGCTAGCAGATGCAATTGCAGGATTGAGGTCTATGTTGTAACCATTTGAATTATTCCAAGAAGTTGGAAACTTTGTACAATTTTAGAAAGGTATTCATATTTTTCAGTGAAAATACCTAGATATGCAATAGGTAGCATTTCTAACAGTTATAATGACATCTTCATGCCTAAGACACTGTCCCTGTTCCAGGCAGGAGGCTTAATTGTGCCCCCAAACAAACTCATGTCTTCACTTCAAGTAAAAAAAAAAAATCACAATCTATCAATCACAAACACATCTCTGAACACAATTCTCTTCATATTATCATTTCCCCTACTGTGTTTCTGATTGTCTTAGCATGCAGTCTACTACTTGATCTGCTCTAGATATCTCGAAGCCTCCGTTCATTGCCTGAGCATTAGTCACGGGACGGGGCTATCAAGGCCAGGACTTTATAAAGCCGTGAGAAGCGACTAGGGGCTGCAAACAGGGAGTTTTGAGAGGGAATTGGGAAGAGGGCGAGGGACACTTGCCATTCTTTAAAACTAAACTATAATCAAAACTTCTTGATTTAAACAAAAACTCTGTCATTAACCTAGGTAGCTGTAGGGGAGAACACAGGCAGAAGCCCAGCAACAGAGTGGGGGCTATCTTGTTTATTGCACTCAGTGTAGCATGTATGATTACCTGCCCAGTGGGTGGGTGGCATATGTGTGCATTCGGTCCTGGCCCTCAGAAACCGCATTCAGGCTTTGGAGGCCAGGGTGGCGAAACTGGAGGAGCTAAGGGAGGCAGAGAGGTATGTTGATGAGGCTTTCCAGGACACTGTAGATTTGTCCGACCTCTGGTCAGACAGCCCCTGCGCTGTTGAGGAGGATGAAAGGCCCAGGGAAGCAGAGCAGTCTATGGGAGCAGAGGGAAACCGTCCCATAATTGGGACCCTCCTTCCAGATGGTGATGGGGTTGCCTCTCACACTGAGGTTTCCTCTCCGGGGGAGGGAACTCCAGTCACAAGGAAAAGGCAGGTGCTAGTAATGGGAGATTCAATCATTAAAAACATAGATAGCTGGGTTTGTGCTGACCAGGAGAACAGTATGGTGACTTGCCTGCATGGTGCAAAGGTTGCAGATCTCGCGAGACACCTAGACTTATGTGTAGTGCTGTGAGGAGCAGGTGGTAGTGGTACATGTAAGTACCAATGACATAGGGAAGGGTAGGAGAGACATCCTAGAGACCAAATTTAGGCTTCTAGGAAAGAGACTGAAATTCAGGACCTCTATGGTAGCATTATCAGAAATGCTTCCAGTAGGGGTGGTTCCAGGCCCCAGCATGCCAAGCACATGCTTAGGGCAGCATGCCGTGGGGAGCATTCTGCCGATCGCCGGGAGGGCGGCAGACGGCTCCGGTGGGCCTCCCGCAGGCTTGCCTGCAGAGGGTCTACTGGTCCCACGGCTCCGGTGGACCTCCTGCAGGCATGCCTGCCGAGGGTCACTGGTCCCACGGCTCCAGTGGACCTCCCGCAGGCATGCCTGTGGAAGGTCCACCAAAGCCGCAGGACCAGCAGACCACGGGACCAGCGGACCCTCCGCAGGCATGCCTGCGGGACGTCCACCAGAGCCGCCTGTCGCCCTCCTGGCGACCGGTAGAGCGCCCCCCATGGCATGCTGCCCCGCTTGGGGTAGCGAAATGTCTAGAGCTGCCCCTGATTTCCAGTTCGACATGCAGGGTCAGGTAGACAGGCAAAGCTTCAGAGTCTCAATATGCGGATGAGACGATGGTGTAGAGAGGAGGGGTTTAGATTTATTAGGACCTGGGGAAACTTTTGGGATGGGGGAGCCTATACAGGAAGGATGGGCTCCACCTAAACCAAAGTGGATCCAGACTGCTGGCACTTAACAGTAAAAAAGGTTGCAGAGCAGTTTTCAAATTAAGAGATGGGGAAAAGCCAATTGCTGCAGAGGAGCAAGTGGATCAGACAGAGACTTCTCTTAGAGCAGAATCTATTGATAGACATTCTCTAGGTTTTAGTCAGGAGGAGAGAATGGAAGAGGATAAACTATAGGCCAGATCAGACAAGAAACATTCATATAAAAAAGAATCCAACACCTCAGAAAAGGGCAGACAAATAAACAGTGCCAAGTTTTTAAAGTGCTTGTACACAAATGCGAGAAGTCTAAATAGTAAGATGGGTGAACTAGAGTGCCTCATGTTAAAGGAGGATATTGATATAATAGGCATCATAGAAACCTGGTGAAGTGGGTACAATAAATGGGACATGATCATTCCTGGGTACAAAATATATCGGAAGGACAGAACAGGTCGTGTGATG
This sequence comes from Gopherus evgoodei, assembly GCF_007399415.2. Taxonomy (NCBI): domain Eukaryota; kingdom Metazoa; phylum Chordata; order Testudines; family Testudinidae; genus Gopherus; species Gopherus evgoodei. The sequence continues at coordinate 144,230,667 of NC_044323.1, forward strand.
GGAGAAAGTGGCACTATATGTGAAAGAAAATATAAAATCGAATGAAGTAAAAATCTTAAATGAATCCACATGTTCTATAGAATCTCTATGAATAGTAATTCCATGCTGTAATAAGAATATAGCATTAGGGATCTATTATCGACCACCTGACCAGGACAGTGATAGTGACGATGAAATTCTAAGGGAGATTAGAGAGACTATCAAAATAAAGAACTCGATAATAGGGGGAATTTCAATTATCCCCATATTGACTGGGTACATATCACCTCAGGATGAAATGCAGAGACAAAATTTCTCAATATTTTAAATAATTGCTTCTTGGAGCAGCTGGTACAGGAACCCATAATTCTCAATTTAGTCCTAATGGAGCGCAGGATCTGGTCCAAGAGGTAACTATAACAGGAACGCTTGGAAATAGTGACCACAATATATAACATTTAAAATTCCTGTGCTTGGAAGAACACATCAACAGCCCAACACTGTAGCATTTAATTTCAGAAAGGGGAACTATGCAAAAATGAGGAGTTTCGTTAAACCAAAATTAAAAGGTACAGTGACTAGAGTGAAATACCTGCAAGCTGCATGGACACTTTTTTCAAAGACACGTTAATAGAGGCCCAACTTAAATGTATACACCCAAATTAAAAAACACAGTAAAATAACTAAAAAAGAGCCACCGAGGATTAACAACCATGTAAAAGAAGCAATAACAGATAAAAGGGCATCTTTTAAAAAGTAGAAGTCAGATCCTAGTGAGGTAAATTGAAAGGAGCATAAACACTGCCAAATTAAATGAAAATGTAATAAGAAATGCCAAAAGGAATTTGAAGAACAGCTAGCCAAAAACTCAAAAGGTAATAACAAAATGTTTTTTAAGTACATCAGAACCAGGAAGCCTGCTAAACAACCAGTGGGGGCCCTGGATGATCAAGATACAAAAGGAGCACTTAAAGACGATAAAGTCATTGTGGAGAAACTAAATGAATTCTTTGCTTCAGTCTTCACAGCTGAGGATGTTAGGGAGATTCCCAAACCTGAGCCGTGCTTTGTAGGTGATAAATCTGAGGAATTGTCACAGATTGAAGTGTCACTAGAGGAGGTTTTGGAATTAATTGATAAAGTTAACATTAACAGGTCACCAGGACCAGATGTCATTCACCCAAGAGTTCTGAAAGAACTCAGTTCCACAATTTTACATTTATTAACTATGGTTTGTAACTTGTCCTTTAAATCAGCTTCTGTACCCAACGACTGGAAGACAGCTAATGTAACGCCAATTTTAAAAAAGGCTCTAGAAGTGATCTGGCAATTACAGACCAGTAAGTCTAACGTCAGTACCAGGCAAATTAGTTGAAACAATCGTAAAGAATAAAATTGTCAGACACATAGAACATAAATTGTTGGGAAAAAGTCAACATGGTTTCTGAAAAGGGAAGTCATGTGTTACTAATCTATTAGAGTTCTTTGAAGGGGTAAACAAACATGTGGACAAAGGGGATCCAGTGGACATAGTGTACTGAGATTTCCAGAAAGCCTTTGATAAGGTCCCTCACCAAAGGCTCTTACATAAATTAAGTTGTCATGGGGTAAGAGAGAAGATCCTCTAATGGATTGAGAACTGGTTAAAAGACAGGGAACAAAGGATAGGAATAAATGGCAAATTTTCAGAATGGAGAGGGGTAACTAGTGGTGTTCCCCAAGGGTCAGCCCTAGGACCAAACCTATTCAACTTATTCATAAATGATCTGGAGAAAAGAGTAAACAGTGAGGTGGCAAAGTTTGCAGATGATATTAAACTGCTCAAGATAGTTAAGACCAAAGCAGACTGTGAAGAACTTCAAAAAGATCTCACAAAACTAAGTGATTGGGAAACAAAATGGCAAATGAAATTTAATGTAGATAAATGTAAAGTAATGCACATTTGGAAAAAATAACCCCAACTATACATACAATATGATGGAGGTTAATTTTGCTACAACTAATCAGGAAAGAGATCTTGGAGTCATCATGGATAGTTCTCCAAAGATGTCCACACAGTGTGCAGCAGCAGTGAAAAAAGCAAACAGGATGTTAGGAATCATTAAAAAAGGGGTAGAGACTAAAATGGAGAATATCTTATTGCCCTTATATAAATCCATGGTATGCCCACATCTTGAATACTACATACAGATGTGGTCTCCTCATTTCAAAAAAGATATATTGGCATTAGAAATGGTTCAGAGAAGGACAAGTGAAATGATTAGGGGTTTGGAACAGGTATGAGTAGAGATTAAAGAGGCTAGGAATTTTCAGCTTGGAAAAGAGAAGACTAAGGGGGGATATGATAGAGGTCTATACAATCATGAGTGATGTGGAGAAAGTGAATAAGGAAAAGATATTTACTTGTTCCCATATTATAAGAATTAGGGGCCACCAAATGAAATTAAAGGGCAGCAGGTTTAAAACAAATAAAAGGAAGTTCTTCTTTACCCAGCACATAGTCAACTTGTGGAACTCCTTGCCTGAGGAGGTTGTGAAGACTAGGACTATAACAGGGTTTAAAAGAGAACCAGATAAATTCATGGAGGCTAAGTCCATTAATGGCTATTAACCAGGATGAGTAAGGAATGGTGTCCCTAGCCTCTGTTTGTCAGAGGGTGGAGACAGATGGCAGGAGAGAGATCACTTGATCGTTACCTGTTAGGTTTACTCCCTGTGGGGCACCTGGCACTGGCCTCTGTCGGAAGACAGAATACTAGGCTGGATGGACCTTTGGTCTGATCCAGTATGGCCGTTCTTATGTTCTTATGTTGTTCTTATATTCTCCTTCAGTTGAGAGCGCTATAAAAACAGTTCCTGCTTCTGAGATTTGAGACATTTACAGGAAGTTTCTATATTCTGCCCCATACTTTGGATGTGATTTCAGATACCTGTGGCACCGAGGGCCCCCATTTTAAAAGAGTTCACTAATTTTTAGTTAACCTGTCAATACATCTCTCTTGGCGAATATATACTCCTGCTTCAATGCTCT